>NC_058024.1:21707230-22076128 GCF_019176455.1 Solea senegalensis | reverse complement strand
TATGACATTTTTGTCACATTTTGGACGACATACTAAAGTGTGACATTTTTGTCAAATTTTTGACAACATACTAAACTATGACATTTTGGACAAATTTTGGATGGCATACTAAACAATTACATTTTTGTCACATTTTGGACAACACACTAAACTCTGACATTTTTGTCAAATTTTGGACGGCATACTAAACTATGACATTTTTGTCAAATTTTGGAAGACATATCGGATATAGGATGTGTTAGGGTTTTCTCAAAACTGTTAAACTATGACATTTTTGTCACATTTTGGACGACATATTAAACATGACATTTTTTGTCACATTTGGTAGTATGTTTGTTTAGTATGTCGTCCACAATTTGACAAAAATGTCATAGTTTAACAGTTTTGAGAAACCCTCACACATGATCGCGGGCTTTTAGTTTTCTAAGCGTTTCGAGCAACCATGCCGAAAAAAATTGCAAAAAAATGCAAATAATTTGAAATGGAGACAATCGACGAAATTATCACAACCAAGCCCAGTTTGGATCCTCACAACTTAAGAGTCAGTCTATTTTAAAGGGCGATTCCACCAAAACACCACTTTGTCTCAATACTTCAAGTTTTAAAGGTTCAATCCACCCAAATGTTACTTTACCAGGACAAGTCCTGCACCGGACGACATCGGCAGCAAGAACAAAAGGCATGCTCAAAATTCCGGATTGGATTTTTCTAGTCAGTACTGCTATTCAAAGTTATTCATGCAGTACTGACACACATAATGATAACAATAATTATTAATTTATTTATACTAACAACAAAAAAGTAAAGGAATAATTGAAAGAAACAGGGTTAAAGGAATACTTACCGATTTGCATTTAAAAACCTTCTTGTTCTATTCATTTAAATTTAAATGTACTTTAAGAAGTTCTGAAAAGCAATTTACCAAACAAAAGACTCAAAACCACAGTAGTAACAGCAGAATCAGAGAATAAAAGCACATAAAAAAAAAGGTGTGTTTTGAGGGCAGTTTTAATGAGGTATGAGTTCATCCTAGTCTCAGAGACACAGACTCACCACGTTCACAGTTCTCTCCTCTCGTCCCAGGGAGGCACTCGCACTGACCAGTAACCGGGTCACTCTGGGATCCGTCTCCACACACTGCCACCCGAGCACAGTCAACTCCGTAGCGCTGGGCTGGACATGCTGTCAACACACACACACACACACACACACTTGTCCTCACTGTAACACACGTTTATCTATTGTATTCACAGACATCATCACAGCCTCCGCTGGACTCACTGATGTTGCAGCGTGCTCCTATAAATCCTGCCGGACATTCACAGGCTCCGGTGGACGGCACGCACTTCCCTCCATTTTCACACTTGCACACTCGTTCACAGTTGGGACCATAACGACGATCGTCACATGCTAAACGTGGACGACAAGGTGGTTTCATTGGTTCCGAATCAGTTTTTTTTGCCAGAAAGTGTGTGAAAATGCCTCTCTACGTACCTTGCTCACAGTTGGGACCCTGGAAACCTGGGGCGCAGTAACACGAGCCTGACACAGGGTGGCAGTGTTGGTTTGTCTGCGAGCACTGGCAGACGTGGTTACAGTTGTGCCCAAAGGTCCCTGGAAGACAAACTGATACAGAGAGCACAGGTACACACAAACACGATGTCTGTTAGAAGCATTAACATGGATGGACATGGAATTTGAATTAAGAGCGGGCAAATGGACGTCCTGTAGAGCTCACTCTGTTCACAGCCGTTGCCAGTGAATCCAGGAGGACAGCCACACTCTCCAGTAACATGGTGACAGGACGTCCCCGCAGCACAGCTGCAGTGCTGCACACAGTTCGTACCGTACGTACCAGGCAAACACACTGAAAGAAAAGATAAGAATAGCGTCAGATGTGTGTCACATGAGCTGGACGTGTCGTCACTGCAGCAAAAACACCACCATTAAATCAGTGAAATCACGCGACCTTGTGACCTGAGCCACTAGTTCAACATCACACGTCTCACAGTGTTTATATCCACTCACCAAAGTTCCACAGTGCACAAGTTCAGGTGCATCTATTACAAATCAGTGACCCGTCTTTTATTTGTTAATTATCGTGTCTCTGTCTGTTTGGTCATTAATGTTGGTATGTTTTCTTCAGAGCGGCTGTTTCATTGTGTTGTGCCATGATGACCCCCTGCTGAGAAAAACACTACAAATACCACCAAAGTGAGTCAAGCAGCACCAACATCCCAGTGACAAAGAGGAAGACACTTGGATGGGACCAGTATGTTCTAACACTATGACACTGGATTCAATTTTACCACCATAATGACAAGTTGTGTTTTCATAAAGGTCTCAATTCTAGCTTTAAGGTAAGAAAAAAATAAGGTCTAATGAATGAAAAGTGAAAATGTTTCCTGTAATTCTTTCCACTAAGTGGACAGAGGACATACTTAAAGGGCTATTGTGAGGGTTAAAACTTGGTTTTAAGGTTAGAATCGGGTTCAGGTTAAAGGTTAAAGGTCAGGCATTTAGTTGTGATGGTTAAAGTTTAGGGAAGGCATATTTATGAGTGTCCTCACAAAGAATTATCTACAAGAATGTGTGTGTGCACTTGCATTTATGACCTCTTTAGGACCTTTCCTGGCATGAACTCTGACCTTTTTTAGGACCAGTAGTTCTCATGGAGACCAAAAGTGGCAGAACCTCATTTTGTGAGGAACTGGTTAAGATTTGAATTGTGGTTAGGTTAAAGTTAGGGATCGGCATGAAATGGTTATGATTAATGATAAAGATTATATTTTCACAGGATACAGGGATGAGACGGGGGTGTGATCAGTCACAGGAGGGGGTTCATTCATGTCTTTATTTACATGTGTTCAATATATTCTTTATTTTACTGAGCATCCATTTATTTATGTTCTGTTTAAAGTTATTGTCTGCCTTTTTGTTTGGTCCATTTTGTCCATGTGCTTTTCTATGTGATGATGAGTGTATTTCAGGTAGTAGTATTATTAGTATTAGGACTAATTATTAGGGGAGCAGGATAAACATGTAATATAAATAAGGGAGCGTGTAAGTGAGAGTAAATAAGTGTCAACTTATGTTAGGTTTAATTGATTTTCTTTTCTCTTGCGTTGTTGTTTTGTTATTTCTTGTTGACTCCAAGTTCCATCCATCCATTTTCTACCACTTTATCCTCCACATGAGGGTGAGTGCTGTGCCATCCTCAGCTGACAATCCATCACAGGGCCACATACAGAGACACAGAGTCACACCTACACTCAATTGAGAGTGTCCAATTGACCTAATCCCCAAATCTGCATGTTTTTGGACTGTGGGAGGAAACCGGAGAACCCTGAGAAAACCCACACACACACACACACACACACAGGGAGAACATGCAAGAAAGGCCCTTGGACCCAGGTCTTCTTTCTGGTCAAAAAAAACCAACGCTGTTTTTAGGCTGTCCAAATGAATGGAAGTCAATGCAGTGTCCTAACAAGTATAGCTGTGCAAACCCGTGTGTATTCTTTTGTAATTGTAAGAAAAATCATTTTGAAAACGCAGACTAACTGCGTCCACCAGGTGTTGCAGAAGCTCCACTGCGTCACGGCGTCTAAAGGTTTAGTACCTTTGTCACAGAGTTTTCCTCTCCAGCCCGGCGGACACTGACACTCTCCAGTGACGTGGTGACACGAAACACCGTGCACACAATGGCATCGCTCCTCACAGCCAGAACCGAACAGGCCCACCTCACATGCTGGTGCAAATCAGAGATTTTGTATAATTAACAAAAAAAAGGTGCTGCCAGTTTTCACAATGCAGTAGTTTCCATGACAGAGTCTCAGACTCACCTTCCTCACAGTGCTCTCCAATCCAGCCGGCACCGCAGCTGCACCGTCCGGTCAGTCTCTCACACTGGCCACCATTCTCACATCGACACTGCTGCTGGCAGTCCGCTCCGAACCGACCCGCTACACATTCTGTATGATGATGATGATGATGAAGAAGCAGAAACATACACACACACGTGTGAGAAAACACAGAAGCATGACGTGACATAGAGACCTGTCCATCTTCTGCTGAGCACTGCATGGACAGAGTGACAGGTTAGCAGCCACAGAGTTTAGAGGGTGAAGACATTCCAGAAATAGGATTAGTGGTTTCCCGAGGAGGGGGGTGAGCTGGGCCTGGCCTGGCCTGTCCTGTCCTGGCCTGGCCTGACACGGCCCAACAGGGTGAAGGTTGTAAAAGACTCAGGGGAAGGAAAGTGTGTGTGATATGGAGCTCAGAGAAAGAACAAGCTGGAATGTCATCCCCGGGGTCAAAGGAGACTTTAACAGACTCTGCCAGCAAAGAAACAATGAGCTCAGGCAGACTGATGGATTTCCACAGCACTGCAGTCAAACAAGCACAGGCTGCGCAGGTTTTAAATATTTACTTCAGTGTTCAGGTAATGTGATTATTCTGCATTTGTGCCCAGACTAAACAACATCATCGTGGCTTTGTTATATATGAAGTCCTGATGGATTTAAGTAAGTCTGGGTTCGGTGTCCATGTGAGTTTGTGACAGGTGGTAATCGAGGGTATTAAAAGTGAACGAAAACTAACGAAATAAACGAAAACTAAAAGTGAAAAAGCATTCTTTGTTAACTGAAATAAAATAAAAAAATGAAACTGAACTGAAACTGAATTGTGTGTTTATAAAACTTACTAAAAACTAATTTAAACTCAACTAAAACTAAGCATTTAGGAATAAAAACTAGCAAACCTGCTCTAAAAACTCATTAAACTAACTAATTAAAAAAAAAAATTAGTCTAAACTAAATAAATGCTAAATAAAAACTAAAACTAATGAAAAAGCCAAAACTATTATGACCCTCAACTCTGCAGTATAGCAAGAATCAGAGTAATATAAAGGCATAACATGCTGGCCATAACAATGTGATGAGTTGTGTACGTTCAGGCTGTAGATCTTTCATATTAAGTGATTTAATCAGGTTTCCAGGTGTAGATGTAAAAGATAATCACATCAAATGAAGACAGAAAGTCTAAATCAAAGGCACAGTATGCATTATTGATCGATAATAAATCTAAAAAGAGTCGGAAAGAAAAAAGAAGGAGAAAAACAAAACAATAAAACATGTCAATTCTCAATTCAGAGATGGCCAGTGTCCATGCTCATTTTTATAATCTTTCATATTCTTTTAATAATCTGCAGGTAAAACTCAACAATTGACAACTTTCCCAGTGATCCTACCTACTGCAACTTTAACAAATCTAAATGAAAAACATATGCATATATGTATATGTATATGTACATATATATGTACATATACATATATATATGCACACAGGCACAAGGTGCTGTAGACTGAGAGAAGTAAAAAACTGTTTCTGTGGTTAAAGGAAAATTTATATTTTATCGCAGCTGGGCAATATTTTTACTCCTTTTTTTCATAAAGTAAAACCACTGCAGTCAGACAATTAATCTGGAATATGGTGAAATAATAATAGTGAAAAAGAAAAATCACCTGCAGTCATTGGATCATGACGGTTAAACACAAAGGTTGGTCAATTTCAGACAGATTTCCAGGTTGGTGTTGGATGTACCGTACGTTCCTTACTCAGGGATTGATTTACTGACAACAAACTAAAACATCTGCAGAACGCGTTGAACGTGTCAGACGATAAAAAGACCTGGACTCATTTCCACTGGTGTCTGTGGTGTTTACACAGTCCACCAACATCATTAAAACGGAGACAGCGTTTAAAGAGCGACGTTACAGATATGCCAACGTAAGGAAAATCAAAGGAAAAAAAAAAGTCACAGAAACAAATGATTATTCGTTTGAAATAATTCAATGATAACAACACGATACAGTTATCCTGTGTACAAAGGGAACACGATGATGAATTTTAAAAGCAGACAACCTTTTTAGTCAAGCTTTAAATTTGATTTCTACCCATTTCTTTTTCCATTCACTTATATTTCAGCCTGTTTTACTCTTGGGTATTTCAATTTTATCTCATTTATTATTTTCTCTTATGAGGATTTTATTTAATAATCTTTAACTCCACCCCTGGTGTTTCCTCATAGCGTAAGCTCATATTTTTTCATGTATGATGAACTTTGTGTGTGTGTTTTTATACAACAATGCTATAGAATGGATTGCTAATCATCATGTTACATTATTAAAGACTTGTCTGACCGTGTCCTGTTCCTCGTCTTATCGACCTCGGCGATGTTGGTGTTCTCCGAGCCGCGAGCAGTGTTATTATAAATGATGGCCAAAAGCACAAGAAAGTGGCTTGAGTTGTAATAAATGAGAACTTTCATTTTAATGATCATTTGCAGGTGGGTTTTTTTCGTGGTAACACACATGGAAACTCTTACTCACAGCTTTCTCTTCCCTGAGTCTTACCGAGTTCACAGGCTGTACCCGTCCATCCACTGGCACATGCACATTTTCCACTGGTCTTATTACAGGTGGCTCCATTCTGGCACAAGCAGCGCTGTCGACAGTCCGCTCCGTAAAACCCTGCAGGGCATTCTGGGAGAAGAAAAGAAAAAACAGTTATTTTTCTACCTGTCATATATATGATCAGGCGTGTTTGTGTAAACTCACCTTCTGAGCATGTGGGTCCGGTCCAGCCTGGTGTGCACACACACTGCCCAGTGGCCGGGTGGCAGATGCCGCTGTTACCGCAGCTGCAGGTTTGGTTACATCCTTCGCCGTAGAAACCTGTCGGGCAAGCTGCCAGCAGGGGGACAAATAATACCGTTACCTCTTCATGAACTCTGCTGATCAAAAGTGGAAATTCCGGGGTCTGGTGAGTGACGGGGGCCACAGCGTGGGGAACATCAGGTTCTTTTTTTTCCATGTCTGTCTGACTGAGCCGGGTTTCCCCAAAATAACTCAAACCAACTATGTTCTCCTGTTCCAGTGTGATGATTCGGCATTGAAAAGATGCAGAAATGTCCTGATATGATAGAATTTCAGGCTAAATTTACACCTCAACATGATGCCAGCACCTGTCAGGAAGTGACACTCACTCAGGTTGCAGAATGGACCGATCCAGCCGGCCGTACAGGAGCAAACTCCGCTGACATGATCGCAGCTCCCGCCGTTGAGACACAAGCATTTCTCCTGACAGTCGAGTCCAAAGAAACCCTGAGGACAAGCTGGAAACACACACGTGGACTGACGCTTAAAAGCATATAGAAGTAGAAAAAGGCAATTTATGAAGAAACTGCAGTGGGATTGCTGCCCTCTGCACGAGCTGCACACGTTCAAATGACGAGTTCAAGTTTAATGCTTAGAAAGAAGCAGAAAATGAGGGATTGAAAAGTAGGAAATAATAATGTTTCAACAAATAAAAATACCACAGTGTGAAGGCACAACTGTACATGACGTCACCTCAGATTGAGGCTGGTTCTGGCAGAAACGCTGACCACTGCACCGGCGGTTAAACAAACGCTCCATTATTTATTTTGTTCTGGTAAAAAATCAAGTATAAAGAATAAAATTTATGAACTGGAGGGCGACTTTAACGAGTAGGACAACCTCCAGTCTCAAGTGTTGGCCGTGATATCGTCCACACAAAACACACCAATGTCAAATATGAGAGGCTGACAATTCCAAGAATTTTTATCGGTAACTGTAAAAAATTAAATATAAATGAAAGTGTGTTTCAATTCCTTTGAATGACATTTTCAATGAGAAGTATGAAAAAGTGCTGAATGGACTGAATAATGTGCAACAAAAATATTGAATATTTCAGACATTAAGAAATATTCCAATTAATAAACAGATTCCTAAATGAGCTGCACGTTTTAAACGTTTGAATGAAGTTAAAGTAGACGTTCATATTCACTCTGTGAACTTTGATTCATGATGGAGAGAAGTTTCTCTTACGCTTTTCGCAGAAGCTTCCAGTCCATCCCATCTGGCAGGTACAAGCTCCGCTCACATGGTCACACAGAGCGCTGTTGTCACACTGACACCGGTGTCGACAACCGAGACCAAACATACCCGCGGGACATTCTGAGGGAAAATTATACACACACATTATACATCGAGAGACATTTGTGTCAATTTACGATCAAAACGGAGACTTCGAGATCTGTTTGACCTTTAAAACGACTAATGACTTGGTGGAAGCATAACCCTTTAACACCTAAGCCTTTTTTTTGCTTAATTTTCACCCTAACCATAAAAGTTAAACCATAAAATGATCCTGTGAGTAGGTGTTTTTGCAATTTACAATTTACTGCATTAACAATTACTAACAATTTAAAATGAAGAAAAACAAAACTATTATTTAAAAAACAAACTATGCACAGCCGGTTTTACAACTCTCTCCTCTCTGGTGACAGAGATGCTGATTTGCCAGCTTCCTGCAACAGTGAGAGTTAACGTCTCAGCTTTCAGAAACCTTTTTCCTACAGCACAAACATCGCGTAATTACGATAATGCAAAGTGTGCATGTGCAAACGTGTTGCCTGCGATACGCTCAGTGTTAAAGAGTTAATGTTTTATCAACTAATATGTAAAATATCAAGAATAAACCAAATAGGTTTTACGCCAGTGTGGATGAGTTCTTCCTGTGTTATTTCCTCAAGTAACAAAAAGTAAAAGTTGATTTAACAGAAATGAAAACTGGGCGAAAAGAGGTGAGAGCCACCTTGTGGTGATATCAAGAATGGCACAAACTGTTTATAATGAATGGATGAATATATTAAATGAAATACAAATTTAACACCTGGTGACTTTAAATCATGACAGAATGAACAGTGTTATAAACGGAGAGAGTGAGCGTGAGCGTACTCTGTTGGCAGCGTGTTCCCGTGTAACCAGCCTCACAGTTGCACTGGCCCGTCGCAGCGTCGCAGCTGCCGTCTCCGTTTCTGCAGTCGCAGGTTTGCGCACAGTCGGCTCCCCAGTGTCCTGCATCGCACGCTGCAAAACAAACGTCAGGGTCGGCTGTCAAAAACATAATCCCACATCCATTTCCCCCACACAGTCCTGTCCTGGTGAGGCGGCTGATGTTAGGCTTCATTCACTCGACTTACCCTTTCTGCAGTTGTGTCCAGTCCAGCCAGGAGGGCAGGTACACAGTCCAGTCACCGGGTCGCACCGAGCGTTGTTCTCACACACACACTTCATTTGGCATTCTTGACCAAACCGTCCACTCGGGCAGGCTAAACAATGAAAGAATGATTGAAAATAATCCAGTAATCTAGTGAGTCATCTCTGCTGTGTCTGATCCAGTGTTGGCAGAATCACATTTGTTCTTCTTGGTAAAAACATGTCCACAGTTGGTTTCTCAATGAACTCTGAGACCAAAAAAAACAACTGTGTTTGTTGCCTCCCTTTCCTGTCCACACTGCACCACTGCATGAGTTCAATATTTCACACTGTTGCCTTCCACCTGGGTGATAGCACTGTTTAACGCTTGTTGCTATGGAAACCTACCCCCCCAAAAATGCACTGCAGATACTCACAGTTTTGGCAGAGTTGTCCCATGAATCCAGGAGGACAGAGACAGGAACCGTTGTGTTTATCACACGAGGCGCTGTTCTCACACGCAGGACAGGTTTCTCTGCAACCTGGACCCCAAAATCCCTCCTGACACACTGTGAAAACAATCATATTAATATTGAGTTTTTTTTATACATATATATATATATATATATATACATACATACATATATACATATATATATATATATATATAGCTGTGAAAAACAAAGAAAAGAGCATTTGCACTCACAGCTCTCGCAGTGTTTTCCTGACGTCCCTGCTGGACACTTGCATTGTCCTGTCACCTTGTCACATGGGGCACTCGTGCAGTTGCAAGAATGAACGCAACCGGTCCCAAATGTCCCCTCTGGACAGTCTGATACAAAGACACACAGCGGGACATTGTCTCAAAAAAAAAAAAAGATGGGTCAAATGATTCTTACGGCAGTTAAGAGATAAAAGTGAGACTTAAGTGAGACTTAAGTGAGACTTAAGTGAGACTTGCCTACCTTGATCACAGTTCTCCCCATGATGACCAGGGGGACACTTACGCTGACACTTTCCTGTCACATGGTCACAAGACACTCCTGGGGGACAGGAGCATGTCTTCTCACAGCCAGCTCCAAACTTACCCGGGTTACATTCTAGAGAAAGATTGGACAGGACAGATTGATTACACATCACAACTGAATATACAATCCTACATGTGCTTTACTGACTTAATGTTTGGATTCCTTTGGACTTTTATCAAAAGTTCTTTTTGAAAGTCCAGAAATAACTCTTTCTAATGCACCTGCATCTTAGAAAGTTGGATACTCTTATTACTACTGAAATTGCGGGCATTGTGGGCAGAGCATTTTGGTGTACTCGCCTTCCTTGCAGGTGTTGCCCTGGTAACCCGGTTTACAGACACAGGTGCCATAACGACGGTGACATTCCAGAGTGTTCTGCTGGACACAGTGACACTCGTCGGAGCAGCCGGGTCCAAACATCCACTTAGGACAAGCTGGAGAAGAAAGAGAGTCAAATAAGAAAAGTTTAACTGAATGAAAGAAGAGCAAGACACAGATTTTACAAGAGTGTTGTCTTTTACTGCCACAAGTAAACAGTTATTAGTTATTAGTTACAACCAACTTGTTACAAATTAGTATTTTTATTATACGAAACACGATGATTTACAAGTTACAAGAACATGCTATGTTATAAAACAGGATTTGATGAGAGAACAAATTGACTGGCATGTAAAATGATAATCATATGCAGACAGTTGGTGTGACTTACGAAGGTGGCAGAAGCGCCCGTACAGTCCTGGATCGCACAGACAGGCTCCATATGTTCGGTGGCAGCGTCCATTATTTGCACAGTTACACTTCTTGTTGCATTGTTTTCCATAGAAGCCCTTTGGACAACCTGAGCACAGCACATATTAAATAAAAACCCAATAAAATGCAAATGTTATCGCTGAAACTTTGAAATAACTCACCATCCTGGCACAAATCTCCACTGACTCCTGGAGGACAGCGGCAGCTCCCAGTCACAGGGTCACAGCTGGCTCCGTTTTTACACTTACAGGGAAAGGAGCAGTTTTTGCCAAAGAATCCTTCAGGACAAGCTGTGACAGAAATGAAAGGGTTAATCAACGCTGAACTCTCAGAGTGCTGTGTGTGTGTGTGTGTTGAGTCGGCGCTCACTCTGGTTGCAGATGACGTCTGTCCATCCATCCGGACAATCACAGCCGTTCTTCCAAAGATTACATTTCCCTCCATTTGAACAGTCATCACATGTCAAACTGCAGTCGTGTCCAAAGGTGTCGTCCAAACACACTGAAAACAACACAACAATGAATGAACCACCATCACAATTCTTTAAGACTGACATTCTTCCTGGTGTGTAAAAGGCCACGAGAGATTCCCGATGTACCTGGGAAAAGGATCATCTTTAGTCACATTTTGCAGTCTCACCATTAAAGGAATACTTCACCATTTGCATTTAGCTTTGTATTACTATAATCAGTAATACAAAGCTAAATAAAACTTGGTGAAGTTGTCCTTTAAATATCACTAAATCCTACACAGTGGACTTAAAACTGAAAACTTTGAGAGAAATTCACACTAAACTCTTTAGAGTCCATTTACTGGACAAAAACACGAGCCTTGGACATCCTGCTTCAGACCAGCTGCCGGTGCATATAAGCCTCAGTTTTACTGCCAGAGTGTGGTGTTACACTGTGTATGTACCGACAGTCTGGGAGCATGCAGCACAGTAATTAACCTCCACCATGAGGTCTGTTCCTGCCTGCAGTAAATGAGTCTGCCAGACAGCTTCTAGTAGCCCCAGAAGTTACACTCTGGTAATCAGATACAGGTTCCTGTTAATGATAATGAGTCGTTAATGGTTCAGGAAGAAAACAACAACTCACCAAATTTCTCTGCCAAGTTATTTTCGGCCCTCAGTTCCCCCTCGTCATCTTCGTAGTCATCGTAGCGCTCCAGAGGTTGGCTGTAGTCATGTAGTAACATGATCTGAGGGCGATGGAGAGGCAGCTCCATAGCACCTCCACTGGAGAGGGCCTCAATTGCATTTTCTAGTGCTAAAAAAAGTACATTTTGGTGAAATAACGTCATTCTTGGAACAGTATGGTGGCACATAAAATGTGTATGCAATGAAAAAAAAAGGAAAAACGTAGGAGAAAGTCATCTAATTTATTAGCTGGGCTTAGCTTGACTTTGTTTGACTTATACCTCATGACTATGAAGCACATTATTTGTTCCATTAAAGGCTTTTTTTTTTTTTCAACTTCGCTCTACTGAAAACTGCTGTTAGTGGCATAGTCAGTCTGTTTTTCATTGGAGGAAAAGTACATCAGTAAATAACAAAATGAACGATTCCATTTAGCTGCTTCAGGTTCATGGTCCTGGTATTAAAAATACCAGGTAAATTCTGTTATTAAAGTTATTAGTAACACCTGTGCATATATATATTATTAAAACACTACTTCATAATGGATTTTTTTGTGAATCTGCAAAATGCCTGAGGTAACAAACAGGACAACAGTGTTTTCAGGACAACAGGTTTTCGTTGTTGTTGTTGTTGCTGCATGTGTTTGATGTGATTGTGACTTCCTCCTCCTCATTTCTCCCCGATTGCTGATACTCACGGGTGCACGATTGCCGGTCTTCGTCCAGACGGAAACCCGAGTGGCAGAAACACTGGAAGGAGCCTGCACTGTTCTGGCATGTGTGATCACAACCAGCGTTACTGGCCAGACACTCATCCACATCTAAACATCACAGAAACAGAAAACAGCACAGGTTTAAGTGCTTTATCTCCATCGAGAGGTGAAGCAGAGCAAAAGCCACGGATGCTTCATTGTGCCCGTTTGTGTCGACGTCTCGTGAGTCAAACGTCACACACGCCTTGGCTGTTAAGTTACGCTTACCATCACAGCTACATCCATCCGAGTTGAGTCTGTATCCTGCAGAGCAGTAGCACTCATAGCCTCCGGGGTAGTTGGTGCAGTCCTGCTCGCAGCAGTAGCTCTGCTCTCCACACTCGTCGACGTCTGCCAAACACAGCAAGACAAAAAGTTACGAGGGCTCTGACCACGGAGGAAAAACATTTTATAGGACATTGTAAATTAAAGTCTAACAACCAGATGAGGTCAAGGTCACAACGTGAGAATAAAATGTGTGTACTTCAAAAAGTTCTCAGCCTCACCCAGAAAACATCGCAGCAGAAAAATCATTCTGACCTTTATTTTTCAAAATATTCTCCTTTAACTTCAGGGCACTTGGTCCACTGATGTTAAAGCTTTGCTCTTTCTTAGAGGAAGAAGGTTTTGCATTTTGAGCCTCCAGAAAGAACTGAAACAGGACCACCCAAGCAGGATTTCAGTTTAGGAAAAATCAGACGGCACCAGGTCAGGTGTGAAAGTTGTATGGGCTAACATTCTGCAACTGCCAACAATTGGAAATTCTTTTCCTGGATATTTTCGCCAAAACACAGAAACATCACTTTGCCAGCAGATACCACTTGCTTGAATGTTTGTTGGGAGCTGGAGTACCAAGTGTGTTTCCATTAGTATCTTTGATGAAAATGGCCAAACCCGTGTCTGGGTCTCAAATGTCCTGAGGAATTTGGCAGGATCGGTCTAATAATTAGCCAAAAGTGTCCTTGAAATTTCCATTCTTTTCAACTTCTGATCTGGTGTCAACAGTCAGGGCACCCATCTAGCAGACGTTTTGCTCATCACCCAAGGTGTCAGTCAAAACTGTGTGAACTGAGCCAACACTGACGTCCAAGGGTTTCTGCTGCGTGTCTGACGCTCACGCATCTATCATTCATGACCATGTGGAGAATGGCCTCCGCTTGACCCTCCATGGGCGTCTTCATCGTGGGTCATCATCTGCTTAAAAATCAGCAACTCACTTCTTTTCACATTAATAGTGAGAGGAATGCAGATCCTTTTTATGCAGGTGTTTTAGCAAAGCTCTGGCTTCTATCTTGTCCATTTTTTTAGGATTCCCTCTCAGTTACTCTTAGTTTTTCAAAGAAATAAAAAAACATTTTGAATGTCTGTGGACAGTGTTACAGAGCTTTATGGTTTCCACTTATGCCCTAACATTTTGAAGTAGCACTGACCAAAGTAAACATCTCAATGTGACATATCTCGACTTCTTCCTTACCAACACAGGTTTTAAGGTCCACATCTAATCTGTAACCTTGGTTACAGGAGCAGACAGGACCATTGTTTGAATGCTGGCAATGGTGTGAACATCCGCCGTTGTTGTTTTCACAGCTGTTCACAATCTCCATCTCGATTTCTGTCACAGAGAGATAAGTGTGTGTTAATTACAGTCCTTAAGCAGCTCAGACCAACCAACTATATTGTATATAAACACATTTATATATATATATATATATATATAAACATGTGTGTATATACAATATAGTATATGATATATATATAGTAGATACATATGATTGTTTGAACTGACTGTAGCACTGTTTTCCATCAGAACCCAGTTCATAGGCTGTGTTACAAACGCAGGCGTACGAGCCCAGAGTGTTGTGGCAGCCGTGAGCACAGTTGGCTGCTTCTGTCTCACACTCATCAATATCTGTTCAAGGGGGGGAAAAAAAAAAAAAAGTGAATTATAATGGAGAGCATCTGGTCAGCACACGTTCATTTACATTCACCACCACATGTTTCTCACTAATCAAATATACGTTTCTGTGATGGAAACTATCTTTCACACCATTTTAGTCGGTAGTGACTGTGAAAATGCTGGCTTGCAAATTCTATTTCATCTTCATACATGAAAACTTTTTTAATTATGTCTCTAAAATTGATTTTTTCTTGTGGTGATTATAATTGTGGTGAATCCCTTTATGTATCCTTATTAGTGGTGAACTGACCTGCACAGGTTTTCCCGTCTTCATTAAGGATATAACCAGCTTTACAGTCACAGTGAGCTCTGCTATCATCGACTCGACAAAGGTGCATGCAGCCTCCGTTGTGATCTGCACACGGGTTCTGCACTGAAACACAAAGCACATACACACTCGAATTTACATGGCGTCAATCCAGCGAACAATGATTCTGGCACAGTGGTGGCAAAAAAGGGTAAAACGCTGCCTCCCTGTATGTTAATGTGGCCAGACTTAAAACCACAGTGCCACTAGGCTCTTTACAGCTCTCTCTGCATAGTTGTGTGTGTGTTTGACTTGTATTAGCCTGTCTGGCATCTTGGATTCAAACCCTCAGCACTGTAGAAATAAGAGGAGGCTGTTCACAGCCAATAATTGCAAAGTAAAAGCACCTGAAAGACAGTCATTGAAAAAACATATATGTATAATTTCCTCCCTCTCAAGAGAAGAATACTTGACCACAAGGCTTCTGAGATTATGTCTTAATACTACAAGGACATCATAAAGAAAACTGCTGTGGATTACATTAATTTAATGTCTCATCCCATGAGCGTCGGTTAATCCCGCTCCCTGTCAGATAATTACAGTTGGAAGCAATGAGTTTTCATGTTAATTAAAACCTCACAATCACACCTTCATAATCTTCCAAAGTACGCATTTTTACTGGCACTCCTCCCTCCATCTATTATCCCTCCTTTCTGTCTTGTGTCATGTGTTGATGTGTACTTAGTGCTGCCTTACACCAGACCTTGGAAACACGGGCACTCACGTTTGCAGTGCTTGCCATCCTCCGACAGCAAGTGACTCGGCTTGCAGCGGCAGCGGAAATGGGCAGCAGACTGCTGCACGCAGTAGTGTTCGCATCCTCCGTTGCTGATGGCACACGAGTGCACCGCTGAAAAGGCAAAAGAATGAAAAAGTGAGTGGCACTGAGCTGCAGGGACACATACAGAGGCAATGACATGCAGTAGAAGAGGGGAAGTCAGTCCGTCTAGAAACTTGAGACATCATGACCACACAAAATTTGGACCGTATAACTCCCACAATCAAGATGCATCATCACCAAAAGGGCCAAGAAGTGTCATAGATGTGAAGAACAGGGTCACTGTGGTGGACAACATCATCCACTGATGTGTTTCCCTCTCTCACAGCAACAGATGAGACCCCAGAACATTTTTTTTCAATACTCAAAGACTGGAGTCAAGATCCATACATGCTTCAAGAGTACTCAGTGTTTTCCAGCTCAAATTTTATGCAGCCACATGCAATGTGTGTGGAACAGATCTGACCCCTGCTGGCAGATGCAAGAGCTGGATAAGATGAGTAAAGAGGTTTGGTATGCACTGTCCTCTGTCATGCTATCAAGTGCAAACACTCTTTCACGGACTTGTTGTATTGGAAATGCATTTCTCAGAGCTCAGATTTGTCTCTGCGTAGATTTAAAAGGACTTTATTTTAAAGGCCTCAAAGATTCAGTCCATCCACATTGTGCACATCAATTATTGGATAAATCAGGCATCTCTTAATGCGCCTGGCATCACACGAGAGCCTCTCTGGGACAGTTGGGTCTCAGCTATGGTGTGGCTGGAATCAGAATTAACAAGGATGGAGGTTGTGTTTCTTTATCATGTGTGTATGTGTCTGCATGTGAGCGTGAGATGGGCTGCAGGTGTGTGTGAGAGTGTAGTGTGTATGGGAGCTGATTGGTCCTGCACAGGAGGTTTCCAAACCTTAAACCACTCACAGCCAGACTGCCCTCAGACATTGTTGTGCTTTAAAATGGTTTGTTTAGTTGGTTGCTGGTGGTTTATTGGGAGTTGGGAAGAGGGAGTCTCCTCATTCATGCCTGGTTGTAACAGTTGGTCTACTTACTATATGTTTATGTACAGCTTTTCACCAGATGCAGCTCACCTGAAATCAACCTACTACAGTGCTATAATCACATGCAGACAAAACTTATATTCCTCCCCTCACTCACGGAGGCAGGTGCGGCCGTCCACATGCAGACGGGAGCCCGGGTGGCATTCACAATAGTAGGAGCCTCTGGTGTTAATACATCTGTGCTGGCAGCCTCCATTATGGACCTGGCATTCATCAACGTCTGTAGAGGAAAGAGGGAGAAAAGAGGGAGAAAAGAGAAAAAAAACAGAAGCAGAGAGAAATTAGAGTCATTAACCTAAATCCTCTCATTACAAGGGGGAAAAAACCCTATTGAAAGAGGCATTTAATGCAGGCTGTGGGTTAAAGTTTAGTCCCGAGAAGAGAGAGGATGATGGATGAGAAGGGAAAATAATCTACAAGTGCATTGTAGCTCAAACAAACAAATCCTCCATGTGGTAGCAACTACTAAACATCTAAAACCAAATTGAAATTCCTCTGCTTCTCTCCAACATCCCCTGGGTGCAGCAGACATTTGGAAACTTAAATCCGAGGATGCTAAACATACACATTCCTCTCAACTGGGCACTGAGATTATACACAAATAAAAGAACGGGGTCAATTAGAGAAAGGAGCAGTGAGCGAAACGTGACGCCTCGCAACCAGATTTCAGCGGAAATGAAAATAATCTGCGTTTCAAAACACTTCTTGTTTTTAGGGGTCAAGGAGTAGTAATTTGTTTTGTGTGTTCCGCAGCAGACCCTGAGATCTGAGCTGATTGTTTGGAGTTATGTTAGTCGTCTGTCTGCTGACATCAGCATCATCAGCAAGCCCCTCCCCCTCCCCCTCCAAGCAGTGGCAAGTCACCTGCTTGCGTCAGCGTTGCTAAAATTATCTGAGGAGTTACTGGAAATGTTGCTGACTCAAACAAGTGACATAACACAGTGAGAGGGTGAGTGTGGATGGCTCTTGGCTGCTGAGGTCTGTAAAACAGCTAGCACATCATAAAAGACTATTAGTCAGTGCCAAGTTGAATGTCTGTTTGAGAAATGTGTTGTTCCGTCCAGTCCTGACTCCAGGCAGCCATTATAGCAACAGAGTATTTGAAGAATTCAGAGAATCTCTGTGAAAACTGTAAAAAAAAAAAAAAAGAGGTCGCTTTTATCACTCGTGTCCGACCAGGCAGCGCACATTCAGTGTTGTAAACAAGCCAGTAAACATCTCTGTGCAAACAAACCACATGAATGATTTCTCAACATTCATTAGAGTGCTCCCGTCCCATAAATAAACACACACACTAAATGAGGTGAACACAAAAATCTACACATAAACACAGTCATCCTCCTCCTCTTCCTCACAAATACTTCACACACTGATAAAGTGAAATTAGATGAAGATGGAGCGAGCGATAAGGTAAGACTCTAATTATTATTATTTCATGTATTATTATTTTTTCCCATGCATATATTAGTATTTTCAATGTATAAACTAAATATTTAATACATGAAACAGGTAATCAAAAAAACTAAATAAAGAAAATAAACTATTGGATGAAAAAAATACGTTTTCGTGACTTGACTTTTATCAGTTTCTGAGAACAAAAATGTGTAATTTTGTAATTATTACAAAATGGTATTACATGGTATTACAAAACGTTTTATGTTTGTTTTTTTATTTACCAAATTAATCATATTAGCTCTGTGTTTAGTGTCCACCATCTTGTGGCTCTTGATTAGAGATTAGATTAGAGCTTTTGATTATAGTGAAGTGTTAACCAAAACATTCAGGGTCCAGGCTGTAAACCAAATATGATCAGCTGAAATTAGAAAACAGCCTCTTCCACATCAAAAAAAAACACTGTTAATAGCAACTTAATTAAGATATTCAATTATTTTCACGGCCAGTGAACATCTGTGAGGTCAGAATCTCCTCTTACAGATCACATCACTGCACACGAGCTGCATATGTGACCGGTCACCGAGTGCTCGTTCATTGTGTTGACTTACTGATTTGAAATTGATTTAAATCAGATCTTTGACAAATCCCAAAACCTGAAAGACTTCTGTTATAATACACGATGGAGGAAAAGTAGTGTTGTGATATTATAAATGATTAGGGAATATCAATGTCACTATAGTGCACTAAAATTCACTCTACCGTTCACATAAAAATTGACAAAAATGGAATATCCAGAAAATGAGCATAAAGGGAATAAAATCTACTTGATGAAATGGTGAAACCTGCCCAAGACATTTCTTTTATTGAATATCCTATGATTAAATGTACACCCAATAATATCCCACAACATCCTCAAATACTGTTTTGGGGTGAAAGTGAGTTTCTAAATTTTCCCTCTTCTTTGACGACCTGCAGCCAAGTGTAGTCCAGGGAAGCTGGCAGGAGCCCTCCTTTCATTTTTCCATCCATGCTCCATGCTCTCCTTTGGTTTGGTTTCTCATGAAACGTCTCCAGCTTTTGCAACTGCGGTGCAGTGCAATGAATCCTCTCCCGTTCTGGTTTTCTACGTCCAGAACATGATCGCTCTCAAGCTCCGAGCCAAAGCCTCAGCAGCCGCTGGCTTTTACAGAAAGGCACATCAATTCTCAGCCCGCAGCCACCTACAGCACCGCGTCATCCTCACGGAAAACATCGTGGCTTGTGTTTGATACAGTGTTGTGTTTATCGTGAGCTTGAGATGAATGTTTTATGATTTATTTTATCTCCGAGAAAGATGAAGATCAAATGGGATTATGAGCAACACGACTGCAATACATGTTAAAATATGCTTTATCGGGTGCATTTATCCCCGAGCACTGTACTCGTGCCAAACATGAAAAGAAATGTTCATAATAATCTTTCTAAAGAGTGTTTTGGTCTAAGGCTTCTGTTTGTGTTAAGCATACAAAGAGCCTCTCATGCTTCACAATTCATGTTTTCATGTGCTCTAATCTCTGCTGATAAAAGTGACCCTCCTCTGCTTGGATCACAGACCGCTTTATGTGGGCAGTGCCAGCCGTATCACCAACACTGATTAACCCGTCTCCCTGAACTATGAATGAGCTCAAACAAACTCCACTTTGGTAAAATGAACACTATTTATATTAAATATTATTTATAACAATTATATTTAATTATAAAGTATTGCATTTTGGGTGTGAAATCTTACTCTCACTTACCTGCCGCCTGGTAGCCCAGATTGTAGCCATGGTATCCATGGTAACAGTGCGGCCTATAGCAAATCCTCCTGTAGTAAGTGTACGGGAAGTTGGCGGCAGATGTCAAACATGCCATCACTTCAATGAATGCAAAGAGGAAAGTCCCCAGTCGAGACGACAGCGCCATGGCGAGAGAATAAAGTCTCGCAAAACATTCAAAGTAATACTTTAAAAATGCTTCAAAAATCTACTGCACTTCCATTCAAGATCTATGTGAACTATGACCAGTGACAGTTTTCCAGTAAAGGCTTCTGCTCTGATGTAACATGCTAAGTAGTTCTTATTCCCTCTGCCTGTTGATTTTTATGTCCTCCTCTCTCCCTCTGTTTCACCCTCCCATCGACCAAAGCTAAATGTCCAGCACATTAAAGATCCTCCTCCCCCCTCGTCTCTACACTCTTTCCTAAAGTAAAAGGTGCAGCGCGTGCTGCACAGACTACAAAAGAAACTAAACCAGTGGTGATTTATTTCTTTTCCCCCTCAGTATATTACTATTGTGCCACAGTGTGTGCACGCGTGACAGCACATCATTCACGAGAACAAAGAACGTGTGCAAATGAAAGGATGGGTTGACATTTTTCTTTTGATATTGACATGTATAAAAAAAGAAATCCGCCACCAAAGGAATGCCAGAAGTCAAACACCGTGTTTTTTTAATCCAACATCTGAGAAAGGAATGAGCTTTGCAGTGAAAATCGTCTTTTCAGGAGCTGAGCACCGTGGTCTCTCATCTGCTGCCAACACATACGTTCAAACCCAGCAGCAGGATGGCAGCAGCACGATCAAGCCTCTAGTTCATGGTCACGATCGCGGGCCACAGAGACCTCTGCAACGTGCCGCGATGAGTTTCATTCACTATGACTGTTCCTCTTTATTAAAGCCTCTGTAACACACACCTGTCCTGTCACTACATCAAGCCGCACAGCTATGTCAGGTGTGCTGAACAGACTTGCAGACTCCACACACATTATTCATAAAATGCATATTTGTGCAGACGTCAACATTATGCGGACAACTGTGTGCCAGCTAGGAAAGCAGCTCAGCATGGAAGACAGACTGCAGGCCCTGAGCCATAACTGTAAAACTACTCACCGGATCAAGTATCAGAGAGATCACAACGAGTGGAGCAACGGTGAGATGTTTTTCTTATAGAAAATGACAGAAACTGCTGCTTTCAGGTTAACAAGCGCGTATTACACCTGTTGATCTTGGACAAAGTTTCTCTCCATTACGACAGGTGACAAATACGGGCAGACCATTACGCCCAGCCTCACGGCCGCGTTGGTCTGAGCTGTAAGGTAAACGTGGCGTGACGGCAAAAATGTTGACAGTGCTGTATGCCGCACGCAGCACGGCAGCAGTTGATGTTGGCCTCTTCTACTGAACGATCGCGCTTTGTATCAATGGTGCTCATTCATAACCAAACAAAAATCAAGATGATACATAAATACAGAGGAATTTAACCGGGATCTTTAGAGAAGGAAACTCTCCACAAGGGATTAAACTGCAAATGACTTTATTCTTACTAGACAAAAGATGTGTTTGTTCATATATTGTCGACGCCAGCAGAATCGGCATGTTAGCATACCACAGCAGATGTCTTTCATTGACAAAATACTGCACAATGCCAAGGACAGGATTCCCCCCAAGTACTGATGTGGTTGCGTGCAGTCGGACTCTCCTGAATCATTTACTCTTCACAGCTAAGTGAATGAATGATGTCTCTCATCCAGGCTAATTTGGGCTCTGCTCCACCATCCTCCCCGCTTCAGGTCTTCATAAAAGGAGGAAAGCGGATCAGTCTTTACAGGCGCCATACCGCACAAGCAGCACCACCTTCCGCCAATTACAGACAATTAGGACGTTGATGCTGCGGGTAGCTGTTCTCTTCCCATACACACTAGTAGCAGAGGGCAGATAGCTATGAAATCAGCGCTGTGACAACATCCCCATCAAGTCTCCTAATAACCATGACCTGAATCAGCAAACAGCCGTGCTGCCGGGGCACTCCGGCATCTCTCTTCTAGGCTTGGCCGATGTACAGAGGAATCATTATCCTGATGAAACCAACCTCTCACAAAGATTCCATAATCACAAACATCAAACTCTAAAGGAACAAAATGAAAGTTACTAATGGGAAAAATGTTGGAAAGAGGCTCAGGTTTGGTTTAGCACTGGTTCAGAGAGTTTGGTTTGGTAACTGCACTCTCTTCCACAGACGGCCGTACGAGTAATTCGAGCAGCATGAGCCAAGATTATTTCATC
This sequence comes from Solea senegalensis, assembly GCF_019176455.1. NCBI lineage: Eukaryota > Metazoa > Chordata > Actinopteri > Pleuronectiformes > Soleidae > Solea > Solea senegalensis. Next base: position 22,053,822 of record NC_058024.1, on the reverse strand, counting down.
ACCTTCAGTATACAAGATAAGTGATGTCGCACTATGGTTCACAAGAATTCAGAGTATCTGATTTTCATACTCGCTCAGTGCCGCACCAAAGTCATAAATTGCAAATACCAGGTTTTGTGAATATTGAGGACGGCCAGGACACAAACCCAGGACACAAACCCAGGACACAAACCCTGGACACAAACCCAGGACACAAACCCATAGGGGACCAAAGTGTTCAGAATACATTTACACGTGGAACATTTAAAAAAAAAAAAATACCTGGAGGTGGATTCAATGACCCAACACAAAAAGAGAGGAACGCTGAGTGTACAGTTTCATAATCAGACAATCATTAAATCTCCTCATACATAACTATAACTTTAAAAGGACACTGCATTGATAAGGTTTTGTACCAAAATAAATAAACATCTGCCATAAAGAAACATAAAGAGGCAATTTTTAAACCTGTAATGTGATGCAAGCTATACCACAATGCTTGTAAAAACGACAACAGGGGCCCAGCACTCAAGCTTCATCAATTTATGATTTAGGACAATCTCTCAGGTTTTCTGGCTCAAGTCTTTCAGTTGTTACAGGACCTTTGTGTTTCACTGTTTCATGATTGACAGCTAATGTTTAACTTCATTTTAACTTAAAATCCATCCATCCATCCATTTTCTACCGCTTTATCCTCCACGGGAGGGTCGCGGGGGTACTGTGTCCAATTTCCCCCATATTGCATGTTTTTGGACTGTGGGAGGAAGCCGGAGAACCTGGAGAAAACCCACGCTCACATGGGAGGGAGAACGAACTCCATGCAAAAAGGCCCTTGTTCCAACCAGGGCTTAACAGTTTTCAAGAGTGCTAACCACTACACCAACTGTGTGGCTCCCATGACCAATATTCATTTATTTTAATATATTATCTAAATGTATTCCATCTCATGGCATAAAATCGGAAACAGTCTGAAAAGTCTGCTTCCGTTAGAGAATATAAGAAATAATGATAAAAACTGATCAGAAACCCAACACGACCACATACTCACCCCGACATGTCTTGCCGTCCTCGTTCAGTATGTGTCCTGGAGGACACCTGCAGTAGAAGCTTCCGATGGTGTTACAGCAGAGAGCCTCGCAGCCACCGTTGGTCTCCTCACACTCGTTCACATCTGAAGGAAAGAGAGAGACAAGGTTTAGTTTACCGTTACTCACAGTGCAGCCAAAAACCGCCACAGAGAGGTCAAACACGTTTAAAATGCTTTATGTTTTGGTTAAAAGCAGCCACGGGATCCTTTTTTTTTACTTAGCAGAAACGAGTAAGAAAGGATGTATTGTTTTCAATGTCCAACTTTGGAAAGTATGGAAAATGTTCAAGTGCCTGGCAATTTATGACAATTACTGCAGGAAACAGTCTGTGCTGTTTCCATCCTTAAACCTTTCTTTCCTCAGTAGCAGCTTCAGGCAAGATGAAAGTGGGGAAAAATGCACTTTATATCCAAAAAGGACAAGAAAAAAAATAAATCAAGTGATAAATTGAACGGGACAATGGGAAACATCCAGCAGTAACACGTTGTCCTCACTGCTTCTCACTTTTAAAACTTACTCCAACATAAAACAGGGAATTGCGTTTGTCTGTCAGGCAGAATTTCCAAAACACAGTTTTTTGTTGTTGTACTTTTTCCATCTCATGTCCATCAGCTGCCAAAAACTGTCATCAGCAGAACCAGATAGAATCTTTCCCTTTCAGCTCCCAAACTACACATAATGACTCGGGTCAGATACAGATGCTGACAGTTCAGCAAATACCATAATTTGAGCTATTAATGTAAAGAATGAAAGGAATAGTGTTCAGTTTTATGCTGATTTTTCAGGACAAAGCTGCTCAGTGCCTCCACTGATGTTACATTTCGCTCATATGGGCAGAGATCACGCTCACAGTGGGGTTTCAAACTTGATGACACTGGGCCGGCTTCACTTCGCCGTGCCAGTGGAAGGAATATTGGCCTTGAAACTGGAAGCCATGGAGGAAATTAGGAGGGAGCATTCACTTAGCATTAATCAAGCTTAAAAATGTTCTCCATGTCTATAAAGAAAAGAGAGTCAGTGTACAGAGGGAGGAGGATGAGTGCAAAGAAAATGTTTCGCCCTCTAGCTAAAGGTTGGTACATTGCGATGCCAGCAGTTAATCAGCCAATTAAATGATTTCCCCTTTAGTTTACAACATCTGGAAATGTTCACACCAAACACACTGCATTCTTTCTATTCCCAAATGTAAACTGTCATAAAACCTTAACTGGATGCAGCATGTAATATTATTGTATACGTCACGGATACATTTATTTATACTTTTAAAAGATCTTTCCTACCAGGTTAATTATGTCAACATGTCTAAGCAGGACTAAATGAACTGCAGCTGAGGATATTTTGGTCGTGGCATCACAAGAGTTTGATTTCACGAGTCTGGGGATTGAGAGAGAGAGAGAGACATCGGGTTTAAAGGAAAGCTACACAGAGGGATGGTCAGCGAACAGGGTGCAAAATGAAGTCAAGGCCAGAATTGAAAGCCCTGAGGGATCCTGAGGTGAGATCTGCAGGATGTGAGTGTTTGTGTGGAGTCTGTGTGTGTGTGTGTACGTGAGCATGTCTGTCTCCCCCCTGAGGCCACACACCTGTGTGTCAACCACAGAAGGTCTGACGAGGGTCAGTATCAAGCTCATCACTCTTGAAGTCTTTCTGCCCAATCAGTGAGCAGGAATGTCGACGTGCTCAGGGTCAGGGATGAGAATATGAAACATGGAATCTGATCTTCGACATGTCATTTTTCTTTTAGGAGTTTCTCTTCATTCGACTGTCGGCTACAGTGTCCACATGAGTGCGTTTAAGAATAAACTCTTTGTGGGAAACTGTGTCTTGTGCTTTAAGGATGTTTGTTTTATATTGGCATCATAAATGTCATTTTCTTTTACAATGATGAGCAGTTGAAACTTCTGCCCCCGTAAAAAAAAGAAAGAGACAAAGCAGATCATTGATCATGTGTGACTGAGACACATGGAAAGACGACTTTTCTCCATTCACTGTCTCCACTACCATAAACTTATTCCCTAACAGTGACATTCCAAGCCACAAACGTTTCCCCGAGTGTTAAACTCAATGACCTCTGAGGATAAGCGTGAGTCTGGGGGCTGGAGCAGAGGGCTACACCCTCACCTGACTGCAGGGGGCAACGGAGAGATCAGTTTACCATACCACTGTTTAATCTCCAGCAGGGTGATGACATACAACTACGGCATCAAACAAGACTTGTACTCTCCTTAAAAAGGAGGAGTGCTTTAAGATTGACCGCTTCACATCAACATCAACATCACCAAGGCTTCTTCTCTCTGACCTGAGACCTGAGCTTCTGGGGGGTTGGTTTAGTGTGCATGTTTTCCATAAACAGATCAGATGCCTGAAACAAGATGTGAGTCTGCAGCTCAGGTCAGTGTGTCGAAGGCCAAGGGTCAGGGTTAACTGGCGCAGGGGAGTGCTGCGTGGAACCGTGTCACCATGTGGTGGACATTCATGTGCAGCATATTTTTGGAAGAGGAATCCTGTCGAGACCATGGCGAATAAAGAAAGCCAGAAGAAAAACTCAAAGCATAGAGGAAAACCAGCCAGACTCTGTTCACATGGTAAACAAAATCAGTGAGTGCAAGTATTTCTTTGCAAAAATGTAATTGTACTATTCCAAATAAAAGAATTACAACCAACAAATACAAAACATACTGTTATATGGGAGAACCTGAAAACAATTACTCTGAAAAGAATTTTTTTTTGCTTGATATGATTCTAGTAGTTTCAGCCTTACAGTATAATAATTGTGTTGACTGCAAGAGAAGGGTTGAATCATCCTTCTATCATTTTGGAGGCTGTAGTTAGCAGTGTTGTATTTAATTGGAGTATATTGGGGGTTTAATAGCAGAGGTGAGCCACGCTGCCTGAAACCAGGAGCACAGATACTTCAAACTAAGACTGTTTTTATTGTAGAAACTGTCAAGGTCATTGAGCACTTATTAAAAACAACATCTGTCCGGATCAAAGTTGCTTACAACATCAGGAAAACGATTTTAGGGGGAAACAGAGAAAGTGTTTTGAATATTCTGTCACCCTGCTGAACTGTTTTTGTACATTATCCATCCACACATATCTTGAGTGTCATGCAGGGGAGCAGGAGTCAGTTCTAGGTGACACTGGGTAAGAGGCAGGGTCTATCATAGGGCCATCATACGGAGACATTCAACGACCATTCACACTCACAATTTAGAGCATATTTCTCATCAGCATGTCTTTAAACTGTGGAAGAAAGCTGGAGTACACCAAAAAACCCATGTGGACACAGAGAGAACATCACAAAGAGTGAAGGGTTAGCAGACTGCTCGGCTTAAAAACATGGCTGTGAAACGTGAATTATTTCTCAGCAGTGCACAAACTGTTCCAAAGCAATCATGTGAGGCATGGAAAATAAAAAAAAAAAAACCTTTTGATTGTGCGTTTCTGCAAGTTCAGCTGCAGCAAAGCTCTGGGTTTACATTCCTCTCCTGTGTTGTGTGACCTCCTGTGATAAGGATGACGGCCACTGCTCTCAGGAGGACGGTGCTGATGTTTCAGCAGACTACGCGCGGCTACGACCGGGGCCAATGAAAACCACCAGACCTCTGATGTTATCTCGGGAGTCATGGGCCGGAAAATTGCAGGACTCATCGAGGATCAGGAGGGGAGAGCGCCGAAGATAGCAGGAACTTGTTTCCTTTTCAGAGCCCTGGTCTAAAAGCGCGGTGGTGTAATGATGTGCTCTGCTGGCCCTTCATTCCTAATATCATTCCCCGCTGTCCTCACAGCTGCTTTCATTTACCAGGTGCTATGAAGACGGGGACTGGCTGGAGGCTTCGTTCAAATGATGACTCAGGAGAGGATCTCTCGCTCTAACCTGTCCTGCACATGTGGGCGAAACACAGACAGCAACACCTTGTCTGACTAACAAACTGATCATCTATGAACTGGAACTGACAATTTACTTCACAGGAAAACTCACAATCACCTTTGACTTCCAGTGTAAACCACAGTGACAATGTTTATTGTAGAAGACGCACATTTGCTTTGTTCTGCCCAGTAGACAGAAAGGCAAGTGAAATGGTTAAAGTGAAATATGCTCACTAAAGCTCACCAAAGTCATTTTATGGAGTCTCTAACTCATCGTGGGATTCAGTGGTTATTTACCTCCTGGAGTCGGATATCGTGAGGATCACAGATCTATTTTTTTTTAAAACGTTTTATCCAAGCTTCACCTCTGTAAGAGCAAGTACTTTCCAGTGTGTCCTTTAATGCTTGTTTTTCTGCCAGACTGCTGTATCTGTGCTGTGTACACGTAAAACTACAAAGGCAACCGCGAGCAGAGATCGTATAAGGTCAAATCAAAGGAGTTCCACAATGAAAATGTCATTGTGATTAGTAAAATCAATCAAATGTGTACTTTTCTCAAGAGCCAAAGTCTTTGATTAGAAAGAAGGAGCGGTGCAACGAAACAAATCAGTCAGTCATTATCGATGCAGGACATAAGAAAACACTGAAACAAAACTTAAAACTGCATCTTTCTATTTCTTTTTTCTCCCTTTATAAGGTAATAGTTTAAGCTCAACATTGCCCCCTGCTGTTAAACTGCCTACTGCGTCAATGACAGCCCAGATTTGCAGATGTATGTTTTTGAAATGAATAGTTTTATATTCATAACGTGAGTAAAACACCATAGTGAAAGTAGCAACACCCTGCTGCTCACCCTGGTTCACCACACGGACTTTAACCACAAAACTGTGTATGCTGTATTAAGCATTTGATCATTTCTAGTTCTATTTGATGCATTCAAAAGTGCCAGTTTTGGGAAGGAGTTTCTCTCTGCATCCCAGTAATTGTGGCGAGTGTGGCAGCAGAGTTCTTCTTAAATTCAAACGTGGCATGGCTTTCACTGAAATTAGTGAGGAGAAAAAAAACTGTACTTTTAATGACCGAGGATGGAGCCACGGTCAGACTTTTACGACGTGTATCCACTGATGTTTAAAATGTCTGTGCCTCACTTTACAAACCTCGAGTGAGTCCAGGAAGTCATTAACAATCTGGCTCAAGGTGGAGTACAAGGAGTAAAGGGTGTTACAGTAAAGGCAATAAAAATGTCCATTTAAAAACATAAATAAATAAAAAAAAAGCTCTTAAAAGACACAGACTGCTAGACAGTAACTGCATATTGCATCAGTGAATTTAATGTAAAGAAAATCCTCTTATCGAGCCATAACAGCACAAGATTTTACTAATCAACGACAAAGTAACTTCTTTTTTGGTCTTACATTATAATAAAGTGAATATTCAGAGGTGTGTTTGACATACAATGCACTTAATTATTACCAATTAAGGGTTATCACAGTAAATATTTTTTTTATATCAGTCTGTAACAATAACCATCTCAATAAAGGTGATATAATTAAATGAATTACTTTATCGTGGTTTTAAACAGAAAATTACAAATTAACAAAACAAATTCACATATCTGAGATAAAAATTCAAACCAATATTGTGTTATACCTCAATGTGTGTTTGCACAACACATGAACAGTATATTGATATCGTGAACCTTTTTGATATTGTTGTTAAAGACATTCTCACTGCAATTCTTATTACTGAATTATTGCACAGCCCTAATAGTAATAACTTTTTTTCTCCACTTTTGTTTACTGATCAAGCAAAAAAAGTCTTAGTGTAGTTTTAGTGTTAGAAATACAGCAGAAGTGATCGCTGCTTCTCGTCAGTTCTGTTTTTCTCACATGAAAACTAAAAAGGAACTAAACTCAACATTTACTGCTTATTTGCCTGTTTGAACAGCTGCAGTTTGACGTTTTTCAGCTCTTCTCCCCAAGGTGAGTGTTAACCACACACAAAAACAACAACAGACACACAACAGAATGTGCTGAGGAAAAAAAGCAAGCTGACTGACTGACTCTGCGTAAAATATTAAAATATATTAAAACTTTGTGGTGCAAGTACAACTTATTACCCCGATAACCAAGCCTTTAATTTGTATTATGTGCATATTTGGCCACCGGGGAATTGAGCGTGACATCAAAGACTCACTACTGTGAGTTTGTTTAGTATAATATTCTGCTCCACTGAGCCGTGAAGGCCTCTAATCTTTGTTTTGATGATCAATTTCAGGGAAGTTTAGAAGTGCGTGTGTATACATGAGGTACTCATGCATGTTTATAAGTACAGAGGGGGGGCTACATGCCCCGCCCTCCTACAGATCATGGCAACTACCAAGTCAAATCACATCAGTAATGACCAGAATTGCAGTTGCAAACAAAAGTATTGTTGATAGAGACAATCCTGCATCGTTTTGACGGTGTTGTCACATGATGTGATGGAGAATACGTCTTCAGAAGCCTTCAGAAGCATGTGTATATAATGCTCTGTGACTCCTCTCACCCATTTTTACTGTCAGTATAAGTTATAGACTGCAAAAAAAAAGTAGGTCAGCTGTTTGTATCCAGAACTATATATGGTCTATGTAAATGAATGGGAGGAACAAATACCCTGTGGGCCTGGGGGGCTGCCCTTTGACCTGTTGCGTGTGCTCTATGTGCAGTACCTGTTAGGACCCGTCTTTGACCCGGGAGTTTTGAGCGCCGAGGAAAACACATGGGGGCCGCGCAGGAATCCAAAAATGACTTGTTGTGGTTTTGAGGCCGCCTTGCTCTAAAAAAATGAAAATAAAAATGTGCTGCAGTGGTTTGCACAGGGCAGACGGAAAGTTGCCAGAGGCCGTTTATCTACAGGGTGAAGGGTGACAGATACATGACAGTTTGTCATGCTCGCGGTGTACAGGTGGGATAAACACGGAGGCTCTGATTTCTGCTTCACATGCTCGAATGTGACAGTACATAGTTTTATAGTTGTTCAAAGACACAGCACTCTTTAGCCCCCAGGTGATGTTCAGAGGCAACGGGCGCACGAGTTCTAGCAGCACCAAAATCAAGCGACAGGGTAATATAGTGCAGTAAATGATGGGATGAACAATTTAAGACACTGGAGGAAAATCACTGTGTAGTGATGGAGCTTGATAAGCTAATTAGATAAGATAAGACCCTCACCCTGCACATCACCTGGTCCATCTGCTGCCCTCAGGAAGAAGATACAGGTCCATCCAGGCCACAATCTGCAGACTGAGCCACAGCTTGTACCCCCCAGCAGTGAGGTTGCTTAATACGAACTTTACCCCGCTCTCTCACATCAAAATATATTAAGTATTATTAAGATCACTGGTTTATCGCCTCTCTGACTTGAAACACTTAAACAAAACAAAGTGCAGTGATCCCTTGTTAGTTCTACAAATCCTTGTGGGAGGAATAACTTTACCAGTATAAATCCATCATAAAAGTCTAAAGCAGTAATTTACAAAGACATTAAGAAAAAAAAAAAAAAGGGTTCATTAAAGAATGTATCATGTGATCCTGCTATGGAGTCACAATTTAACACACAAACTTAATTGATTGTGGAGTCAATTAAGGTTGTGCACTTAAGGTACACTTATGCACTCGTGTTTCTCCTTGTTGTCAGTTAGTTATTGTTACAATTGCTTTGACTATTTGATTTATATCGTACAATAAAAACGCTGGGTTGGTTTTCTCTGAGTTGTATTCTGTGTTGCTGCCTGGAGTTCCATCAAAGCAGAGCTGTTTCTGCCAACGTCTGACTGAAATACAAGTTAAATGTGTCAGTGAAGCAGGCCAAGATGAAGAAGACGGGGCTAAAACAGCAGTAAAACTCTTATTTGTACTTTGATTTCAGAAAATGTGAAAGTCGATTGAACCTGTCTTATTACATTTACTTTTGATAAACATCTGCCTTCCACACTTCACTAAACACCAGTCAGACTCTGGCTGAGCAGGAAAAGGAAAACTCTCTAGTTCCCATGTGGAGATAATGTAAAACAGATAATGTTATAAATGGAGAAAAAGCAGAGATTTGAGGTGAACACCATGACCTGATAAAGAGGTAAAAGTGCTGACTTAGTCAAATTAGAAGATATGCAGTTTTTTTTTATGTACTAAAAGGTAGCAAAGATAACGGGAATCAGGGAGCCACGGGCAAATCAAGGAATCAGTCTACACTACTTATTCCTCTAATTGTATTTTGCAAACTCTTGTCAGTGCCAATTTGCACTAATTAGATGCCCTCGCCCCAGCCTGACCGGCAGCAACCTTTCATCAGGCATGTTGTAAAGAGCCTAATGAGACGGGGTTGGAGCACAGTCTCGGCACAATTACGGGAGATTAGGGTGCTGGGCAGGATGCATTGGCAGGTACGCGGGCAAGGATGTAACCCCACCCCTCTGAGTGCGACACACTCCCTCTCATTAGAGATGCCTTTCCTCACTTCACACACACAGGGTTCCTCTTTCTCTCCCTGTGGCAAAAAACGGCTGGCTGACTTTTACCAGTCATGCTTCAAGTTACACGACAGTAGCTCCACAAGTTAAGATTGTATGTTTTTGACTGTATTTTGCTACATTTATAAAGGGTTGCCTTCAATTAAAAACAATTATTGTGAGATTTGTGTTTCCTTTTTGCACGACACAAGAACCCCAACCTTGTTAAAAAAAAGTAACTCCTACTACTAATTTAAACAAGCTACTTTTTTACTTTAACTTGAGTACAGACTTTTACTTGTACTTAAGTACTTTTAGTAGAATATTTTAGTATTCTTTCCACCTCTGAATATAATTGAATAAAATGTTTTCCATCAAACAAATGTGTATTGACTGCTGCCAACATAAAACAGCTTTTAACTGAATGTGTATTGGTAAGGACTGTTGAAATACTGGTGTGCATTTTATTCAGCTTGTGTATTGACATAATGATCAGTCAATCATTTTTAATAATACATTATAAAAAAAATCTTTAGTTACAGCTTTATAAGAAGTAAATTTCCACAAATTTTGAAAGAGGATTTGCTGAAACACCACCAGTTCCTTACATCTCCACGGACTTATTTCAGCTGCTGTAGAGGTCACACTACCTGACTGCTGACAAAACTCAAAACTCTAATAAATAAAGACACTTTTAAACTTGCTGAGATGAAGAGCAAGCAAACATCTCCTGCTGACCACCTGTTCTTAAATGAACGCTCATCACAAAAGTTTAACCTTCTGTTTGAGTTCTTTGTAGGTCAGAAAACTGAGACGTCGTAATTTTCTCCAAATAAAAGAGCAGACTTCAGCCTGTTCACAGCCATTTTAACTGAAGCACGTTAAACCCATTAGAGGGAGGGAACAGGCAAACTCAAAGAATGATTTAAACCGCTTGTGATCTTTCTAGACATTTACTATCACAATATCAGCCATTCGACCTTTACCTTCTCTCGCAAGCAACAACAACATTTTGAGCAGATAAACATGGTAATCGTTACTGACAGGTTGTATAACCTAATGTTGTGGTGCCCAACACTCTTTGACCTCTCGGTGGACGAGTGACGATCTGCTGCAGCTGGCAACCTTCACAATTTTTACAATCCCACCACTTCCACGTCTCTCGTGTTCAAATTTAGCTCAGGGTAAGAGAACAAAACGGAGGGTAAAGGTGAATTATGGGTGAGGGTGCAAGTCTTTGAACCAACACAACACTTTCCAATGCTTAATGTACAACATGAGACAACAAGAAAAACGTGAAGCCTGATATTCCAGGAATCCTTAGCTAAGATGAAGCTGCCAAAGGTATTTTCTTCAAATAGTAAAGACCATGGTAATATACCTGTCAATCTCTCTCTCACACACACACGACTGATGTAGAGCATCATTCCATCCAAGACTTAATGAAAAATTGATATCAAATACACTGTGTTTCATGTGGTGAATTGTCTTAAGTGGTCAATGACAATGCGTTACTTTTTCAGATGTTTGTCAGACTATCTATCCAACTTCCTCACAGTCACCAGCCACATTGTTGAATTATGAAGAAAATGGATCATGTACTACATCAGGGGTGTCAAACGCACAGCCCGTGGGCCAGAACCGGCCCGCCAGAAGTTCCAATCGGGCCCACAAGATGAATTTGTGTAAACTGCTGTTGTAAGAATGCTGTGGCCCCTTTAAGAGCCGAGCAAGTGTACATACAGGGAGAGACAGAGAGTGAGCGCTGTGTGTGTGTGTGTGTGTGAAGAGAGAGAAGCCAGCATACGGGCAGAGTTAGAATTAGTCACTATGAAGTGGAGTAAAGAATGTGTTGTGTTCTAAGTCTGTTGAGAGAAATAAACACTCAGTCTGCCCTGTCTATCTGTAGATGTAAGGGTGTTATCCTGGAGCCACAGCTCCAGCCCTAGAGGTCATGTCTCCCCTGCGCTTCCCTGACCACTCTCCAGAAGCAGAGCAGGAAAGTTAACACTACATTGAAGATAATAATTACAATGATGTAGTTATACATACAGTCATTCCTAATTTGTCCCAGAGGAACACATCTATATAGGAATACTACATAGATGTGTAGATCTTTATATGTTCTTATCATATGTAAAATACTAGAATTTTTACGTCCAGATACCTGTGACTAAATGTTTCGTACCTTTGTAGATCCACTGTGATCTGTAAGATGTAATGCACATATGTAAATGGTAAACTTCAGCATAACATTCTTGTTGTTAATAGGTTATTATGCTATTATTTCACTCGTCCGGCCCACTTGAGATCAGACTGCTCTGTATGTGGCTCCTGACTTACAATGAGATTGACGAGCCTGTACTACATCAATGATGAGGGTAAAAAGAGACTGTTCTGTCATGATGATGGCTGCATGCATGTGTCTTTCATTTGGGGGCACTTCCTCATATAAGTGCTTAGCAAGCTCAGCGTGAAGGTTTCTCATGTGTGTGACTTTCAGGGATTTTTTGTTTTCTTATAATGGGGAGTTTCGCACAACCTCTCATATTCTGCAGATACACAACAAAGGAAAAGGGTCACATAAATAAACAAAAGGGCTTGTTCACAAATCACCTGACAGTCAAACTTGCACTCTTGCACAGGATGAGAAGCATGTGTGAAACGGTTTCACCATATGGTAAAAAGATGTTCTTTATTGACCCTGTGTGGACCTGCATCCCCTAAAAACATGACAGATGCCTGCTGCTCTCCCCCGTCAACGTCAGCTTCTACAAGAACTGATGAACACCAGCGATATTAAATATAGCATCCCTGCTGTTCATGATCAACGCGTCCAGCCACAGCCTGTTCTCTGCATGTTCATGTTCAGTCAGGGTCCATATGCTGCTTTGACATCTAACCTTTCTGCTCAAAGTAATCGCAGCACAGAAGGAGACAACGTTCACATACATGAGCATAAATTAAATCATAAAAACTAAACATATACACATATATACACACATATGAATATGTGTATGTATATATATATATACATATATATACACATATATACACACATATACATACATATACACAGTATATACATAGTTATATAGTAATTCAAACATGTCAAAAAATCAGGCCCACATGATTAAACTGGAATTTGACATCTGCATAAAAAGCCGCCCACATTTTTGGACAAATGTAGCCTTGATGTGGTACATTGGTCATCTTATCTTAATATGCATGATACACATCATGAAGAGTTATCAGAATTCAACACATGTGAACCAGTTACGGTGGTGGAAAAAGGGCAGGTTACAACAGGCTGCCGGACTGACAAGTCTAAAGAAAGACCAAGGCTGAACTTAAATTGCAGTGTGGGACAGCTATTAGAGGAGGAACAGAGGTGCTGCAGAGACAAACATCTAAAATCCCTCGCTCACCGTCTACAGCTGTCCACGCAAACTCACCTCCGTGTTAACAGAAACTGAACCTCGTACTTTTCAGGCACATGAAAAAAGATGATTTCACTGATTTACCCACACCTTTAATTTCCTTTTTCACATCACACTGTAGGAAGTTATGCAAGACATTTAAAGCTTCAACCCGACGACCCTCCCTGAGTCAAGTCTGTGTATATCAACAGTTGTAAAACTCAACAAGTGTCCTTTAACAAGCCAGTGAATTCTCCCAATAGCTCAGGGGTTGTTGTTCTGACCTTGAAACCATGCTAACAAGCACTGACTTAACGATAAGAGCCCTGAGAGAGAACTATTTGGTCTCGTCCCTTCATAGTGAAAATATTAGGAGGTAAAAGTACATTGAGATTGTGTAAATAAAGGAATAGCAATTGTAGAGGATGTTAATTTTAACTATGTTATTACAGTTATGCCTTGTATTTTCTAACCTGAGCATACAGTTTATAAATTGCAGAGGTGGGACAAAAAAATGGAATATTTACATTTTCTTAAACATTGAAGTGCGCGAAACATGGCATTTTTTAGCCAAATATTTGAAATGCCTTTCCATGGTTTAATGTAGGCCTAATGTCAGTATTCTTTACATTTTAGGTTCTGTTTTTTGGAAACAATTCAGTTGTATGGGACCATAAAGCAGTCCCTTACATTATGTATAATACAGTTACTGATAAAACTCTGTGTTTTTTTACATATTTAAAAGGTGGAATATCTGGGAAATCATCATCTATATTCATACGACTCGACTTATAACTTGCTTCATTTAAAACAGGGACTTGACATTTGGACCTGCTTGAGACTTGAAGGTTAAGACTTGAGATTTGTTTATGACTCATTCCCATCTCTGTGAAATTGTATATAAAATAGCTACTGATGTGCAAAAAAGTCATATTGTAATAGTACAGTATTTGAACTGTACAGACACATAGTAGAATAATTGGTAACAGTTAAAACAGTAAGTGCATCAAACCTGCACAGATGTAAAACATTTGTTTCTACTATTTTCTGTAAATATACAGCAACATTAGTGATGTTATTTGTTCCGCGTCACACATCCCTGTGCACCACTAGAATGTGGAGGTTTCACATCGTGCTCCAACAGGCTCAGAGAAATAAGTCTGGTCTTATTACTTAGACAATAGTCAAGAGAAAAAAACAATGGAAGATATTCACAGCTTTCTTCTTTGGCTTCCACTATGGATGAGTCAGGTAAAAAAAATGTCTGTGTCAAAGTTTAAAACTTAAAGTCATAAATAAATTAAAATCTATTAAAGGTATGTTGTCGTAAAGTGCACGTACAATTTTCAGTTATAGCTCAAAGCAAGTTTTCGGGAGGTTGCGGTGACTTTGACTTTTGACCACAAAGATCTCATCAGTTCATCTCCAGACCCGAGTGAATATTTGTCTGAGTTGTCATGGAATTCCTTCCAGCCATTTCTGATATAGAACATTTTACGAGAATGTGATGGATGCAAAAGTAACATTGACCTTGACCTTTGTCCACTAAAATCTGATCACTTGACTCCTGGCGAACACTTAAGGCACATAGTGTTCACTAGAACAGAATGGCCGGAGGGAGGGATTGGACAAATTTAAAAACAAACTGCCCGCGGCCATGGCTGATGCTTGTGCAGAGGCAAAGAACATGCCGGCTCTCCTGGCATTACAACTCCACAACAAACCCAACATATGAGTTTATGGGATGGATTACTGTTAAAGACGAAGTAAAACAGTAAAATCAGTAAAACAATTCATAGTTTGGGGTCCTGACATTATGTTAGACGTATGTGAGTAAGGAATATAAAAGGTACACACTGCTACAATAGATTTATCTTTGGTATCACTGCTCCTGGTATTTGTATTAAATAGCTCGTAATTACCGCACAATCCATCAGTTTTATGTTTCTAATATAACGTTGACCTCGGAACAGAAAGATGACGCAGCTTTGAGATATTTAAAGGTTTCTTGAACTAAGACATGTTTCGTTTCATGTTACAAAGAGCGTCTGCGTGCCTTTCTCTTCCCCTTGTCTGTTTGTCTGCGGCTTAGCCCAGATGTCAGCTGGTATGAAGACATCTGCCCTGCCAGAGGTCTAAAAGCCTGGGAGGCTGCTCATCCCAGAGGATACCACTAGTCTGCTGACGACAGGCGGGATTACCAAATACATCAGACGACGCAGGAGTTTTAAAAAAGGACTTTTTGAAACAGGTACTGTGGGTAAGACAATGAAAGAAAACATTAAATATAAGTTAAGTATCATTACATGTGTTTAAGGATGCACCTGCTTCATGACTTGACACCAAACAAGGGTCATCAAGTTTTGATTCAAATGTTACTACATGACATTTTATTTCAACTGAGCCACAACCGAGTGACAAAAGCTTTGAAAACATTTACAGTTTGGTTAAAAAATGCAAAAAGGTTTCCCGTATCTATCCACTGAATCAGATCTCCTCCAAAGTTCAACCAGTTCTACCTCAGGCCATGTTCCACCCCTCCACAAAATGCCATGATTTGGCATAATGAGTAATACTACTCGTGGACAGACAGAAAAACATAAAACAAAAAAGTCTTTAGTGGACGTACCAAACTTTGACAAAACCACAACATGAGAATAAAAAGAGAAAGTTACAATACTTCGTTGAATACCTGATGTCATCAAATCCAATCCACTGTCATCAGAACAATCATTTACACCAGTTTGCAGTGACTTATCCTAAGAGGTCTCTATTAGTCATGTCAAGTCATAATGTCTGATATGGCAGTAGTCGTTGACTGTTTTTGAAAGGACTAGAGGATAGCATCCTCCAGGCATCAGCTCTTACTTTAACACATGGATTTACACCACAACAAAAAAAAGAAAGAAGGAATTACAGTCTGATAAATGACACAGTGCCACAGAACAGAAAAACAGATGATAGACTCATACAACTATTGCAAACAGGGCCTTTAATTGCCCCCCTTTAAATGACATAAACATGCACACACACACACACCAATCTCCGTACACAAACATGGACAAACCACATCAAAAGCCCTTAAGTGTATATCGTCACACGCTACAGCAGAGGAATGTGGCTGAGGAGTGTCTGCATCGATTTAACGATGAGTGAATGTTTGAGGGAAGCGCGGCTTCTCTCTCCACTGTGGCTTCAGCGTCTACGTTGACTCGAGCAGTGACTGACAGCGGTGTGAAGCATGTGCACCACAGCCGCAGCAGCTGAATTATAACATCGGCGTGCTCTCTTCGAAACCACTAGGATTATTTATACAGGCCTCAAGAAAGTGACAGCACTACAAGGAAACTGTACATGGTCCGACCACCAGAGAGTTCTCCATTAAGTCTAAATATATCAGAGCCATCACTCAAAGAACTGATCTTTCACCAATGATCTAATTTGTACTCAGCCTGCAGCTAGTCCCTTTGTCCTCAGGACTCTTGAGTCTCATGTGACCTGCATTTAGCCCACGATGGACCGTAAAAAAGGGGGACAGCTGTGAGAGTATTCCTGCCTCCGTCTGACTCCCATCACTCGCAGCCCCACAGCCTGCAACCTGCAGCCCATTCAGAGCCCAACACAGGGCAATATAAGTGCCACAGTGTTTACGGACTAATAGCCTCAAATAGGGGGAGGGTCAGGGCGCGGGGACCTGCAGCTTAGCTAACCACCAGTATTGGCCTTACGTGCGTATTGTTGACACTTATCATTCACAATACAGAACAATGCTGGCAGATGTCACTGGTAAGGGGGATAAGCTGATGTCTGCACTGATATCACACGAAGAAATAAAAAAAAGCAGATGGAGATTTACTGTGATGAGATACAGATACACAGATTGTTTAATCATTATTTATTAGATTTATTATCATCAGCATAATTATTATGAAATAGCAGCAGAATGCAGATGTAACCAGTCAACCACTAGCAGCCATTTCCTCCTCCACAAAAAAGAAGATTTCCTTCAAGTCTGTCTGATTCTTTCTTTCAAAGAGACTCCATTTCTTGCACAATATTTTCAAAGCCCGGATGCTAATGATAATGTGGTGCAGATGTGACAATAGATTAAGTATTTCCTTATTTGTGAAGCCCAATCTAAAATACAAATTCACAAAATGCTCCGTTTTCCTCATCTTGACAGCTGATCATCGGAGATTTTGGTTTAATAATAATTTACGACTTTATTCTCGGAAAGAAAATCCTCCGTTTGGCCCCAATAGAGAGACTGAGGTAAAAACAGTAAACACCATGATGTCCTCACTGGTTGTGGTGCTGCTCTTGGTGGTGGTGGTGTTATTTTCCAGCACATTCATGATGTAATAAGAATTCATTTACAAGAAAGAAAATACACCACAGGGCTGACCAAAATCTGGCTATGAGAATGGTGTTAATCCCCCTTTTTTTAGGAGCTTCACATGGGTTCAAAAATAAACGTGAAAGAATGTTGGGGGGGGCAATGTATACATTAAAGCCAACATTAATATTTGAAGTATGAAGGACTGTGATGCTCCCAGTGATGCCAAAAATCTTTTAAGATTCTGTTTCACATATTGACGTTGTGCCAGATCCCCTACTGTACATACTGAAAACACAACAGGCATCAGACAGTGCTTTTATATGCATTCTTTAGGTGACGTTCTGAAAACATGAGAACATAAATACAAGTACTGAAATGTGGAAACGGGGTGAGAAAATGTGTATTTTTTTTTAAAGCCAAAACTACAAGGAGGATACATGACATTTGATTTATAGACTGATGAAAATACAATACATGTTTTTGTCACTGTTACTGTTCTGGCAATTTGGAGACAAAAGCCAGAATCCTTTAAGTAATTTAAAAAGTAAAACAAAAAAATAATGTTTCTCAATGACCAGGACAGAGTGAAGGATGAGTAAGTTTGTAATCCCCTCATGTGTACTCACTGTACATGAGTGGTGAAGCTTCTCAGTTGGTTCCCCACACTGCACATCATTATATGTCAGGAAAAAATGCAGCACTGCCCTGCAGTGACTGATGAACTGCTACTGTTCAGACCATGGATCGCACACTACATCAAAGCACTCCGATACTCGTCATTTACTCATGAAAACCGAGGATTCGAACCCCATCCGTCACTGCCAAGTCTAAAAACGTTAACTTATATATGCAGAATTTTTAAGTGAAGCTACACCATGTTTTTGTTTTTGCAGCAGTGATCAACAAAACAGGTTCAACAGATGGTTTACGTGTTCTCAATGACCTTCATTTGCCCCATCTTGTCCTGCTTATCGAGGCACCCAGTGGCCCTAAGCTGTGCTCAGCAGCACCTCATTTAGCATGTGTGCTCATTGATCCTCTGTCCTTATGACTAAATCTTTCATTCAAGCATGAAGTGACCGGGCGTAAGCCAGTCAGTGTGAAGTCTGGTCAGACCAGTGTTAACAAAATAAATCCTAGATTTTCACTTGTCTCAACATAATTGTCTGTGTTGTCCCGTGGGGCCTAACATGAAGGACAGATGGAGGATTCTGGTGAAAAAGAGGAATTTCCTGTCATGTGGAGTTATCAGGAAAAACAACAGTCCTCCACTGTTTTACTTTAACAGCTCAAATTTGACAATGGAGTTGCTGATTAAATAGTTGGGCTGCTGGTTTAAGAAAAAAAAAAAAAGCCACATTCTGATGTGAGGAGATTCCCATTCACTCAAAAGCGAAAGGCGATCACTCCAACACAGTTCAGTGCGGAGACTTGGAGAGCAAACTGAAATGGATCAGGAACGGAGGCTCAAGCAAAGAGCCAAAAAGGTGTTTTAAATCAAATGGCGAGTGGGTATCAGTTTCAATTAGTCTGCAAAAAAAAAAATTCTACATTTACTGTTTTCCAATGTTAAAATCCCACCACTGCCACTCATGATGACAGATGGACATGTAAAATGCTGCTTCCAATCATATTAACAGAAACTAAATATTTTCTTACTGTTACATTCTACTCACCATACTGGCAACTCGGTCCGTTGAACCCTGCGAGACAGTCACACAGCTGGGTGGATCCCTCCCGACATCGGCCGCCATTGAAGCAAACGCCGTAGCGACACACAGCTGCACATGTCCATGTGGACAGATGAGGCAAAAAAAAGAATAGGTCAGCATAGGAGAGACACCTGGCTGTTACCGTGTTATCAAAGCCCTATCATCAGACTTTTAACTCCTGACCAAAGAGGAACTTTGATTGTCCTTCATTCACACCATCCAATATAAGAAGAATTCATCACTTTACTGTGTTTGGGTCAAGTTTTTGTTTTTTAATTTAAATTTAAATTTAAAAAGAGAGCCAGTATCTGTTTTCCCAACAGAAGGACATGGAGTGATATTAGTGATTGTTCAAGTGTTGTAACTAGTAGTAATTATCTTGATGCACCTGTGTAAGTTATATAGCACCACAGGGCAAAAGTGTGACTCATCCACTTATTGGAGCCATAGACTCTGTGTCCATAAATTCTATAAATTCTTTAAGTCAAACTGTCCTCGCTCATTTGGACGTGGAATTCAAAGCATTCAGGGCAGAAACAGCAAGAGGGCTCAAAAACACACGAGTCCACCTCAGAGGTGTACCATCGCATTCCATGCACTCACATAACACGTTCATTATGGCAGTGCTTAGAGGATATATGTGTGCTGAAGTCTGCCTGCTGGAGCGTTCACTGTATCTGATGTGTTTTGAGGCTAATAACCCTGTGAAGTAGGACAGCTGTTTAAGCCAGGCCTGTTGTTTTGCGCTCTCCTGAGCCGAGTACAGTGCTTAGTGATGACAGGTCCAGAGGATTGATGTCTATCATTGTTTCTCCTGACTGGCAACATGTGGACACTGGGAGTGAAAACACAGTCCTGGTAATCACAGGAGGAATTTGAATGGCAGTCCATCCTGCGTACGATTGTGAAGACATCCTGTGAAAGACAGTTTCACTGAGCATCTCCTGCCAGATATGCATTTTTCTGCCCATCTAACACAACCAAAAGGCAGTATGAGCGATCACACCAGGTGCTACCAGCTCTGATGCCAAGTATTGGCCTTATAGGGTCATGGTGATGATATCTGTGCAGTGCACCCAGGAGAGTTTCATCTACAGATTTCAACTCATTAAGACTCTTATTCCTTATACTGCTTGTTTCACCATATATGCTTGCATAGCTTGGATTTGGCTTTGCAAAGAAACAAACTTCAACAATCCATTTGAGCTTTTATATCCTCATCAGACATCTCGAAAAAAAAATTTCCACAACGGTATCCATGGGTAACAAACTATTTAAATTACACGTCTCCATGTTTTGTCTCAGCTGGTTGATTTCCTCTCTCTGGTCCTCTGTATGCATCTGCATCTGGGCCTAAATGTGATGTCGTCATAGAGGTTGCTGTGTTCCATCACACACATAAAACACACAAACAACAAACATCTCTAAAGACCACCCAAGGACCACTTCCTTGTTTCCCCCCCGGTGCTGGACCTACTTCACATGTAGCCACCTTCAGCAGCCTGGTCCCACCACAAATGAAGTTCAGTTCCGATTTGGCAATTACCAACGACGACAAACTGGAGGTGCCATTGTTCCTGCTCCTCAGCCCCAATCACAAAGCATATTGTCGCCGTCAATCAACATAACTGATTGTTTCCCCTTCAGCTTAAGCTCACCTCATCCATCCTCACCCGGCCCGTGGCTACAGGCTACGGGACAAAGGGTTTAACTCATTGATTGAGTGGCCCTCCAAACGTTCAAGTGGAGGAAGACGCCATCACAAAGTCAAGAGCTCTTCACCTTCAGGAGAAAGAGATAGTTATCGAGCCAATTGGAGCCTTTTCAAAACACACAAAAGTCACCTCAGTTGAACTTGGAGAGTATTCAAAGACTCCAGTCTGTCTCTACAAGTCACCTGGTCGACCTTTTGTACACAAGACGTCAGATCTCAAATAAATAGATGTGTTCATTTTGAACTATTTTGATGAATAGTTTTTGCTCAAAAGTCACACTCGACATTCTCTGGCACCAGCTTCTCCACGGTGAGGATTTGCTGCAATTCTGTTTTTTATCATTGAAAACAACTGGTCCCAAAGAATTAAATGTGAGAATAACCACACGAGTGCTCTGCTGCGGTTTATTTTTACAGCAACAAACACTGAAGAGCACAACTATTAATTGCGACAAGAGGGTGTCAACATCTGCACACTGTGTAGACAGAGAGAAAATACACAACTGAACTTCAGGGAAGACAAACTACTCAGCAGCTAGACACTTCTCAGCCACTGTGTGCAGCATCAACATGATTAGACCCTCAATTCCATTCAACTGCCTCACAATAACCACAGGTCGTTAGCCTAATTACCCTCCACTGACATTTTATTATGGAACACACACAGAGAGAAAGAAGGAGGAAAGACAACAAGTGCCACACAGTAAATCACTATCTCTACACAAAGCATTCCTGTCTCCCCATCTTCCCCCATTTGAAGGGGTTTTCAGGGGATTTGCTCAAGCTGTTTTGCAAAGCAGATTTGTCCTTTTGGATGTTGAAGATGTTGAAAACATCTCCACAGATTATACTGTGCTGACTGAGGTACAGTACAGACAGCTCATAGCAAAGTGCATGGGGGGGGGGGGTATAGTGGTGTGAGCTTCCTTTTATCCTGGTTCAATGGCTCAGAGAAAAGGGTGATTAGCTTGTCCCATCTCAAAAAGTGGTGCCACGTCTTTGGTTACAGAGATAAAAGCCCTGCCTCATGTTGAAGAGAGCGGCCATTGTCACGCCAAAAGAGAAACAGAGCCCCCTCCATCTTCTGAAGTGAGGGGAGACGCTGTGCAGTCATGAGGGATGTCTCTTAAAGACATTTCTTTATGAGTGTTTTAAAACAAACCAGACTCACCGACGAGACAACCCAATGCTTCCTAGTATAATTTAATACTGTAACCTTCACTCTGGATACAAAGAGCCCTTTGAAAAGAAAACGCCATAATAAGACACTGATGACAGCCACATCCAGGAGATCTTCTCCTGCTCCACAGCCCATCAAATGGGCTACCCCACTGAGTAATATGTCTGCACCGGGGGTGTAAGAGCCCGGCATTGAACATGTTTCCAGGCAGGGTACAGAGAACAAGGAAGTGGGAACTTGTCAGTCAACCGGAGAGAGGACAAACTGTTTACAGGAAGCCTTTGCCAAGGGTCTGGCTATGGTATGCAGGCTATGCAATCCGATCAAAGGAGGCTTCTTGGCCTCAGCGGTGTGAAGCTAAGCTTCTCCACAAGGAGATGAGCTCCGGCATCAGACCTACAGTGGCGACCAGTGGGTCAGATTTACGGTGCAAAAACTCATTGTTGTTTTCCGTTGTTCTTTCTTATGTAAAATCAGCAGGTGGCGTCGCTGCTGACGGGAATTGTTCTGGGAGATTCACTGCGACAGGTTTAAGACGTGCTTTTGACGTCACATTTCTGTCCTTAACTCACTCAGGAACACACGCTAGTACACCGTAAATCCAAGTTGAGAGAGATTTTCTCACTAGAATATTTCTCAACAATGGACAATTGTTTTCGCAGAGTCCACATTTGTGTTGTAATAACACACGTGCCTTTTATTTAACATAAGACTATGTTTTAGGTCACTGAACCGGATATGTGTGGATACTTACGATAAAGACAACCCGCTTCTCCATTAAGATGAGACCATCCAGGGCAGCACTTGTACACAGTCTCATAATCCTGTCTGTAGACCTGTCTGTACGCTGTGTAGTACGCCGTCCTGTTAAAAATCATTCAGACTTGATGAAGTGGAAATTAAAAACTGTAACACAGCACTGTGTGTGAGAGACTTTACATGCAAACAGAGGGATTATCTGAATTAATATTTGGGCTGCTTCAACTCTTAATGTTTCGTGTGGTTCAGTTTAAGTGGATTAGGCAAACATAAACACATAATCTGTCCAAACGGCTCCCAGTCGTTTTGTTATTTCTAAGTTTCGCAAACAGTTTCCCAGACTCTTAAGGCAGAGTGCGATGTGAGCAGACAACTTCAGAGAACGGTGCCTCTCCCTCTACTTTGGGACACCTCTCTCGGCTCCATTATCATTACACATTGTGGGACAGTAATTGTGGCCTTGTCCACCTTCAAAGTAGCCTTTGCCTTTGTAACATGGTAACATGGTTATTTATAAATTTAAGAAGTTGGGAAACTATGAAAACCTTTTGTATTTCAGAAATGTGTTGCATTTCAGTGACCTTCCATTTGTTCAAATGTGCCATAGCCTGTTGTATTGTTTTTGGAGGTTTTTTCTCATTGAAAGAACAGAATTGTTTTTTTTTACTATGGGTAAATAACCCCTTATCCCATAAAATTCTGGTAAATAACGAAAGAAAGCGAGTGAGACCAGCAGTGGCAGAGACAGAGATGGGTTAAAATGTTAGCACTACCCTGACCCTGCTTCAAAGGAATCTTGTCTACAGAAATGACTGCAGGTTAAATAGATGGTTACTCCGGTTAAGTGGGGCGACACATTGCACTTAACTGTATAAGAGGCTCAAAGTGCTGATTACAGAACAAGAGGAAAGAGGAGATCAAGAAGTCAGACCTCATCCTGTTTGAAAATGCCCTCTGTGATTAATTAATTTTGGTTCCATGACACAAAACTTTTATTGATGCTTTGTTGAAGCCACATCAGCACAAAAGGGGTTTTAAATGCAGAGGAGGGAGGGAGGGGGAGACAGACAACAAATGAGGTGCATTACTCACCTTCTCTCATATCCCATGCACCATGACTGACCCACACAGCCCTGCTTCCACACTTTAACCATGCGTGTGAAGGCCTGCACACACGGCTGCCTGTGGGCAACCAGTGTCATCTCTCTGTCCAAGCACACGTTGGGCCTGGAAGGAAAAAAAAGAAAACTGTGGTAAAAACACTTAACGTGTCAATTTTCTCTGTATGAGCGCATGGCAGCAGGGGAATTTACGAGCACTGCAATAAATGGATTAAGTTTCAATAATGATTTTTAGCTCTCAATGACAACATCAGTCCGTAGGGAGGCTGCTTATGGTGTCTGGTTTATGTCATTTCAAAGATTTGGAGAGTAATCCTTATACATTAATGTTCCATACTCCTGCACATCACAAGATACTGCCTTTAGTTACATGAAATGTGTTACAGGAAGGGTTTTCAGGGGGTAGAGAGGACATGAAAGGAAAACAAATAACAATAACATGCCATGTTTCAGGAGTTTTTATGCACTGGAACCCCCTCATAATGACCGGAAAGCCACGGCTATAATAATACTAATAATCTGAAGGATTTCATTAGGTTCCTTGCACTCGTGCTAGGAGCCATCCTGGCCCCTGCCATTCGTGGCTCGGGCCCTAAAAAAAATCAGAAACCAGACAAGTTGAAAATGTTTCAGATGTGACTATGAAATGCAACTTTTTAGCCGTATAAATGAAAAATAAATCACATAATTGATGTGAAACATGTTCAGTGTTTAGCAGATAACAGGGTAGAAGATGCATGTTTTCACTTGAACGTACATAAGTCAGACAGAATGTCAGCAGAAAAGGAGACAGATAAGGTTTTTTTAACCCGAGGGAAAAAAACAGCCTTCCACTGTGATGTGTTTTTCCACTTTTTACAACGTCTGCCTGGTTGAGGCGACACTGATGTCTTCATACCACTAGCTGCACTGCACAGGCTACATGATGACTCGGCGCCCAGACAAAAATAAGTGCACTTCTGAAATATGTTCTCCTTTGGCAACTCTCCAGTTACAGGTGGGAAGGCACACATGAGATCTGCAAGAATCAACTAGCTGCTCATCCCCATAAACAACAGTATGCACCACCACCTGTACACATAATTGCATACGAAAGACCTGATAGTTAGTGGCAGTTAACAAGACAAAAATTCTCCTCACATAATTCCAACTGTGTTTTTTTAATTATTTTGGGGGGTTTAAAATACCTCTTACAATGAACTTTCTAACGGTAAATATCCTCTAATAGGACAGTGATATCATGCATGTACATGTAAAAAAAAAAGGTGTAAGTGCACAACATGGATGAAATACACCACACCACCGTCTTCTGCCTCTGGATGAGTCTTAACACAAGTTGGCTCATGTGAACTGACACTTTTCTCACGGTCGCACTTCAAAACAAATGCGAGGCTGTGACACATTTTTAGGAAAGTTGAAATGTTCTTTCCAGTAATTAAAACAGTACTCACATGTAGGGCTGTAGATTGTTGGCGGTGTCATAACGCACTGCGTGAGCCTCTTGAATAAATATGAGGAAAAAGGAAACAATAACACTGTCCAGTTCCATGTTGTTGGATTAGACTACAGGTCTAAGGCAAACTCATCAATGAGGATAACTTAAGACATTTACAAATAAATAAATCATCTTAGTGTGAATGTCTAAAAAAAAAAAAAAAATATCCAAGCGGTGTGGTATATGGAATTAAACGGCGCGTAAAGGAGCTTCCGCGTGGAAATGACCACTGACCAAAAACGAGCCAGCCATCACATGCCGTGTGCCCTCGCTCTGAGCCAGAGAGAGACTACAGTTCACCTTTGCTTCCTGCAACAGATGTTACGTTTACGGGCACAGACTCAGAGAGGCTGAGCGCTTTTCCTGCCTCTCTCCATTCACTTGGTGATGATTGAATGGGTTTGGAGTGGTGCAGGGGGGGTGGTCGCGGGAGTGAACTCTAGAGTCCCATCTATTATTCATAGCTTCTGTTCTGTAGCCTCTGATACTAACTCGGGACGCCCCGCAGCCTGAAAACTGCACTGACACAACTAAGAACTGAAGACGTTTTTTCTTGGTGTTCAAAAGTTAAGAAGCAGCTCCGATTGTTTTGTGTTACACTGTGTTTCATTGCAGGCACGTGCTACTGCTTAATTTACTTAAATAACTAAAAACGACAAAACAAAATGATCTTTTCATATGATTTTATGATCTTCCTCCAACCATTTGGTGTGTATTTGATGGGTGCGCACAGGACTGCGAGCGCACGCGGAGCTTTTACGCACAGACATGGACAGAGCAGTGCAGAGGCTCGAGAAGTGATAGTGCAACTGGCGGGTGTGAATCAGCCATGTGGTCACTCTTCAGGGCTAACAGCTGATGGTGCGGTCAAAGGGTCAGCCGCCAGGACTGACTACTGCTGCTGCTCTCCAAACAAAGCTTTCATTGCAACTCATGTGTTCATGACCCCAAAGAGTCCCAGGTCACTGTTGTCCATGTTGTTTTACTTAGATAGGCTCTCACGCGCCAAAGTCGAGCCATCTACATATTTTACTGCAACAAGTTTGTCACGTTTTTGTGATATATGTTAACATGAACTGTCCATCTGACTATAAAAATGACCACACATTTGAAACAGTTTAATTTTCATCATGCACTTTTCATTCCGAATACGTCAATATTAACTTATTTTACTTTTTATATTATTTGTTTCTATTTTGACCCTGAACTTCTGGCTTTTACTTCTCATACACCTGCTATTTTATTTACTTGTTTTATTCTATATTGTCTTTCTTTGAATTTTAACAATGGAGCAAATACATGGCACAATCATTTCACAAATCAATTTCAGGTCCCAAAATAACTACAGCATCCTTCACCTGTTGGGAGTCTGCAAAAGTATGCAGTTTGTACAGTTCAAAATATAAACCTCTTTTTTAACCGATCCCCTTTTTAGTAAAATGGTAGGGGTGCAACCAGTAATGGTTTTACCATCAATGTATGCCTGAATTAGTCAATTACTTGTTTTGTCCATCAAGTGTCAGAAAATGTTTACTGTCAGGACTAAAATCAAGAAGCTAAAATCTGTTTTATTTTATGAAAAACTTGGGAAAAAACTAGCAATATATTCACATTCAAGAAGATGAAATCAGAAGTTATTTTATGAAAAACCCACTCAAACTGATTATTTGATTACTCCCATTAGTTTTGTTTAATTTAGTAATGATTAATCAATCAGATGAATGGTTGCAGCAACTTAAAAAAAACAATTTTGCTGACATCTTGTGGTTAAAATAAAGAATCTTTTACTACTAGTACAACTCACTGCGAGAGAAACTCATAAGCATTTCTAGTGAAATGTTAGGGCTGCAACTGAAATTAATTTCACTATTTGTCTATCAGATACATTCTTAGGAACACATTTTATTCTTGTTTTTGGATCATTTATTTGATCTTATTATTTCCAGCTCAGATCCTTCAGTAAGGATAAAACACACTGTGTACAATGTGACACTGAAACAAATTCAAACTGCAATTTTTGCTCTCACTCCATTAAAGCATAATCCATGCATTTTACTATATCTGGGTGTCAATCTGGGCTTTTTGAAGGGGAATAAACAGGCTATTTCCACTAGATGGCACTGTCACAAGCGTTGACTTAACCAGGCTGTAATAATTCAACACAAATAAATTTACTTTGCAAATAATATTAAAAATTCTTGATTTTTGTTTGTTTCATTTGAAAACATGGTGGCATCATGACACAACCTGGCACATTCAAAGGGTTAAAAAAAAGTGTATTATTATTATTATTATTATTATTATTATTATTATTATCACTATTATGATGATGATGATGATGAATTAGTATTGATAAATAATTAGGTCAGATAAAATGTAGTTACGCCTTGTGTCGAAAAAAGGATGGAGTAAAATATTAATCTTACAATGGATGGTGATTTCCTGACATCTTGTGGTTAAAATGGAGAATTACACACTCCATGTTAAACTACAAATGCAGTGCGCGTGACGCAACGAAGAGACTCGAATAAATATTAACAAGTAACAAACAACAGGAAGTTGTCACAGCAAATGGACTTAGCCCCTGTGTCAACTACTGCGAAGCAAATACGATAATTTTACCCCCTTTGGATTTTATTTTTATAACGCGTGTTACGTTTTAGGAGTAGTTAAGTAACTTTACGACGCTCCCTAAATTGCTACGACCTTTGCCCTGCCGACGTTGCTGTAGTGCCGTAGCATGCAGTGTGTAACACTATCTAGTAAACTTGTCACACTCAGACAGAGTCTCACAATCAGAAAAGTTCTCACAGAGTTGCCGAGGTTTGAGCTTCGTCGTAGGAACATGTCGAGCCAAGTGAAGCGACCCGTGTCTTTACTGGGAACTATGGCGTTCGGTGGTCGAGCTGACGCGGAGCAGAGTCTGCAGATGGTGCAGGCTTTTCTGTCCCGGGGACACAACCATCTGGACACAGCCCTCATGTATGTGGACGGCAAGGCAGAGGCAGTCATAGGAGGCATGAAACTACCCAAGACAGGTACAGCAGAAGCTAACAATACACGACTGATTTAACAACCTGCCGCTGGGGGTTATGGGAACTTTAAGTGACCCCCTAACTTCCGACCCAGCACCAGCGACTGATTATTCATTTGCTGTAGCTTATCAACCAACATGTACTCTGACTGCTCTATGAGTAAATGACACACATAACTGGTAATAAACTAGATATAGATCATTATCACAATGAATGACAAAAGATGATTTTTCTAGCCTAGTAAGTGAAAGTTGATAAGAAGGCTGTTAATGATGAACTTCTTTATGGCCAGAATAACAACAAACAAATGCTCTATTTAATCATCTGAGGGGAACAAATCAAATTGATTATGTGTTTTATGTCTAATTTGTTCAGTGCACAAACACAATATTGAGTAAAGTATATGAAAATAATATGTTATTTGAATTATTGTCCTGCCCTTGATGTTTTCCATTACTTTTATACAATGAAACTTTGATGAGACAATTAAATTTAGTTTATCTGTTAATCTGTTACACTGATCGCAACATTGTGAATTGCAATAACTTTTGTCATTACAGGAAATGTTCATATTGCTCCATTAGTGATGTGATAATAAATATAGGATAATCGTGATAAATACACTTAAAATAAGTTAATAATAGTGAGTTTCTATTATCGTGACAAACGTGAGTGACTAGACTAAGAGTCTGGGTCGAAATTTAATTTGTTTGCTGTACCTTCAAGTGTAATGAATTTGTTGTTTCTTTATTTAATACTTTTTATTCCTTATGTCGTAGTAAGCATAGCTACCAAAGCAAACCCCTGGGATGGGAAAACACTGAAGCCAGAAAGTGTGCGCGCTCAGCTGGAAACCTCCCTTCAGAGGCTTCAGACTGACTGTGTGGACCTTTTCTACCTCCATGCTCCCGACCACCAAAACCCCATTCAGGAGACTCTCAGGGCCTGCAATGATCTCCACAAAGAGGTAAGGCCTCATTGTCTAGAAGATAGACCTCTGAACAGGTCACTCTTGTAACATAATACACCATTTAACACACCTCTGTCTGCAGTGTATACATTATAAAATATGTTTTATTGACCCTTAGGGAAAATTCAAGGAGTTTGGCCTGTCAAACTATGCATCATGGGAAGTGGCTGAAATTGCATGCATCTGCAGACACAACAACTGGATCATGCCGACCGTTTATCAGGTGAAAAAGCACTTTAGTGTCCCTTCAGTTGTCACTGAATTAGCCTTTCAGTGCACAGTTGTCATGTTGCACTCAAATAAGTGTACGTTCAACGCTTGGATCTGCAACCTTTACTGTATAATAGAGAAATCAAAGAAATGGCTGTTTTATTGGCTTCCTAACTTGAAGTCTTACGACCTCTTACAGGGGATGTACAACGCCACGACGAGACAGGTTGAGACAGAGTTGCTCCCGTGTCTCAGATACTATGGAATGAGATTCTATGCATACAATCCTCTGGCAGGTGCTGTTCATCTGCTTTTTGTGGTTTCATTAAGATGTTCACATGACTGCTGAGAAACTTACACATGCTTTTAGATTTAATTGTAGCATGTCAGTCCTTAAGTTAGTGAAATCATGGCATAAATATGACTTGAAACTGAAGCCCGACATTACTGCTCCTCCTCAGGTGGCCTTCTAACAGGGAAGTATCATTACCAAGACAAAGATGGATCCCAGCCTGCAGGACGATTCTTTGGTAATTCCTGGGCTGCAGCATATCAGGACAGGTGAATAACTGCCACCCTACCTTTCTTCATTGCACATTCTATGGTATTATTAGTTTGTGAATATTTGTTGTCTTCTGTGCAAGATACTGGAAGATGAGTCATTTCCAGGCCATAGATTTGGTTATTAAATCCTTGGAGACAGCTTACGGCTCAGAAAAACCCACCATGACTTCTGCTGCCATGCGCTGGATGTATCACCACTCCCAGCTTAAGGTAATGTATGTGTGTGTGTGCATGAAAAGCTGCAGTTACTCAATTATAGTTTGCTCATTGTGAGCTCATTTGATCTTAACTCCATTTATATACAGTAGTCATGCATAGCACTTGGGACTGATTTCAACTTAATATGAAACGCATCATCAAAACTGTTCTGTGGTCATCATCTGCGGTTACAGGGAGATCTTGGAGATGGAGTTATCATTGGCATGTCAAGCATGGAGCAACTTCAGCAGAACCTGGCTGCTGCAGAGGAAGGTCCTCTGCATGAGAGTGTGGTCGCTGCCTTTAATGAAGCCTGGAACCTCGTAGCCCATGAGTGTCCCAACTACTTCCGATGAGGACACAAAGTCGTAATCTAAATTAGTCAAATCTATTTACATGAAAACATTTCATAGGAAAAAATGTGCTAAAACCATGCTCAACTTAATTGTACTACACTCACTTCTGAATGGAGGAATTGGAAACCATTTTGTATTAATGCAATTGAGAACACACCCTTAATATAAATGTAAAAATGACAAAAAGATATTTTTTAGGGTAAAAATCATCTTTCTTGAGTCTGCCTTCAACTGTTGCATTAAAAAGAAAAATAAACTCTTACATACACAATGTTTTCTCTTGCACATAACATGGACTATACAAAAGTACGTGCTAATGTTTGGACTGAAAGAAAAGTACTGGTCATCATTACATGTACAGGATTGTTGAGTCTTGACTCCAGGTATTAGGGGTTTTCTACAAAACACTTAATTCCAAAGCTTAAATTCAAGCTGAAGAGAAAACATTCTTGTTTGGGGTTAAAGATTGACAGAAGAAAGTTTACAGAGTCCATGGGTATCACAGAAGTCAGGATGAGTGGTTTCAACATCAGTGTCCCTCTGCTGTTATGGTTGGCAAAAATTCGCTTAAAATCAGATGCTGATGCAGTCGTTTTATTCTGAATCGTCACCATCATCGTCGTCATCTTCGTTCTGCTGCATAGACTCTTCTTCGGCAGCAAAGTTCTCAAACTCAGTTGTTTCTGAGTTCCACACACATTTGATCTGTACTCTGAATTCTGCCATCTCAAAACCGAAAAGTTTCTGTGGAGAAACGGAACGAGATCGAGTTTGAATCGTCAGTCAAATGCAACACGGACCTCTGGGCGACATCGTCTGAAGTGAAATAGTCAGAACTCACCAGAATGCGAGCCTGTTCTGGAGTGAGCACATCTCCCTCCTTGCAGACGTCATGCTCTTTCAGCAATGTTACCACTCCTAAAATAACAGTAGAAAAACAAATAAAAACTATCACACTGACTGTAAGTGACACATTTTCTAATTTGCCTTCAAACATATTTGATCTTGCCTTTCTTGAGAGCTGTGGGGAGTCCCAGTTGCCTCAACTGTGGCTCCATTGAGTGAGGAAACTGTTCCAGAGGTCCCTCATCCAGTGTTACGTCCATCTGTGCCTTGTTGCCTGCCCGTGCGTAATCCATCTCCTTGAAACTGTTGAAATACCTATCAAATAGGAATACCATTATTACATTTTGTAACATTTGATTTATCGTTATTGCAATGGTGTACTGAAGCGATACGCACTCTTGTACTTCATCCTTTGTTTTATTTGTGAACAGCACACCGACTTCTCCTCGTAGATACTTGGTGACCTGCATATCATCAAAAGCAATTAATAGTGAATCATATGTAATCGACAACAATGGTTGTTGAGGTATTACCTCGCTTGACGCCACTATTAAAAATATCACCTACCTTGTGCAAGTTATCTTTGTATTCATCCGTTTGTCCTTTACCCAAGGCAATCATCATGACTTTATTTTTGCCAAAGAAGAATCTGTGATACAGAGGAGTCCAGTCAGATTAATTCATGTGACAACTGCTTAAGCCATGAGTTGTCCTGTTTGATTTTGTATTTAGACTTTAATTAAGCGTCATAGCATTTACAATCTATAAATCCAATATGAGATTGAGGTCATTATCTCCGGGATTGCTTTTTAAATTTTGAAAGAGGTTCTCCCTTGGAAACGCAAGACATTTAGGGCTGAGACATTTACTTGATTGAGCAATTATTAACTACTATTTTGATACATATAAACTTACATGTAAATATTGTCTGGTTTCTTTACTCCATATAACAAAGAAATCATTAAAACTGAATCATTTTAGTTTGTGGACAGAACAAGACATTTGAGAAGACATTTCCAGGTTTGAGAAACACTGATCAACATTATTTGGACCAAACAATTACCCAATTAAATCAAGAAGATAATTGAGAGATTAACCGGTTATGAAAATAATCGTGAGTTGCAGTCCTAAAGACATCACAACAGTTTTCAGACCACAACAAATACACTACATAGACTTCCAGGTGTAGAATCAGTGGAGCTCACTCTTGGAATTAAATGAAATAACAAATCCAACAGCCTGGTTAAGATGCCATTACCTGCTGTGTTTCCACGCAGTCCTGACGTCTTTAAGCTTGTTATTCCTCATATTCGCCACAGAGAATATGAACAGATATCTGTAGGTGTCCACACATTTCCGCAACTGCAGAGATAAACATGAGCATTTCATGACAAATATGGTTACAGCTTGTTACAACAACACGTTATTAACAAATAGTTGATATAAGACCAGGGTAGCAATCACTCACCTCCTCAATTAGTTTCTGTTTCGACTCCAGCCCTTTCTTGGCCGTCTTTGTTAATGAAACTGAGGAAAGGATGACATGAAATATGTCAATACATTTGACCAATTTTAGTCTCAGTATTACTTTTAACCTCTGAGCCACAACTTCAGTGGAAAGGTATTATTCAGATTAGACACATTTATTGAAAAACAACATCAAACATGAATTATAGAAAAATATTTTTCTTCAGTTGGAATATAACAAAGGTTCTGTATACATCGATAAAACACACTGAGGTGCAAACACGGAATCACTTTGACTATTTAACCTTAGATTTGTGAAATAATCCTGTGATTAACAAGTATTTGTTGCTTTTCGACCCAATAAAAAACACTTAATTTCACCTTAAATTAAGAACAAAATCAGTCATCAATCATTATCCAGCCCAATATATTATTTGGACACAAATGGAATCAAAATGGATTAGACCTTTGGTTCTCAATCTGTGGTACAGGAGCTTCCTCTGGTGGTACTTGGGAGGAAAATCAGAAATACTATTGTACTCTACATATATATCAGGGTATGTGATAGTAGTGGAGCTGAGTAATTTTGACCACAGTGTGTAGACAACGAGAAAAATATTAAAATATTAATAAATGAAATGATAATCAATATCTCTCGCTCCATCTCAATCTAAGTTAACTATACCAGTGTCTGAAGCTCAATATTTTCACAGGTGGTAATTGGTATAAAAAGTTATATTACACAATTTTCACTCAATTGTGAACACATTAACACAAGTCAAGACTAAAATAAAGACACTATTTCTCAAAGTTAAGCCGAATTCAGACAAGAAACAAAGATATTTCACATCATGCTTTCAGATGAGACGTCGGTGTAGTCCGTGGTGAGCACATATTCACTCCCTCATAAGGAGAAACGACCATGAGCTCGTTTCCTTGCTTATGCTAATTTCCAGTTGCTGTGGTAACATACGCGAACAGATAACACGCGAATACACTGAATGTGAGTGGACATTTTCTTACTTTTCTTGTCTCTCTTAGATTTCGGCATGGTTTCTTCTCACGATGGCAGAGCAGCAGGCGCACACGTGAAGTGAAAGGACCCCAAATGTTTCTGTTCATTTAAGGTGGCCAAGGCGTGCCTGACCGAAAATACTTTTAAATAATAACAATGTAGAGGTTTTTAGGGACAGTGGTGATTTCTGGTACAGTGACAACACGCTCGTCTGATGTTGATGATGATCTTGATGTATTTATTAATTTGGGCGTAGAAAGAGGAAAATGAGAAAGCGTATCTATATATTAGGGATGAACGATATTGGATTAATATCCGATGTGCTAATATATCAACGATGCTTGGGCCAATAACCAATACCGATATTCATATTTTTCCCTGTGCCAAACCGTACAGGTCATTTAATCTCTTCTGTAAATAAGATGAATACATTTTTTTTCATATTCATGTCACAGCAGATGTAGAGAGATACAGTATATACAATTTCCTAACTGTGTCAAATAAATGCATTAAATCCAATATCATGCATCTCAAGTGTGTGTACATACATATGTATGAATTAAAACACAAAATAAAGTGATTAATCCAGGGGTTCTAATATTAAGTATTAATATATACAACCAAGAAAACTCAGCAAGTATGATTATCCCTAATACTCAAGGTGGCTATAATTTCTAAAATGATTTTGATTTGATTTATTTTTTTCCCCCAGTTTGCGAGGATTTAAATATCACTACATCATATTAAAATTGTTGCGGTAAGAAATAGGTTAATACTAAGAATTCAGAGGGTATGATCCTCAGTTCAGCTGCACATGAGTACATTATATTATATCATAACATATTATGACATTGCATTGCCTCTATTTTGTGGGACAGCTCTTTAATTTAAACAACATTTATGTGCACTTCTAACCCCCACTAACTTGTTTTGTGTGTGTAACATGAGAAGGTTGCTGTCATCTGTCTAAAGTGATCTGAAGGGATTCATCCACTAGAGGGCTCCTGAGCCACAGAAACAACCGCGTGGCACTGTGGGGCTCAGTGGAAGTGGGTTCCTTTTTCATCTGCATTTATTTGAAATAAGTGAAAGATACAGTTACATTTATTGTGCCACTTTGGGCCAGTGATTGGCATCTAAAGGGTTATTATTTGTGTTTACAGTTAACAGTTAAATCAATCAAGCAGCCTTGAATGATTGAAATGTTTGTATTTATGTACAACAATTTTAATACAAGGTAAAGAAGAAGAAGAGATACAATATTGTAAAGATAAAATTAAATTCTAAGTTCTAAGTTACTTTTTTGGTTCAAGTAAGTTAATAGATATTAAAGAAAAACATTAATGTTATAACAGATTGGATAATAATATATTAGGACTAGACAAAAATGACATTCTATATTTAGCTCCTGTAGAAATGTTGTGACAGATCATCAGGATAAAATGTCAGGCCTCCTTGATATGATGTGTATGACAAAATTAATAGCAGACGTGTTGTTGTTGGAGTCTGCGTCATTCTATTAATTAGGCCTGCTGCTCTGTTTATCCAGGATGCGATGCCTCTCTTTGCCATGAGGGCGAGAAAGAGGGAGGGAGGGGAGGGAGGGGAGGGAGGAGCTGATCTATGTGTGTGTGTGGTGCCTCGTTTAGCACTTTTGCAACATGATCCGCGCACACAGCAGCAGCAGAGAGGCCGGGCTCTGCGCTCCTGCTCCCTGCCCTCCAGCACATGGAGGCTGAACAAGAGTGAAGAAAGTGGGGAACGGTGGCGAGGAAGGGAAAGAAGGTGGACCGTTTCTCTGCGGCTTATATGAAGAAGCATCATCATCATTCGTCACCAGCTGCTGCTCCTCTTGACAAGGCACAGCGAGATGAAGGTGAGAGGAAGTGGTAGTGATGCAGCTGGTGCTCGCTGCGGTCTGCGTCAAACCTGCTTCAGGAGATGATGGTGACGATGATGCCCTCAGTGCCTCCTTAAGGACTTTTTTTTATATATATCGTGTTTATTACCTGTGAATACCCACGCGGCTGGGGTCCATGTTAGTATCTCGGGATAATCATCCAGCAGGGACAGTGATGGCCACCCCATCTTCTCCAGCCGCCCTGACACTCTCAGCATCTGCATTGTGAGACAGGAGGAGTGAGAACATGCAGAGACCACAGTAATAATAGTAATACTTGTTGTTGTTGGTCAAACTAAAGAGAGCCACAGTTGGATTACAGGGTGTTGTTGTTGTTGTTGTTGTTGTTATCCGCCAACATGAACTCGCTGTTCTTCTCCGACACTCCGCCCGGTCCCGTCGGCAACGTCGCCGCCGGGTCTGGCGCGGTGACCAGCGCCCTGAGAAATGACCTGGGCTCCAACATCCATGTGCTGAAGACCCTCAACCTGCGCTTCCGCTGCTTCCTCGCCAAAGTGCACGAACTGGAAAGGAGAAACAAGATCCTGGAGAGCCAGCTGCAGCAGGCGCTGCAGAGGACGCACTACCGGCACCTCTACTCCCGCGAGGTTGCGGTGCAGACGGACGGTCCCGAGTCACGACTGCCGGGAACCATCTGGAGTTTCACACACGTCCGGAGGCAAGGAGAGCGCTTTGAGACGTTGCACGGGCCCGGGGTGACGTGGACGCATCCGGACGGAGTTGGGGTCCAAATAGACACGATCACCCCAGAACTGAGGGCTCTGTACAACGTGCTGGCCAAAGTCAAGCGGGAGAGAGACGAGTACAGGAAAAAGTGAGTAAAAGTACACTTTGGGTGTGAAACTACTGCATGTGTCATTTGATAGTATCTCGATAATTGTTAAAATGTACTTATTTAGAGCCTGTGAACAATGCGGCTAGGTTTTGGGCCAGTACAGGGGCGTGACGAGGAACTAGTGAAATGGGCTGTGGGCCCCACTGCTCACCCACCACCTCACTCACTCACTTTCACACTGGACACAACACAAATATATATACAAAGTCAATGCACAGAGGCGATATTTGCACTGAAAGATGCGATAGACACGTTTGGCGCGTAGAGACAAAATCGCGCCCCATCACGTCTATCGCACACATTCCCATCTGATGCTCGAGTTGAAATATTTCAACTTAAATTCGGGAGACTTTCGCATGACAAGCACCATAAGGAGCTCCAGAAGTTAACGGTGTAACTTAGCTCTGTATGGTGTTGTGAAACTCACATGACGACGGTTTCCACAACAGAGTGCAACAATGCTTTGGTTGCTGGTGAAAAGAAATGTACTTTACTTCTGTTTAAAATACGGCGACTTGCGGCCAGCCCTCCCATCGCGTCACAAAATGTATAAAATGATCCCGACAGATCACGTTCGGTGTCAGCACAGCTTTACAACATTCTAAAATGCTTAATGTCCGAAAACAGCGACCAATCATCACCAAACTTCTCATGGATATGTCTAGACATGTCCACGTTCACCTCTCTGAAAATCAAAGCCGAAACCCCAATATTATGGATGCTGTCTGCATTAAGGATGCTTTTTCCTATCCATAGGTGCTCATTTTAGAGAAAAAATTTAATATAGCTAAATATTCTGTAAGAATCAAAGATCCACAGATACTTAATATAGACAGTGTCCATAATATTGGGGATTTGGCTTTGATTTTTTTAAAGAGGGTGAAAGTGGACATGACTAGGCATGTCCATGAGAAATTTGGTGACGATCACTGTTTTCATTGCATTATGCTACATTAAGCTTTTTCACATTAAGTGTTTTAGAACGTCCTCGCGGGTCAAAGACGGCACTCAAAACGGATCAGAATTTAATTATGAAAGTAGTTGGTGATTCACAGTAATTGTTTAGCAATCGATTAATCAATTACAGTATCTGCTGCAGCCCCACTGAAAACTGTGCAACGTTTTTCTGAACCCATTCAGATCTGGTACTTCTGTAACATCAGCTCGGAGTGTTAATACTTCATGGTCACACACTGTGCATCTATGTGCAGCGTGTTTTCCTATCACACACCTTTCATACCCGTTCACACACTGAACAGCCGTCCGGAGCAACGCGGGGGTTAAGTGTCTAACCCAAGGACACACCGGCTTGTTGACTACCGGAGCTTGTAATCTAACCCACAACCTTCAAGCTGAAAGCCGACTCACTCTACCACTGAGCTATAGTTGCCAACCGGGTCTGTGTCTTTCCATTAAAGCAAGACATGGGGCTATCCTAACCTTTGAATCAGAAGTCAGACGTATTCACTGTCTTTTCTTTCCCCACTGTCTTTCCTTTTTGACTCCCTGAAGCATCAGAGTGTGAAGCCAATAATAGAATGAGTATGTTTCTCACAAAATCACCATCACTGAGGACAAACATAATCAGCCGTTCTCAGGGCCGCTGTTTCCTGCTTCACCTTCCCTGTTGTAAGGCCTCTTGTCACAGAGACATATCATACTCCACATGGAAAGATTCATGGGAGGATTCAAGTGAATTCTTGCCGAGCCTCTAATATGAGGCATGCTGCTGTCATTGTTGACTGATTCAATGTGGTATGTTGTGGTAGGTGTGGACACAGCCAATGTTGATGAAAGGATGAAATAGTTTTTCACAGGTTAAATAGTTTACAGTGGAGATCAGAAATAGAATTAGTCAACAGAGGAGACAGAAAGTTAATCACAAACTATTCTCAGTTTATTATTAAGTCTATTTAGTAATATTAAAAGAAATGTATATATATATATATATATATATATATATATATATATATATGTATATACAGTATCTGTGCGATGTCACCTTTGGCTCTGGGTAACCAGATGATGGGCTTTTATTTTTGCAGTGACAGATGGGACCATGAGTCTATTTTTAATCTACCCTTTACTTCCTGACTTCTATTTTGAATGTGGTCATTTTTTTCCGTGCTCTGCGGTCGTGATTGGTCGATCTCTGCCGAAGCTCATGTGTCTGTAAAGCAGAGAAATGACAGTCATCACATTGAACCACTTACACCGAGGCTAGGGTTTCACATGAAGGATGTCGGGGGGATGAGTGGCAGCTCAGCATTTGCACAAAGGCGTTCACCGTGAACTCAAGCGATCTTGTTTTTCACACACTTTTGAGGAAATTCCTCTGGATGCTTCATTGTTCCTCTGTCTTAGTCATATTTGTTGCACTTCCTTGAGGACTCAGTGTAGCGTCCCAGACTGACCCACATCACTGCTGGCTTGGCTTAGCTTGCTACTGGCGGGAGACGTGCCAAGCAACCTCTTGCTTCTGTGTGCCGTCATGATCCAAGCAGAAAAGCATTTGAACAGGCCTCTGTCTGGTCGGTGAGGTCGGCAATGACGAATGCCGACTCCTCTGCGAGTGCACTGACTCAGTGGCACAGAATGTGCGTGCTCTCCCACCCCTCTGGGAAACTGGATATCCTGTCCAGTCATTCCCTGTAACCAGTGTATCCTTTTTTGTGCATTTCTGCTTGAGAAGATGAACAGCAATTCCTGGGAAGGCAGCCAAACTTTGACAAAAAAAAACAAAAAACTGCAGCTAAAGTAAAAAAAAGAAAAATCGGATCCTTTGACTTAATAAGTAATTGAAACAGGCATCACTGTTGCTATTTAATTAGGGTTTTGTTTATCAGAACTCAAAGAATGACTTCACTTTGCCCAGTCATTGTTTACACATATACAAATGAGGTTGTTCAATGAGTAAACATAATAGATAGAGCTCTGTGCTATTCATTTATTACCTACAGTAGATAATATAGTCAACATTTCTCTTAATGACACGAGTACGAAGTGTTCCTTTTTATTGGCCCATAATCACGGTAATCAATCTCTTTCCGCCCTGACGTTTGCTTCCCTTCTCTGCACCGAGCTCAACGTCACTACTCTCTCACTTCGCTGCCCGGTTGTTTTTCTCGCCGTCCGCGAGTCAAAATCCTCTTTACTACAGTCACGTTTCAGCCTTCAATCCCCGAGCCCAGTCCTGCCATGCCTCCTCTGTTCTGTGCTCCTTTGTGTGCAGCCATTCCTTCGACCCCTCCACCCCTCCACTTCTCTCTGTGTCATACAGACTGCTTTGTAAGGCCTTCTCAATCCTGCTGAGGAGCCCCGTGCTCCCACATCACGCTGGTGATTTATTAAAGCTTTACAAGTGCAGGCACACATGAGGAGATGGATGCCCGGCTGGTCCATTTCTGATTTGGCCACTTCACTTGCATTCATTCCATGAAATGTGAGGTTGTTTTGATGTTGCACCTCTCTCCGACCAAGACGCTATATTTTCTGACTGACTGAAGCAAAACGATGTGATGGTTGTTTGTAGCACAGTCACAATACACTGACGTTGGATCATTAGAGTTCTTATAGTTTCAACACTGTTCAATATAGCTTAATAAATATGAAGCATGCAGAGATAAGTTAGCAAGTATGTTTCTCAGGATGAAACCCCTGAAAAAAAACATTTGTAAATTTGTAAACAAGTGCACATCTACACATAATATGGCAGCTAACCCTAACCCATAGCGTATGTATAGTGCCACAATCACCAAATCTATATCTAATCTAATCTCAATATCTTTCAACTGAATTTCAATTCATTACAACTGTAACACAGTTGTAATTAGAGCTGCAACTAACGATTATTTTCATAATCGATTAATCTGTTGATTATTTTCTTGATTAATCGAGTAATCGCTTGGAAAAAAAAGTGTTTGTCAAAGCTGGAAATGATGATGGTCTCGAATGTCTTGTTTTGTCCATGAACCAAAATGGTTCACTTTTAATGATTTCTTTGTTATATAGAGCAAATAAATGAAGAAAATATTCACGTTTAAGAAGACGAAACAATCAGAAATCTTGTTTTAACCGTATGAAAAAATTGTCTCAGCTCTAGTTGTAATCATCCAAGTTTCATTCTTTAAAGCAAATAAACATCGCCCACAATTCCTCTGAACACGTCCTCATACAGAACTGTATTTGTCCTTCATATTCTCACGTTTTATTTTTGTCAGGTGTACCGTGTCAGTAATGTGGGAGAAACATGGACCTCTGATAAGCTGGCGCCATTAAATAATCACAGTAATGGCCTGGGTGGGGCACTAATCATAAT
Source organism: Solea senegalensis (assembly GCF_019176455.1). Classification (NCBI taxonomy): domain Eukaryota; kingdom Metazoa; phylum Chordata; class Actinopteri; order Pleuronectiformes; family Soleidae; genus Solea; species Solea senegalensis. The sequence goes on along the minus strand of NC_058024.1, from coordinate 22,012,919 downwards.
CATCACATGTACCTGTACATGGACATTTGTCTGTCGGTCACGGTCATCTTGATATGTTCAGCTTACTCAGCGTTGTTAGCATATTAACAGAAGGTCAGTCTTTTTATTTCTCAACAGAAGAGTCAATACACAACTGGAAAACACTCAAATGTTTACCCAGAATATACATTCATTTGCAATTGTTGTCCTTTGAGGGTGAAAACACTAAGGTTCTTTCCTTTCAGTCCAGATTTGGATTCATTTATCAGATTTACTTTTGCTTTCAGCCCACCGTTGTGCTTAATGTGTGGCTATATTGTATGCAAAAATGTGGTTATTATATATATATTACATTATATATATTATATATAATGTGGTTAAGTCATGCGGACATACAGTTGTTTGAGGACAAGCTTCATAAATCAGACGACCAGCTGACTTGGACGTCCACTGAGTGTCTCAGTGGCTAGACTATGAGGTTACATACCTTTCACACTGACAAATGGCTGTAGGACAGAAAGCGTAAGGTCAGCACCGGTGTCCTCACTCAGCCGCACTGTTTGTATGTCACTGTCTCGCATCGTCGTGAAATGCATCACTCGGGGGTCAACGAGTCTCTACCGGTAATTGCCATCAGCGTGCAATAGTGGCCGAGAAGCCGTGAAAACAGCGGCTGACGCTGATGAACATATCTGACAGTCATCAGCTCCCTGTAACAAAGAAAAAAAAAGAAAAAGTTCAACATTTGCATGTTAGACGTTTGGTGCAGGGATATTTCAGACAGCTTCATCCATTATGCATATTACTCCACCAATCAGTAACACGGTGTTGTTCATTTTAAAATGATGTCACCGTAGTTTGCAGAAGCTGCTACAGACCAATACTATTCAAATCATCGCACAATGACAGCACTTATAATTCAAAATGTTATACCATTATACGCACAACAGTTACTGAAGTGTTTTAGCCGTATATTCGAGTGAAAAAACACATTCAGTGAGAGCTACCGTATGCCAGGGCTGGGATTTGAACCAGAGAGTCATGGTCACTGCTTCAGTCTTTGCTAATTGGTTGTTTATGCCGTTACTGTGCGAGGGCCAACAGCAACAACTGTCCTATTGGAGGCTGGAACACTGTGTGCAGCTGATACTGGAAAATAAGTGAGACAGAACTGGTTATCTTACTTTACATGCAGCTGAACGTGTAGATTAATGCACTAGAAATTTCTGAAACTTTATCTCGCCTCCGGTGCTTAAGGAAGATGCAAAGCAGAGAAGAAAACGGTTGTTCCAAAGCTGAATTGTGTTTCATAAATCGTATTGTGACCACTCAAGTGCATCACACTTCTCAGATTAGCTCTCCAGCTTTGTCGTTGCCTCTGACCTGCCCCAGTGTATAATCCAGGCAGTCTATTTGGGGGGAAGGATTTTCTTTAAGCCATCACCTAGCACCGAGGCTCCAACCTCCAGCCAGCCTCTGCACCACATCCTGGCACGCAGCCGCTGCTGTGAGCTGGGGCCTCTCAAAGTGGAAGACTTCCTGCTGCTGAGATACAGTAAGAGAGACAGAGAGAGAGAGAGAGCTCAGTTCACTAAGACCAGTGTCAGTGTGTTACTTTTCTCCTGAGTACACAACATCGTAGTCAAATCCCTGGCATTACAGATCATGACATTAAGAAACTAATTTTGTCAACAAAGGATAAAGACTTGGGTTTAACACCGGAGGGTCAGACTGATCATAAGATAAAGCAGCAGGATGTTCACAGAGTTAACAACAACTTGTGCGTTGTAGGGATGGTTTGGCTATAAATGGTCACAATTTAAAAAGGTGAAGTGAAAAGCACTACATGAGCATTTGCAGCAGACAATAATATCAGAATAATGCACCAATTCATGCCCTTTTTGTTACTGATGCATTTTTGGTTGGGTTCTTTTTGTGGAATAGAGACCTTTATTTACATGTTGTACATGGACATGTGGGTCACACGGTGGTGTAGTGGTTAGCACTCTCGCCTTGCAGCGAGAAGACCCGGGTTTGAGCCCCGGTTGGAACAAGGGCCTTTCTGCATGGAGTTTGCATGTTCTCCCCGTGTGTGCGTGGGTTCTCTCCGGGTTCTCCGGCTTCCTCCCACAGTCCAAAAACATGCAATGTGGGGATTATGTAAATTGGACACTCTAAATTGACCGTAGGAGTGAGTGTGAGAGTGAATGGTTGTTTGTCTCTATCTGTGTGTGGCCCTGCGATGGACTGGCGAACTGTCCAGGGTGTACCCCGCCTATCGCCCGATGTAGCTGAGATTGGCACAGCACCCCCCGCGACCCTCTGGTGGAGGATAAAGCGGTTAGATGATGACTGACATGGACATGTACCATTATCAAGACAAGACGAATGTCAACATCAGTGGAAAAATAAAATGAAATTCATGGTCTGTCAGGATCAAATTGGAACTCTGGGTAAAAGCGCGGTGAGAGCGCGCCCCCCTCCTCTCTTGTTGTGCCTTTGTTCTCTCAGTGCTTGCTGCAGCTGTGGTTGATTATTCGTGGCTATCGATACAGCTGAGAGCAGCGGTGCGTTGCCATGTTTAAAAGTGCAGGAATGCACCTGTCTCTCAAAAAGCCCTGGCTGCTCACACTGTACTGTGGACTGAATGAATCACTGTGTGCAGGAAGTTTGTTTTGGAAAAGCGCTGCTGTGCCTTGCAGCAGCTGTGGTCAGGACGAGGAAAAACCCCGGTGCATGTACAGTTAGGTCAGGTAAATGTTACTGTTCAGTCGGGTTAATAGATTGTCTTTCTGTTCAGACATGCACTTTTTTCCTTGTAAAGACCTGGGTGTGCTGACACATTATGGACTTAATGAACGTAATAACCTGTGTTTAAAAAACTCATTATTCCAGGTGTTTGCCAGACACCTTTGAAAACAAACACGCACACACAGGTTTGTATGTTATATAATGTTGCGCATAGATCGGTCTGGGTGTTTTGACGTCGTGGGTATTATGTCTGTCTCTCCGTCGTCTTGCATGCACGACATTATACAAAAACAGATGGGTGTCTCCCCCCCTTAACTATGTGGAAATACTTAAGGGATAAAGTGTGTTAATCACCCATGTTATTGTGTTCGTTCATAGGTCTCGTGGTAAAGGTTTTTGTTCTATAAATAATATCAGGGAACACAAAATCAGGTCTATATTTGTTGAGGATGAGAAACATGCAGCAGACTGCTAATAGTTAAAGGTCCAGTATGTAAAGTTTAGGTGCATCAACTGTATTCAACAGTTTTTATTAGTCTGTTATCGCCTGAAACCTTAGCGCTTTATGTTACACCAGTAGCAGGTTCTCTTCCATGGAGTCCACCGTGAGTTGCTGCCATGTTTGTACAGCACCTCACAACGGATAAATCAAACACTCCCTCGAGACGGTTTTTCATCTACCTGAAGGACGCTGTAGTTTCTCATGTGTTGTGGGAAGTGCGAGGCAAAAGAGATTGATTGCAAATTGCAACTTCACCGCCAGATTCCATGAAATACTACACACGTTGTTTTTTTTTTTAAAGCTGTACATCAAAGATTCATTTATGAAATATTAAATATTCCTGTCATTTACACGCCTTACATTTTGCAGGGTATTAATGTTGTCCGACTGATACCAGTACCAGTATCACAGACCCGAGTATCTACTGATATCGATAACGTCATGCATGGATATGTCTCGGTGTTTTGACATGGGTGTTTATTACATGTGTCTCTGTTGTCTCACATGCTTGACATCAAACGTGCTGGACTTCAGAGAAAAACATGTCAAACATGTGATAACAGTATCAGTCTGAGTCCTTTCTTCTTCTTTTTAAACATTTTTTTTTTATAAAATTTAAATAATCTGTTTTGTTTCTTTTCTTCTCTCCACATAATCTACATAGCTCACACATTCTGGTCATATGATGTTGATGACGTTTGTCTTTCTTTACATCCTGTGCTTAGTGAAGCATTAATGGATAGTATCAGATTTTTTTGTTGCTCTTTTTCCACCAAATCTGATGCAGTGACTTTTGGCCCTTTTCCACTATGGTCCCAGCTCGACACGCCTCGACACGCCTCGGCGCGGTTTATGTTGGATTTCCACTACAAAATAGTACTTACTCAACATGGGCGGAGTCATCATTACATTACATTTATCCAAAGCGACTTACAAAAGTGCATTTAAACATTTGGGTACAAATAAGAGCTAGAAGTAAGTAAGAGCTTCAAGTAGATCAAACTATGAAGTGCTAGTCATAAGTGCGATGTACAAGTTTTTTGGTTTTTTTTCGTCTTAGTCGAGGTAGAGTCGGAAGAAATGTGTTTTTAGTCGGCGGCGGAAGATGTGGAGGCTTTCAGCTGTCCGGATGTCGATGGGGAGGACAATGAACAGTCTCGAGTTCTGCGAGTGCCTCTGCGATCCTCTCAGTGAGGGGGCAGCGAGCCGGTTTGTCGATGTAGAGCGGAGTGGGCGGGCTGGGGTGTAGGTTTTGAAATCATCACTGCATGGCTGCATGAAACTGCCGTGACTTTAATTTACACGCGACACACACACACACACACAAACGAGTGACTAGTGGCTTGTAAAGCAGTTGTTTTCAGTGTAACTGAATCATTAGAATCAGTTAATTAAAACTATCTGTTCAGTACTTCCTCCACGACCGGAGCACAGACTCCGTCTGACACCGTCGCCGGACTGAAATACAGCGGCAGGGTTTGTGATGCTGTCACTAAATACACGTTAAATTTTTGTCGGAGATTAACTGGGATCTTTAAGTCTTTTTAACTGATCTAAAGTTCGGCATTGTGATTCTTGTGTCGGACGTCTCTTCCTGTGACGGCACTCTGACCAGTCAGTGGCCAGAAGTCTGGCAACGTCACGCATAATATCGCCTCAGCTCGCTTGGAACCTCGCCAGAGCAGGTACTATGCTACTTAACCGCGCCGAGCCGGTGGAAACACGTCATTTGACCAATATTGTCCTGATACCTGGCTCATCCATAATCTAAAATCACAATTGGGAATATCAGTACTTTGTAAACATATAAAAGGGATGACGTGATACAGTCACTTTGCCATTAGTTTGCATGTGAAGGAATTAATCATTATTGTGGTCAAGAAACCAGAGTGAATAGTGAATAGAGCGAGTTTCACTGACACGTTCACTCCTGAGGTTCTTCCTGCAGGTGCGAGTACCCAGAGGTAAAAGCAATATTTGTTTAGTAATGATTTCTCAACCGTCTATTAAGTCTTACATAATTTGTACACGCCCAAGTCTATGAGGATCCGTGCCAGGAGTGAACGTCTTCAACTTCTTTTCTTTTATGATGGGATATCTCTCCCAGTGCGGCTCCACCCTGACATGGCCTGAGCATGCATGTCGATGTTTGTGTTCGTAGGTTTACAAGCAATTGAACAAATCCATGTCATTTGTTCAGCAGAACATCAACCTCAAAGCCCCTCCATTATGGGATTTTGAAGAAAGCCTGCAAGCAAGTGTTTACACAAGTGATGTCTTTGCTATTTTTGTGCAGTGAAATATCTGATACTTGTATTGTATGTTAGATGAATAGCCGGGGGCTCGGATTATGACAGAGCATGCGGTAAAGGAAATAAGTCAGAGCATAATGACACAACAGGGCCGGAGTGTGCTTTGTGGGATGGGTGGGGTCTCTTGATTTTAGATGACGACTGCAGGGAAAAGTGATTTTCTGTCACAGCGCTCTGTTAAACCCCCAGAACTGCTGTAGAATTCACAAATAAGCATTGCAAGAGTGGAGTTATTGTCCCTCTGTGTGGAGATCAACATTTAATAAAACATCACCTGTCATGAAATGTTAGTATAATCCAGGGATTATCAGTTATTTTCTACATTATCATACCGTTACATACATTGTCCACATTAAAAATAAACTGAAATGTATCCGTGGTTTAAATTGGAATGAACAAATTGTGTTAAAAAGTGAATAAATCCATTGGTGCATTATCTGTTATTGGTGCATTGGTCATATTGTAATGTAGTTTGGGGAAAAAATATTTTGGCCCTCCAGAAACATTTTCTTTTGAATGTCAGAGTCTCATATATTATCTGGTCCTTTATTTAAGAAACATTTATGGTTTTTTTATTCATGAAATAATTTCAAGTGAAGGGAATATAAGCAAGCAGTTTAAGATTTGTTGGGGGAAAAAGTACACTTCCTGGTCTTATTCTCATTCAACTCATCAATCAGCTGATATACATCTTACTAAATGTCTCTTCTGCAGAGGGAAAGTGTCATTGTTGTACTACGGTATATTATTGTATTAAGAGTTTTGCAATCATTGTAATCAAGGCATATCGTCTTTTGTATGGTTAAGTGAATTTAAAGACTTTGTGCTTCTCCTTGATGTGTATATAAAGTCTCTATCTTATGAAAAGAAAATTAAAAACAAATCAAACTCTTTTGCCCATATGACTGTATTCAATCAAACTGTTAAATCTGGAGTGTTTTTACAGTTTACAACTCCTTTGTGGGTCTCCAGTTTGAAGAAACCGTTACTGACACAAGAGTTACTTTAAGAACAATTATCTTCTTTTCTTTCTCAGGCTGATCTTTGGTCATACCTATTAGCTCAATGTCTGCTGCTTACCTGACAGCAGCATCCATCAAGCCAGAGAAAAGAGGTCTAGCTGGGCTTTGGTGAGTTAAGCAAGCGGGTAATGCATGTGCACAGTGCAAACAAGTCGTGCTCACGCCCGTTTTGTCAGGAAAAGTCATTGATGCCACGTCTGCACGGAAGGTTCGACATGTTACAACAGTGATTCCTAATTATCAGTCCATCAATGTGCAGGGAGAGTCCACAGGAGTTGCACCAAACCCTCTATTCAGCTGGAAGCTTTGATCATTGTTAATGAGTTGGTGATGGCCTCACCTTGTTTTCAAAGAAAGTCTGAAACGTGGTTTGTGCCAGGTTCTTAGAGCTCTTCATTGTGTCGCAAGAAAAAAAAAATGTTTTGTTGAATGTCTGTCTGCTGTAGCTAATTAACAATATGAAGTTTGATTTGTTACCGATTAATGAAGATTCCCCCGACACAAACAAAGTTCTCAGAAGAGATTGCGTGCAAAGAAATATGCTGCCGTTAGATGAACGTTAATTAAGGTTCTCGTCAGGTCAGGCTACAACATCGCCATGTGTAACGTTTAGGGCATTGAATTCACAACTACTACGTGTATAATCAAGTGAAAACTGTTTAGTTTGGACCACACGGTTGGTGTAGTGGTTAGCACTCTTGCCTTTGCAGCAAGAAGAGCTGAGTTTGCGACCTGGTCGGACCAAGGGCCAAGGGCCTTTCTGCATGGAGTGTGCATGTTCTCTCCCTGTGTGCGCGCGAGTTCTCTGCAGGTTCTCCGGTTTCCTCCCACAGTCCAAAAACGACATCAGACCCGTTCTGCAACAACTTCACACACACAAATTCCACATGGACATTTAAATTCTGCTCCACACCTTCAAGGCCACCCATAACCTCGCTCCCCCATACCTCTGACCTCCTCCACATAAACACCCCTTCCTGCACAGTCAGGTCAGCCTCGTCAATCAGCTTCATTGTGCCTCCTGCCTGACTGTCCACCGCGGACGCCAGAGCCTTCAGCCGCTCTGCCCCCTGTCCCCCCCTTCTGGTATGGGAAGGCCACTGTAGTTGATGTGCGTGAGAAAGGAGTGAGGGGAGGAGTCCTCTGTTACGTCATGCAATTATTTGTGTTTCCAATGTCAAAAGTTGGGAGGGAACACCCTTCCATTGGGGTATCAAACCCAGTTCTCCAGCTCCTATAGGGCGGAGCTACTGTAGAAACAGTGCAAATGTAGGGGAAAATGGCGGTGTTTTTCCGTGCAGCCTTCCTGTTAAACAAAACGTTGTCTTCTTCTTGTGACAAACAGCCACATGCCAAGATGAAATGGTAGCTGTCCTCCATTGTTGGTTACTGTGTCACATTCCTCTTATTCATGAAATTTTGTTGGCAAGCTGTATTGTGTCGCGCTGGCATGACGTCGTGCTGTTTACTTAGCTGGCACAGCTCATCACCTGCTCACACGCCCTGTGGTGGAAACGCAAGCCAGATTCCATTCCGTACCGCACCACGGTGAGCTGAGCTGAACTGTGCCGTCTGATGGAATCAAGGCTTTAGATGTTTAAGTAATATTTTGTTGCTGGAATATGTAACAGCTTGTCTACTTGTAGTCGGCCTAACATTATTATTATTAAGCTTATCTATCTGTATCATCTGCTTGTAATAATATCACCATTAGGGCCACACCTAATGGTTGGTGAAGTGGTTAGCACTCTTGCCTTTGCAGCAAGAAGACCCGGGTTTGCGTCCCAGTTGGAACGAGGGCCTTTCTGCATGGAGTTTGCACGTTCTCTCCGTGTGTGCGTAGGTTTTCTCCGGGTTCTCCGGTTTCCTCCTATAGTCCAAAAACATGCAATATGGGGATTTGGTAAATTGGACGCTCTAAATTGACCATAAGTGCGAGTGTGAGAGTGAATGGTTGTTTGTCTCTATGTGTGTGGCCCTGCGATGGACTGGTGAAATTGTCCAGGGTGTACCCCGCCCATCGCCCTATGTCAGCTGAGATTGGCACAGTACCCCCCGCGACCCTCTGGTAGGCAAATTTATATTTTGTGCGCAGTTATTTCGCGGGAACGAATTAGTATTTTGTGCAGACGTTTTAGATATTTCGTGTGAACGAATGAGTATTTCGTGGCCATGGAGAGTTTTTTTTCTGGGTAAATGTAATATCCTGTGTGGGTCAAAAAAGTAGCCAATTATAAGCTGAATAACACAGAGGAATGTACTGTACTTCCTCTCTTAAGCAACAGTCTAACAACAAACAAATATGCAGGGAAACATATCTTTAAAAATTTAGAGATATAGATATAGATACCATAGACGAGTAGGAAGCAAAAAGCTAATCTCCCAACACTGAAACCCACAGTAAATAAACATTTGACGTATTATGTGTTTAACATAACCTGTAGTAGTTACTAGTAACATTAGGTAGCTCCCTGAGGACCAATGATAATGATGGCTCGGGGAAATGTCTGTGGTTACTTAGCAAACACAGACAGTCGTCCAGTTTGGCCTAGTGCTGTCTGCGTCCTGTCGCGGTTAGGTGGCCTATATTTAAGAGTGACCCTGATCACTGAGGGATCACAGTTTACAGGACTGACTGAGCCCAGCTTTAATCAGACCGATGGCACTTTGCACGGACACAAAGGGTCTGAGAAGATTTGGTGTGATTAAGAGAAGCAGAGGAATTCAAAAGCTTTGACCTCAGCATGTTCAGCTGAGATCCCTGAGCAGTCAGACAATGGGCTCCTCCTGGGCTGCTTCTGCTGCAACATTAGTGTGTCACACATGTCTCTCCGTGGAGTCTGGGGAGACTATAGATTACAGAGCATCCTGGCATTCAATCGATGCCCTACTACAGCGATACTGCCTTTTTTTTCCCCCCTCATCACAGGAAAGCGTCACATTACTCACTGTTTCACATCTTACTGCCACAGACTCTCCTTCTCATCATGCAACTTCCATCCAGCAAAGAAATATTGCAAGAATCTGCACTGAAAGTGAGTTATGGTGCGCAGCGTGTTTGCATGTAGACGATGGGGCAATGTTCCTTTCATGGAAAAGGCATTATATAAAGACACCCATAGAGATCCAGGGGAGGAGTCACATGTGTTCTGGCCTCTCAGGACGACATTTATCAAAGCAGCCAGTTTCATACAAGCAGCAGAGCTGAACGGGAATGTTTATCCTGCATGTAGCCAGATATATTGATCTTTCAATCGTCATCATGCCACACTTCCTGCTGTACTATTGTTTACCCTCCTGAGATTTATTTGTAATGTTGCTGCTACAAATGTCTTCATATGATATTGGTTTAGATTCTGGTTTATTTTACAGAGCCTTGTTTGTGTTTTTAAAGTGTGAAGTGTACACTTACGCGGCCCGGACCTGTGCTGCAGGTGCACCCATGGTATTTGACATGGGAATAATAAACAATTCCTTATATGGACATTTATCTAGACATTTTTCATCTTCTTATGTGTTGTTATTGTTATAAGTTAGGATTCATTTTACATTGCATTTTTAGTCGTGATATAAAGAAGCCATAATTGCATAGAAGTCACAAAATAGACTGTTTTTCTTTTCTTTTTGTTCATAAAAACGAGCCAAGTGAATTTGAACTGTGACATATTTCAAATATCACAATTCAATCCGATTGATGAAATATTCTGCTCTAGTGCACTATATATATCTTCACAACAATTTCAATTTTAGTATTATTTCATTGAAGGCAGGTGTACAACTAAATAGGGTGCTTAATATTCATTAATGTGACTGGATGATATCATTACTGTAAAATAATTTGTTCCTTCATTGTCTACCAAGTTGTCCTGATTGGCTGGAGCCAATCCCAACGGAGTGAGAAAGGTGGAGTAAATCAGTAGTTATTAATAATTAGTGTATACTTTATAGCAAATAGCTTGAGGAATATGTGTTATTTAATAACATTAACAATGGTATAATCACCAAATGTATGTATTTGAGACTTAATCTTAGTCTGATTGTGAATACGTTCCTCTCACTCCCGGTAACACTTTCCAGTGAATCATATGAAGAGGGTGTTGTCTGACTCGGAGATTTTATCACGAGTGAAAGAGTGCTTTACTGAATGATCTGCAACCACACCTCAAAGTTTTCCCTGTGTGCTTTCTGGTATTTACAGCCTGATTATGGCAGCACAGTGTGAACCCACCGACAAAAACATTTCATAATTGAAATAATAATGAAATGAAGATTTAAGAGTTCAACATTGATTCTGTCAACCTTTGAGGTAAATCATTAGTGCCATTCAACTATCACCATGGGCACGGTGTTAAACACGCTCACGGACGAGAACACGGGTGCGTCACGTTTGGATGTGTGCATGCCGGGTTGTGATTGCTGCGTGTCCTTAGGCGACTCATTGATGGGAAAAAAGTGAACAGCTCAAAGCAAGCGTAACTCCCAGGCATACCACACAAGGCAGGGAGGGTTCGTTGGCAAGTGCTGCAGGAATGCTATTGTTCAACACACAAAAATTCTATGAGAAAATGTCAAAGTTTGATATTGGATGCGTTGTTTTTCTTCCTCGGAGTTTCACTGCACTTGAATCAACTGAATTTCATTCATCGATAAATGCATAAAAGTCATGTTTTTGCCCCAGTTAAAATATTGATTTGTCATTTGTGTTCAGGATTCAAGCCTGATATAAGAAAATAATTAGTTGATGTTTCTTATTAGATTGGACTTCTTTGTGCCTTCCAATAAAGAAAAGGAAACCACTTTATTTTCTTTTAATCTCATTTTAGTTTGCATCAGGCTTTTGATTTATTAGAGTGAGAATGAGAGGGATGTGTCTGGCAGTAAACAGATGTCTGTGAGATGACACAGGCTCCAACCCTCCTGCTGTCTTTGTCCTTGTAAGGAGACTCTGGGTGGGTTCATTTGCCTGAGTCAGGCCAAAGGTACAGGAAAACCAGAACCAAAGCCTCGACGAGAGGCCACACAGAATGTCTCTGCTGTGCTGCGGTGTCCTCTTTGTTTGTATAAACCGTTTTAATCTGGATGCTTTGAATACAGTCAATGATTTCCCATTCACCTTTTATGGACTGCCGAACTGTAACCGTTTCAAATAACGTGGGAGCTTCAATGACTTCATTCACCTTTGATAGATGAGATAAACAGCCTTGACATATTGTTGTGACAGGACGAGAGAGAGAGAGGCTTTTCCTGATCGGGGTGATTTAATTGTGCTCTCATTAAAATAAAAGTTATTTTGGCCACTGAAGACATGACGACCCCACTGATGCTGCTGCTGCTGCTGCTGCTGTGAAAAACATTTTTTTTTTTGTTCTGCAGAGGATGTGACGCATTTGTGAACTCCTGTGACCTCAGCCCAAGTCCTGCGGTAGACGGTCTAAGTGTTGTGGATACAGTGAAGCAGCACTGCCAGCATTTTTAGAAGAATGCATCAAACACAGCGAGGGCTGGTGATCTCGTCCAAGAAACGCTCTCTTAATTAGACCGCGTTCAGCGAGCGCTGAATGGAAAGGTTTTACCAGAAAGTTCATTTCTAACGATGCACGGCGGCGTGTCGTGGGTAATTATTTCCCCGGACCGTAGTGGTCATCAGATCTGAGCTTCCGGAAACTCACAACTCTCTCTAATTTCACACATCCACCGTCATCACGCGTGTTGCCCCCACGGCGGCTTTCTGTCATGTGAGTGTGACACAGTCCTGTGGTTACTACACATCACTGAATGAGTTCCCTGTTCATTCTGAGCCTCACACTGTCTTTTGGGGAAGCTTCCATGACTCAGCACATCTCTACTCGGAACAAGATGAGTGTTTAACATCACGTTGAACTGACTGACGTAGAGTAAGCGGGGCTGAGTCTTCTGCGTGTGCAATTAAAGGGTTTTTAACATAGCTGCCATGGTACAGTGAAGCGATATGATCCACGGCCAGAGTCAAAGAGAATATGCTGCTAATCATAGCTTGGAGCCATCGAGGGCATCCGGCCACTTTATTTTTAGCTGCACCAGCGCCATTGCTTTAGGAATGGCAATGTCACTCCTTTTTTTTCTTCAGTCAAAAATATCTCACTGTATGAATGTGCCCATCAGGATGAAATCATTTCTTAAATGAGTGCTATCGTCGTCTTATTCTTGAATAAAGAGCTTCAGCCGTACTTTTGTTGACGATCACCGAGTTAAGATAATCACTTCAAACTATAGTGTGTAACATAATCTGTTAGATAAGCTCCACGCGACTCTCTCCACGTTTCTCACCATAGCATTTATCATATTGTTTAACTGTCTGGAGCCAAACTAACCAAACAACACTTAGGTCATTACATAAACAGGATCAGAAACCTGTTAGATGACAGGAAATATAATCTGAGAAGTTGTGACAGTTCTGTAGGCTTCTCATTGTGAAAACATCTTTTTTAACCTTGCTCCAGAAAATACTCTAGACGAATACTAGATACTCTAGAATTAGAACTCGGGTACAACAAGCGGTAGCTGTAGAACATTGGGACAGTCATCCTTCTCGGTAATAAGTAGGAAAACAAACTGTAGGAAACTGCCCTTATCTGTTTTGTGTTTTTGTGATTATTTTGTGTTTGTTTTGTATTTTAAGGTTTTTGTACCATTTTTAACTTTGCTGTTGAACCTTTGTTTTTAATAGTAAAGGCCTAACCAGGGACAGGGGTTAGAAATTAGCCTTGGCTAAAAACCTGTATGCATGTCATCTGTTTTCATGATATGAAATCATTTTGAATGCATTTGTCCCCGCTCAATAAACGTGCGTTTAGATATTGCGTCACCTTTCCACGGTGCAACATTGCGCTAGTAAAGCGAGACGGCTGCAAACAGATTGAGGCTATAAGTGAAAACACAGAAGTGAAGAAGTGAATTCTATCGCTCAAATAAATAGAAAACATCATTAAAGGGTTAAAATGCTGCTGCTGTTTACACACAAAGGCTTCCCCACTCACATCTGATCAGATATTACTTGACAAAGCCTTTGTTCACACGAAGACCACAGCACACAAATAATGTCACATCATCTCTCTGTTCAGCGAAGACCGAACAAAGAATCGGCAGCTTTAACATCCGTGTGAATGCGTCGTCAAAGTTGAAACCAGAGCGATGCGAGAGCCATTAGACTCAAGTCTATTTTCGTCTTCCATTACTTGCAAATATACTCAACCAATTAAATGAGCTGTTTGTTTTAGTGTGACTCGCCTGTGTCGCAGGGGGACTACAGCATGATATGATGAATTATTCAGCCTACCTCAGGAAGTATTGCATTCGGGTCGGTAGATTTAGTTAAACTCTATATTCTTTGCTCCGTCAAAAACAAGAATGGAGAATTTCATTCGCTCGAATTCGAGTGTGAATTTTTGGCAGCGAGATCTTGTAAACAGATCTCCCACTCATGTGACTTCATGAGGAATGAAACAGTGAGTGTGAAGATATTCAGGCTGCAGCAGAGACACTCCACCCTTATGTGTGTGTGTGTGTGTGTGTGTGCTGAAGCTCAAATGTTCCTCTGCACTCATTCACAGGTTCAGGAGGTATTCATGAGCAATGTTTGTGGTGTTTGGCGAAGGATGGGGCTTTTTATCTTTTATTTTTTTTTATTGTGGCAGCAGTGGGGTTGTAAAGTTTACAAAGGAAGAAATGGACAAAAGATTGGGAAACAGGAGGGGGGGTGGGGGGGGGGTTAGTGGGTGTGGACCCGCATTGTCAAGGGCATTTTGTAATCAGAGATGGGAGTATTATTCCCACAAAAGCACCATTACCTTGTATCGTGGCTCCCAGGGGAGCAGGAGCAGCAGTAACTGACCAGCCTCTGTGCTCTGTGTTGCAGATGGGAGGAGGAGGTGTCCAAACGGGAGCAGCTGGAGTCCAAGGTGGAATCCCTGCAGCAGGTTGGGAAACAAACAATTAAATAAATTCCATCAACACAAGTACTGCACACAGACAATTTGAAATCACGCCAAAAGGTCATTTACGACACACACGACAGGGTGCGACAGATATGATCTGAGAGCGTACGTTCACATACTGTGCATTTTCAAAATCGCCGCATCCATAAGCGTTTATAGCTTTCATTATGTTGATGCAGTGTGAGGACTCAGCAGAGCTGGACTAAAGGGAGCTGTACTGTACAGCCAGGAGGATGCGTGCGTGCGTGCGCTTAGAAAAACCCATATTACAAACCCATCAAGAAGAGTCAGCTGGATGAGATAGAGATATGATCGTAAAATATCGCCTGCAGTCTCCCATTACAGTCCAGAGCTGGCACACACACACACACAAATAGATGTAAAGGGAAAAAGTCTAGTCACACATATCACAACACACGTGTGCCCCGCCGTGTCGGCACCGTTCTCTCTGTCTGCTTTTGTCTGCGCAGATCGATTGGTGACAGAATGTGTGTTAGTCTTAGATTCTGGGTCAGCAAAAAAAGCCAGATATAGAGAGGGAGTGCCGTCCCCCCCGAGGGCTTTAACCTTTTAGAGCACGCAGGCAGATGTCGGTGTGTACGGGCGAGCCGGAAATCTGCTCACTCGTAGTAATTTCACTTCAACCAGCCAGTTATGTGATGTGGGCCTATAGCCAGACAGTGGTCACACTGTGTACTGACTCAATACAGAGCCATAAACTGGCACTTTTAGTGAAAGATTTAAGTCCACGGGGTTAATATCGTCCAGACATAACCTGGAATTTATTCATCTAATCCATACATGGACATCTTTACTTTCCTTTTATGGCACCAGGTCCATTTGCATGAGTCTGATATGAAGAGGAAATAATAAAGAAGCTTTTTGGATCTTATCAGACTATAAACAGGCCTGCTCTTTCATCTGCTGGACTTTAATCCAATGATATTTGCACCCTGATAAACAAACACACAAACAGTGTCATCGATGACACAAGCCTTGTCATTGTGTCCTTGACAGTTTCACTGTCTGTATTTGAATAGATTTTTATCAGTTTGTTGCTTATTTGACCCACTTTTCCTTTAGCGATGGACATGGAACTTGTGTGACTTCATTGTTCACTGTCAAACGGTGATATGTATCTTTGGAGATGTATCTGATCCTTGTTGATCAACAGAGTGCCCAGGAGTCGTTAGAGATCCAGGATGACCTGAACGAGAAGGTGGACAGACTGAAGGCTGAACTCGTGGTCTTCAAGAGCCTCATGAGTGATGTAAGTATTTGTTCAGCGCCGCGTCTGACAAAGCAGCGTTGACAAGTGCTTTCCTGTACACTCTCAATTCTTCATTCTAATGGAGGTTGACATTCACACAGGTCTGAAGGATAGTACTGAACATACACGCCCTTCCTTTCTACCTTGTGTGAATTCAGGACATGCATATATAATCCCACAAAGTCCCAAAGACAAGCGTTCATTGAAAATAGCTCAAATGGCAGCTGTAGATCAGGAGTGCTTCCTGTTCTGCACAGCCCTGTATTGTTCCCTGGCAGGTCTGCTTTGGTTGTGATGTACTGCTGTAAAATACTGCACTGGGCTCACTCACAGCTTGTGCCCGCTCAGTGATATAAATATAGACGGTTGAAGGTTTTGTTTTTGGAAAGGTTTGTTGTTTATTCTGCTTATCTTCACGTTGGCATCTGTGCTTTTTATGTTATTTCCGTGCTGTACTTCATTGCCCGTGTGTGAATCCAGAGACGGGTAAGTTGCAGTCGTAGACCTCTGTGGGTGTGTAGATGATTTAAAGTCTGCAGTAGTTGTAGTTACACGTTATGGAAGAGTGTTGCATTTATACGAGAATAATTCAATAAATAAAACTCTGGTCTGCATTCTTAGTTAACAAGACACAACACAATCATCTGCCCCATAACTTAGGCAAAACAGCATTTAAATTACACATTAAAAATAAACTGCCTTTCTCAAGTGAATGCAACAATACACTTCCCTTTGGATGTGTTGATCCCCCACAATCCCTGTGTGCTCCACTAAATTATTAACTAAGAGAATATACTCTTGTATGTATTAATGTAATTGTAAAGTAGTTTTATAGTTGGTGATATGACTCAAGAACGACTAAATGTGATGACTTAGAGACTGTTTGTAATGTAGGTAACTTTAAGATCCAAATCTGAGGCAAAAATGACCCCAATGACACCTCAGTGACACAGTAAATATGATTTTGCTTTGGAAATGACCTGTAAGTGGATTAAATGATTAAATGTTAACCAACGCCAATGAACTGAACTGTCATAATTATCCAAAAGTTTCAAGAAAATTACAAGTCATGTCGCTGCTGATTCAGCGTTTGTGCAATATGATACCCACACTCTGCAGGAAGTGTGTTTGGATTGTTCACGTCCCTCTAAAAATCATCCTGTAATCATCTCCGTACAGCAAATGTCTGACCTGGACTCCCAGATTCAAGAGAAAGCCAGACGGGTGGACATGGACATCTGCAGGCGCATCGACATCACGGCCAAACTGTGCGACGTAGCTCAGCAACGCAACTCAGAGGACATGTCAAAGATGTTCAACGTCAGTCCGGCCAGGTCGCTCCCAGAGAAGGTGAGAATCAATCCGTCTGTTCAGTAATCACAGAAAAGAAAAGATAAAAAATGCGTGAAAGGATGAACATACACATACATATGACATCTATGTACATATGCACACACACAGAAACCGAAAAGCTCATGTGGTGACTTCACCTCACATTGCGCCGACATAGCTGGCAATAGTCCAAATTAAATCCACTATGAAATATGCCGGAGCTTCTTTAATGTCATACACTCATCAACCACTTTATTAGGTACACAGAGGGTGTATTTTATTAGGAACACTGCTGCTACAGCCCGTCTGCTTGTGCCTGCATTTAGAGATGATGTCCAGTATAGCCCTTAGTTATTAATGGTTATTCGAGTTACTGTTCATTTTTGAAAAAGTCCAGCTGTTCTTCTCTGACCCCCGGGATCAACCGGGAATTTTCACGTGATATTTTCTCTTTTTTGGACCTTTCTGTTTGTCATCTTTCGAGATAGTTGTGCATTGAAATCCTTGTAGATCAGATCACTTTTCCTCACCATTCCGATGCTCAGTTTGAACTTCAGCAGCTCGCCTTAAACATACAGTAATATTTACATTACTAAACATACTGAGCTGCTGTGACCGATGTTAGATGTTTGCATTAAAGGCAGTTTAACAGGTGTACCTAATAAAAAGGCTTATGTTCCTATGTGTCTGTGTTAAGTTCATGAACACAAAGCTGTCTCTCATTAAATCTTAACCAGATACAAGGTCTATAAATTAGTTTTTGATAGGTGTTGCTCCATTTCTTGTCATTTTCCAGCGACACGTGCAGTATGAATTACCGTACTAGCTTTTGATGACCTACGTCAATAAAGAAAAGAGTCAATACATTTTGCATCAGGGTTCACAAGGTTCTTCTTGGATCTTAAAGAGGAATTGTTTGTGGTGTGCTCGGCAGGGTGCAATGGCCTGCTGCAGGAGGAAAGAGCGAAAGGCAGTATCTGACGAGGACAGCTCCGAAATGGACGCCGAGCCCAGCCCTTCGGAGGAGGAAGTCCCCGGGACGCTCAACATCACGGACGAAATGAAACGCATGCTCAACCAGCTGTAAGCAATGCCACACACACACATACAGGCGAACATCAAAACTGAGTGCTGTCTACTGTGAATGAAACTGAATATGCATTGCACTTGCAGCAGTTTCCTGTAAGGTTGTTGTGATGGATTTCTTCTCCCTCTGGTGTTTGTATGTAGTACTGTGTCTGTGACAGCACGCTTTAGCCTGCTAATCATTGTCAGTAATAACAGAATTGTTTTCTAAAGAAACATTTCAGTTGTTGGCTTTCCGTACGTGTCTTTACTTTCCGTCTATTTATTGTATCATTTGTCTTTTCACCCTCTTTAAAAGCACATTGTCCTCGTTGCATGATCTCTTTGCCTGAGTCTGGTGTGGCTGTTATACTCCGTCCCTCTCTCTTTCTCTTTCCATTCTGTTTCCTTGTCCTGCGCAGACATTATTCAGATAACTCCTCTTTTGCCAGGCGTGAGACATTTGAAATCGAGGACGACTGCGACAGTCTGACGTGGGAGGAAAATGAAGAGACTCTGCTGCTGTGGGAGGACTTCACAAACTACAACGTGCCGCTTGCCATCACTGCAACCAACGGCACAACCAACGGCCCCTGCGAAGGCAACGGTGAAGTCGCTGATCCAGTGAGTCCCTGCTTGCATTTTTGTCCTGTTGCACACACAGCGTATGGTTTTCAAGCTCATGAAAGTCAGAGTGTAGATGATTGCTATGCTGCGTAAGACATACACTAATGCATGATGAATGATGCCCTGTCTGTGCTCTCTAAGGACTCCCAGGATGGAAGTCTTGGCAGCCTCATTGATGAAACAGAGTCACTATTTAAGACCAGAGAGCAGGAGTACCAGGAGACGATCGGCCAGATTGAGGTACACAACCTGTCTGAGAAATAAGCTGTAAAATAAAACCCTACAAAGCCATGTTTATGGTTTAATTTTTGTCCATTAAATCTAGGGTAGGTAGGGTTGGAGATCCTGGAACAAACTGTTAGAGCAGGCTGCATTTTAAATTCAAAAGTCCAAGCCCCTTTCTTCTGAAATCCCTCTGAAGCTACACCTCAGGAGCACGGGAACGAGCAACACAAACACAGATGCACGAGCACTGCACAGCATCAGTAACTTTATGTACTTTTCGGTGACACTGAGTTTTTTGGATACTTGCTCAATTGACAACCACAATGATGAAAAACAACAAATACTCAAAAAAACACAAAGACATAGAGTTAACTTACCGGTCCAGTAGAAACAGAGCCACCATGTCATCACTTTGCAGATCTTTCTGGGCTTTCAGTTGTGTTCAAACACGGCACTGATGCCGTAACGTAATGTGATTGGATGGTGTTTTCACAGGCCTGTCCGTTCCACAGCTGAGTGACATTTTTTAATTTTGTGACAATGCATTAATTAATTGGTTACAATGGGGTTGTGAAGAGCATTTTAAGCATTACAGTAAAAAAAAAAAAAAAAAGTTCTCCCACCCTGCCTTTAAATTTTCAAACATTTGCGTAACCCAAGTCAAGGATAAGGTCTAAATGTTAACAAACGTCCTGATGGCCTCACACGTTTAGAAACAGAGATGGTACAAAATTAGCATTATTAGTATAGAAGTATTATCACATTTTGTTGCTACTTAATTAACTCTAGTTAGTAACATCCATTTATTAATTATCACCATACTCATTTTCCATTGTTCACAAAATATGAGTAAGATATAACCGTTATAACCTTTGCACTAACCGTTTCGTCTTCTTTAAGATGGAACTGGCCACGGCAAAGAGTGACATGAACCGCCACCTGCACGAGTACATGGAGATGTGCAGCATGAAGCGAGGCCTGGACGTGCAGATGGAAACCTGCCGACGGATGATTAAAGGTGGCGGGAACTCTCCTTCCTTAAGCTCTGTGGCCAGCAGCGACTCAGGGAACACTGACGAGATCCAGGATGAGATTTCGGACAAGGACGCCGAGGCCGAAGTCTCCGTTAATTGTCCCGTCTCCTCCTGACCACCGCTTGTTATCACGGGGGTTAGATGTGTAAAGAGCTCCGAGAGGGAAAACCAACCTAAATCTGGACCTGTTTGACCAGTTAAAGTTCTGACAGTCATGCTCACTGATGCAGGCCCAGAACTGGTGCTTTTACACTGTTTCTCTTTGGTGTGGGGAAGTGCATCTTTGATTTACAAAGAGAAAAAGGGTGCATATAGAGTCCAAGCTGTGCTTTTTTTTCCCTCACTGCTGCCTCACTGGATTGTTGTCCAGAGCTTCACATAATTTTTGGGGAGGAAAAAAAAAAAAAAAATTCTCAAATGTTTTAAACTGGCTGAGAAGTTTTTTCTACAAATTCTTACCCTATTAATGTCCTTTTTTTCTAAAGGAATTGAAAATAGTACATATTGTGCTTCTTGTTCGGTGAACAATAAATACATTATTGACACAAATAAAAAAAAACCTACAACACACATTCAGCTTTTAAATTTTAATATTCATTTAAGATTGCAGGAGGAAAGTTCCCCTTGGTTGGATTTACGTTAAGTTTTTTTGTATTATTTACGCAAGTCCAGGTGGAGAAATTTACAGTGTCTTCTGCCAAGGAGGCAAAACAGAAGCAGAGAAAGAAATGGTGTTGGAGTTGTGCTGGTTTCTGAGGGAATTCTGCAGGGTTGCCAAAGTTGACAGAGAAACGGAGCACAGCCTTTTTTGATGCATCAGTGCACTACTGAAGTTCTATGCAATTTAGCTGGCCTTACTTTCGGACTGGCTTTCACCCCTCTTCAGTTCAGTTGTCTAAAACCAGTACAGTTTGCCTTTTCCGCAAAAGCAGGTGTTTTTTATGTATAATTTTGTGCTTTTGAAAAAAAAAGAAATATATATATATATAGTTGTTTTTTTTTCGTTTGTTTTGTTTTTATTCTTAAGGACAGGAAGAGTTAAAACTGGAGCAGTGTCCCCTTGAAAGGGCCTAATATTTACGACAGTACTCGCTACTGAAATGAGCAGGGCATTGTTCTGTCAGATGGAACTAAAGCTGGGGTAGGCAGGATTGTGTGTGTGTGTGTGTGAGAGAATGTTTGTCATTCAACAATAGTTCCATAACAGTCTCTCAGCATCATAAAATCAAGTCATCTGAGAAAGATCTCGACTTCTTCACCTGCTCTGGGTTCTATTTATAGCCATTTGCAGACTGACCAACCACAAGGCCGTCCAGAAAAAAAACAGGAGTGCTCCAGATAGTCCTTTGCACAGCAGCTATTTTGAGGGGTCACAGTGGGAAAAGCACAGGTGTAAAAAAAAAAAAAAAGTTCCATTTGCCTTCCTCAGTTTCAGACTAGCTCACTGTCACACCATCGTCAAAGTGATCCGTTACACGTGCGTTTTTCCCTGCTAAAATATGTCAAAATGGCTGCTGTGCTGTGTTTTTACTAAGCAGTTCCAGCATCAACAACTGCCTACTCTGCAAAACAACCCTAAAACAAGGGAGTCAGAAAGTAAACGCAGTAAAGTTTGTGACAGTATTAGTGGAGCATTCCAGGAATGGAGAGGTTGCCCCCCCGATGATATCATCACCACAACATTTGTATTTTAACAACCTGGGATGACTTATATTTTTTTCTAGCAATCCTGCATACTGCAGCTTTAACTTCCTGTGTCGTCAATTTGTACACATGAGGACATTTAAGTCATCATAAATGGCTAAAATGCTTTTGTTTTTATAAAAGAATTCAAGTAACCTTAAGTGGACAAGGGTCTTAAATCCTTTTAAGCAAAACCAAAGGACATGATTATACTTTCTTAGTGTATTTTGGAGAAAAATGTCTTTGTTTATGTGTTTATGAGTTGTTATTATTTCCTGCTCTCCTGCTGGGGACTCTGTTCCAGACAAGTAGCACATCCTGCTTTGTCTCTTCCGAATCGTGGCTCCCCAGAGCTGTAGGCATGTGATCATACTGTATACCCCAGAGGCCTTTATGTTCATATTAGTCATTTGAAACGGTTTGAGATGTCCCAACAACTTCACTTTCCAGCGACGATTCCACTGGATTAGTGTGGAAAATTGATAAGACGCATGGGGGGACAGAAGTGATCTTTTTATTTTATCACCTCTTTGAAATGTAATGTATGTACAGTTTGCTGGATCAAAGATGAAGCACGACTTCAATCTTGCAGAAGCAGAATGGTCAAATTTTGTTATTTCAGCATGTTCATGTGGCGTAAAAGGAGCAATGTTTTTGTTTTGTTTTTTAACCTTAACAACTGCAAAGCCTCCTGTGTGCTACATTTTTAGTCAAATCAATGCCCATCCTAATCATTGATTAATTTGGGGAGAAAATGTATTCCCCCCTCCCATTTTGAATCCCTCTATGTTAACCTAAAACTGTGTTAATGTTGCCATGTTGTGCTTTTATTACATTTCCAGAATTAGTAAACTTATTTTGGTCGTTTATTGACCAAAGGAGGTCACACATAATAAATACTAACTTAACTGTATGTGACACTGATGGGGAAACAGTGGGTCTTACTCACAGGAGGAAAAGGTTACCTGTAGTTCATGTCAATTTGTCACTTTCAGGTTGTTATATAAACACATTATTTATTCATCGTAATTCAAAATACAGCAGGATTTTAAGCCGTCTTCCACATCACCGCAGCCATCACACTAACCAGCCAACCAAAGTGTGTACAGTAACATTATGACGAAGACTTAAATCAAGCCCATTCTTACTAACTCTGGAAAAGTGTCGCATACTCAGTCTCAGTATTTGTGCAGGCCCTGCCACAGACGTGTTAGTTTGCAGTCTTTTTATGTGATGTGGAAAACTACTGTACTGTGTTTCAGAATCAGAATTTATCGCAGACTATTCAACAGTATATTTTCTCCCACACTCAAAGCAGGTTAAATCCCACTCACGTTAGTTACAAACACTGCTGCAGTCCTCCTCCTCGTTGAATGTAGCTTAATTGGAGGTATCCTCTAACTAAAGACCTTACAAGTAAACGCTGAGCAAAAAAATAAATAAATAAAAATAGCCGTTTAAATCCAGGGATATATGGTTTGTTGTTACTTAATGGAGATGTTGCTATGTTTTGCTTTACTAAACGGGTTCTTAACTGACCAACTTACAGTATGTGACCTAAAGTGTATGTAAATGAGGTCCTGGTGGATGTGAATGTTTCATACTAAAAAGGTTTTATACAAGTGTTTTTTATCAGTGCTGCACTGGGATCATAGGGTTGTGATAACTGTGTTAACATATGGTTTTACATATTCTTTTGCATACCCTGTCATCATCTTCCCCCTCCACTTTTGCTTCTATAAACATGTTGGGGGAGAAAAAAAAAGGTAACCCAATACTTGTGGCCATATTTGGGTAAAAATCCACCAACGTTATCAGATGCCGGTCTTTGTGATTCATTTGCATCACGGGTACTGTAACATCCTGTTGGTCCTTTTAAGTGGTTGGTTAATTTAATCGCTTTTATATCTTTCCTTTTTTTTGTTCAAACAATAGATACAATATATTCATGTGGTTCTGGGGCAGAAAATTATGAATGTACTCAATTGATATTGGAATAAAATGAAATAAAATGGTGGATTGGATAAATAAAAAAAAAACAAGATTAAAGTCTCTGTTTTTGTTTTTTACATACTTTATGTTTCAATGTATTGAATAATAACTTAGTGAGTGTCAGGAAATGTATCCACGATTCTTTTTGTCCTCATAGTATAATATCATCTGCAATCTATATAGTTCTATATAGTAAAATGTTTTATTTAACTTGAAAATAGGTGATTTGCATCATGTAATCTACATAATAGCATATAGGTTTTGTGTAAGCATGGACAAAGTCTATCATTTCATTTAAAGGGACAATCAATTTTATTACATTATGGTCAAATTACGTGTCATACGTGTGTGAAAACTGTTGTATCATGAGAATAGTATGGAAGAGTATTAGGACCACATGTAAAAAAATAAAACAGCATGAATTCCACATATTAAAAAAAAAATGTCTCAGAATTCTGAGATTTTAGTCAGAATTCTGACTTCAATCACAAGAATATATATATATATTTTTTTTTACATGTGGCCCTTATACTCTTCCGTAGAATAGTTAGAAAAGTCATCTTGTTATTACAATTATTGCCGAGTTGTCACTGAACATTGGATACTGAATGCCATTCATGCAGTTAAGTGTGGGCTGTGGCCCTCTGGTGGGCTTTGAAGGTACTGCATATGACAACAAAGCAGATTCACTGACAAAAAAAAACTAATAGAATTTGATAATTTATGAAATAGATAATTTTCCAGCATTTATTGACAATTACTAGAAACATTAAAAATACACATAAATGATTAAAAAAAAAAGTATTCTCATGTTGACATGCATTTAAAGATTATGTCCCCAAACTGAATGGACTCTTACGTAAAATTTAAATAATTAAAACCTCAAATGTGTTCAAAAATGTGTCAGGTTAAGTCAGTTGTCATTTTCATGTGGAAAGGATGAGATATTTGAACGGTCTAAACTATTGCTTACATCTCCACTTTCATCCCTCCATCTCCAGAAAGACTATTCTTTTGGCCACCTCCATCTCACCGTATTTCTCCTGCAGCCGCTGGCGGACAGCGGGATCGGCGGAGAGCAGCAGACCGTCATCACAGCGATTCCAACATGGTCTGGAAATGGTGGAGGGATCCATAAGCAACTCCAGTGCGGCAGAGAAGTCTCCACTTGTCTTCAACAGTGCTTTGGTCACACTAACTAAATCCTAGAAGACAAACAGTAGAGATTGGAAACAGTAAAAGAGAGAAAGAGGTGGTTTCTTGCATCTTTTATGGAAAATCAATTGTTTGTATCTATTCTTTATGGATGTGTTTCACAGTGTAAATGCACAGTATGTCATTTCTCTCAAGCAAAACAATAAGAATACTCACCCCATTAGTATGGTTCATGAGCGCTTTGATTCGTTGCACATCCTCTTCTAACTGGACCTGAGTCAGAGAGGGTGCAGTGTCTTTGTGCACACGTGGCCGGGGTTTGGACAGAACGGTGGTCCCGTCACCGATAAGCGACTGAGAATCTTCTTGCTGAGATTCACTCTCAAATATGAAAAGGTGAGCCCTGGAAGCTTGATTAAAAACTTCAGCAGCGGGAGGATCAGCGGCTTCAGACTCAGAACGGCCCGTCTCTGGTACACAGTCACTGCTGAGAGTCTGAGCCTGCTGAGCTCTTTCCTGAATGCTGGGTTCAGAATCAGATTCAGATTCAGGGTTGGACTGTGTAGAGGCCTGGTTCACAGCTGTGTCTGAAGACCGGGAGGGTGGGTTTATTGCTGTGGACTGTGCCACTACTACTTCTGCTGGGTTTTGGACATCTAGAGATTCATCATCAGACGTCTGTAGAACAACATAAAAATAGAAATCTAAGGGACAGGATTTTTAGTTGAACAGTTTGGGGCCTTAACGCTTTACAAGGCACTCATTGAAATACTTGGAAAGGAAACATTTCAACGCTAGAGTGTTATGGGTGGATATAACTAGACTTTTTTCCCTTTGTCACATTTTTCAAAAACAAAATTTCATGCAGAAAATCAAGGTCAATAAAGGTACCATGTATGGTTCTTTGCCCGTCTGTGGTAAGAATAGATATGAGAATATGCAAGAAAAATGCAAATAAAGTGAAAGGAACATTATTTTACAAGACTGTTTCCCAAGCCTGGTCCTCAGGGACGTCATGTCCTGCATGTTTTAGACGTTTCCCTGCTCCAACACCTGATTAATTTCTTCAACTTACCATCATTAGTTTTTGAGATGTTACTGTCGATGCAGGAGAAGACCGAGCCATATGACCGTACTTTAAGGCCTCCAGAATTGGACTGGATTGAGCGTCGCAGGCCTCGCTGATTTCAATTTCGCGATGACGCCTTCTATGACATAGTGGGGTCTCTGCTGATTGGCTGGGTGAAATCCATGCGTTTCTAAGACCTTGTGGTAACGCGTTGGGACATGTTGTGACGTGTTGTATTTGTATGTCTTTGGACGTTAACCAAATAGTTCTTTGCCCGGTCAAGGGTTACAAAACATCGAGAAATAACAACCAGAGGAGCAACTATTGACTAATTCGTTATCAATTTATCATTTTCTTAATAATTGATTAGATAGTTGGCCTATAAAATGTCAGACAATTGTTAAAACTGTCCCAAACATCAAATGTCTTCTGCACAGAACAAAGATATTAATTTTACTGTCAATTTACTCAGCAATCAGAGAACATATCTGCATTTTTAAAGGTCCAGTGTGTAAGAATTAGTGACATCCAATAGTTTGACTGTAAATCATAACAAATGGAGGACCCCACCAAATCGCCCTCTGTTTCCTAAAGAATGTCAGGGGAAGCTGCCACTAATCCCAGCCGACATTGGGCAAGAGGCAGACTAAACCCAGACAAACACTCATTTATTCTCACATTCACCACGATAAAAAATGTAGAGACTCCAAATGACCTAATCCAAATCTGGATGTCTTTGAATTGGAACGGAGAAACCTGTGCGCAAACTCCGCACGTTAAGACAGGATTGGAACCAGTGACTTTCTTTGCAATGAAATTAGCTGCATAAAAAAAAAACTTGCATAGACATTAAGAAATCATACCTCAGTGTCATCCTCAAACTCCTTTGTAGCCAACTCCAGAATCCCCAATTTTCTCTTCTCCGTTTTCTTCTCTCCTTTCTGTGGCAGTGACTCTGATTCTTCATCTGAAAAACAAAGAGAGAAGAAGTGATTCTGCTTCACTGAATGTGTTATTGACAACTTTTTCGTGCAAAAGCTTGTTTTCGAACGACTCAGGGAAGATAAATAACAAACCTAGTTGTGGTGTTTTTGACACAACAGCTTCTACCGTCTCCCCTTGGTGACTCACTGCTTCTGCTGCCACACTCTTTCCTCTGGCTCTCTTTGAAGACGGGGAGTCTAATGATGTTTGTTTATGAACAGCAGGCTTGACAGGTGATTCCTTTTTCTTTGCAGGCTGAGGGGATGGTGGTGGTTTCTCAGAGGAAGCTGATGTTGACGATAATCGGAGTCTTTTGCCAACAGGTTCATGCAGTGGTGACACCTTAAATTCAAGCTTCCTACGGGATAGTCTATGCTGTTCAGGGGGGGTCTCCTGCTTCTGTTTCTGCTTTTCTGGGCTAACAGTACGAGGTGAATCTTCTTTTTGTGGAGAGACAGTTGCTTCAGTTTCTATGCTCTCAGCTGTAGTGGGGTTAGCATCCGTCTGTGGACTCAAACAAGGCTCCTCAGGCTGGGGAAGGTCTGACGTTTCAGCCTCTGTATTTTCTGGGTCTGTGCTTTCAGCTGCTATGGTCTGGACATCCTTCTGCAGAAACACCACAAACATGTTCTGCTCAGTAAATGATTAAACAGCAAACAAACATCACTGATAGACACATGATTTATTTGTCAGAAACCTGTGTTAATTCTGTCCGAAGAGCCTCTGCTGCTGGTGAATGTGTCTGAGGAGCAGCAGCATTTTCACTGCAGGGTTGTGAAACATCTGATTCTTCATTCTCCTCCTCCTATAGAAACAAATGAGAAGCTTCAAACTACACTAGTTGGAATATTCTGAATATGTTTTGATAATTATCATAGTAATACAATTTAAATCAAAGTAAGTACAATTGAATTAGAAACAATATGCCTATTTACAGCTTACACCTTCTTTTTTTTAGTTATTTCAAAGCTGGTTAGATAACAAGACATGCTTTAGCTTTTCCACTTAAAATATAAAAGCAAATTTAGCTCAAAAAAATTCAAGTATTTTTGACAATGTTGAGCTAAAATGCTGAGACAACCTGGATAAAATGCAAATAAATGCATGACACAAAGTTGAACACTGATACCATCATTGTTCAATTGGCATTATTTGGCTTTTTTTGAAGGCATCAATAATATTATAATTATAATAATTTCACATGATTGAAGTCATATGAGAACAGACACAGACCACCTCTCAATATACTGCTGTACAAAATGCCATCAAATAAGCAACTTAAGTCCAGCACAAAGCACAAATAATTATTAACACCATGAACTTCACAAACAGTTGAATTGCACTGGTTTAGATTCCACACGTATACTATAATATTTAAGTACACCCTAAAAGAAACGTGCATTATTAAGAAAGAGGGGGCAAAATATCCGACAACAAAAATCCCCTCACTCACTTCCTCTGTTGTTTTCACCTCCTCTGCCTCAGGCGGTTTCTTTGCCAGTCGTATCCGATAGCGGTATTTCATCGACTGCCAGCTGTGAGCCGTCACACGCTGCTTCTCCATCTCCTGCCAAAGCCGGTTTCCCCCGGTGTCGGCCTTGTGCTTGCTGACGTACTTTAAAATGGCTGCATCCTCTTCAGGAGTGTAGGGAACCCGGCCTAATTGTAGAGGTAGAAGATTCAGTATGTATAAAATCAAAGGCAGAGTAAATCCTGACAAAAAGGGAGCGGTAGTTGTTGATATTATACCTGCTGTAAATCGAGCAGAGGCGTTTTTGCTGCTGTTGAGTCGAGTAGAGTGTCTCGGGACATCTTCAGGATTTAACCTGTAGTCCTCTATGTTTAGTTGTTGATTCTTGTCGATACTGTCCTGAATGTACATGGTGGACACATACCTGAAGAGAGAACAGTCAACAGCCTCAATTCTTTGAAAATGTATTTTAATGTAGTTCAACACAAAAAACATCTGAACGGATGGCATTAATCGATGTTAATACACTGTGATGCAATGCATCACTGTGCTAGATCATACATGAATTCTGCCACTAAAAAGTTTGAATAACTGTGCATATAGTAACTTTGATACAAGAAAAAATTGATGCAAGTCTCAGATGTTACTCAGTGAATTAAATTCTTATTATAATTATTATTCATTTACTTCTTTGTACCTATGCCTCTAGTGTCTCATTTACAAATTGTTTAGACTGTGTTTCCTCTGCTCATTTTAAGTGTGATTCTCATTTTTTATTATTTGTTCTGTCTTTTCCACGTATTGATACGTGTGAATGGGGTGTCTGTGTTTTTGAGTGAAGCACTTTGTGCTACAAATATAAAGTTGAACTGATTGATTTACTATCATCATGTGTAAAAACTAACAACTCCAATAAATGAGATGTAACTGGTTGTTGAGGGGACATCTCAAGTGCAATAAGGATAGTCCATGCATGTTGGCTGGTCTTAGAAAAAGAGGGAAACAACATATTTCAAAGCAAGAAGGTGATCCAGGAATACCACACAGAATAGCAACAAAAGCAAGGGTTAGTTAGGGAATTACTTAAAAGCCTTTATTCTAATGACTAAGAAGAACACGTTTCAACCAGAGGTCTTCGCCATTGCTATATTAATAGATATGGAGGAAAAGAACAGAGAGAGAAAGCTCAAGACAAAACTATGATAAATGTGCAATAAAACATGAACATTGAGCAGTTACTGTTGGTGTAGTGTCACTAACAAGCACAGCCTAAATTTTAATATATGACCAATATACAGTTGAACAAACCAAACATCATTAAAGAAGAGTCTGGAAAAAAAGTACAGCATCACTAGAGCGGCAACTAACAATTATTTTCATAATTGATTAATCTGTCGATTATTTTCTCGATTAATCGGTTGGTCCAAAAATATCAGAAAACCTTAAAAAATGCTGATCGGTGTTCGTCAAACCTGGAAATGATGATGTTCTCAAATGCCTTATTCTGTCCACAAACCAAAATTATTGACTTTTAATGATTTCTTTGTTATCCAGACCAAAGAAATGAAGAAAATATTCACATTTAAGAAGCTTAAACAATCGGAAATCTTGTTTTAATCATGAAAAAAGCTTCAAACCGATTAACCAATTATCAAAATAGTTGTCAATTAATTTAATTTATAATTAATAATTGATTCATCGATTAATTGTTTCAGCTCTAAGCATCACATCTTTATAGTACTACTTTTAAGCCGCTGTATGTGGCCTGTATTCCTAATAAGAACACTCTCTAATCTTCGTCCAGCACATACCAGTGAGCAGTAGTTTCAGGAATGGATACTCGTTCCTCTGGGTCAATCAGCAGGATTGCTCCTGGCTGCTGGACATTGCACAGCATCCCTCCTCCAGATGTGATGTGTGGCTGCAGCTTGCGTTTGACATGACCTGGGCGCAAGTAGAAATACATTGGTTTACCGTCAGTTGTGAAGAGAACCGGGGAGATGTCCGATTTGGCTACATCCTCCTGAGGTTTGGACGGCATCATTACATCACACCTGGTGAAGGAGGAGATGATATTTCAGACAGAGCTTAATGTGCTGCTTTGTCAGTAAATAATGAATGTGCATCATTTAAGTGCCACAATTAAATTCCAACCATGACTATTTCACTGTTTTTCACAATTGAAAAAATATATACAAAACAAAACTCAGAAAAGAGCAAAAACCAAAACCAATAACAACAACTAAGCATGTACTTGTTACATCAGGTGTCAAACTACATCAGGGGTCAAACTGCTGCCCCCCCCCCCCAATCATTACATGTCACCCACCACTTAATATCTTGTTATAATGAAAACGTGACCTCCTCTTCCTTTAAACACAGTGAGGTAAATGAATATATACAGTAGACATGTGTTTGTAATTCTCACATTATTAAATGCATTACATGCTTGCATGGTGTTTTAATTACAGTTGTGCACGTTATTATTTAGTTGATTTTAAATTTATTATCTAAATTATTCTGAACGATACGTCATTCCATAGCAAAACAAGCACTTTTACATTGAAATTAAGTGAAATGTCATTACGAATATCTTTTATTGCACCATAGTTTTAAGTTTAACAGTTGTTTTTTTTCCCCCACTTTTTTCTCAAGTCCTGGACTTAAAGCTCAGTGGCCACCGGGTCATTTGAGTTTGACAGCCCTGTGTATTTAGAACATGTACCTAACGACAGTTTGCTGAATTGAGACTAACTAAGACTAATTCGAATAAAAATAACCGTTAACTACAACAACGTCGTGAAAAACTTAACACAACACTGTGAACGTTATCTCAGCTCAGACACGCCTCAACAAACACCTACAGTTCGTAGCGAGTCTGGACGACACCTTCAGTTTTCACGATTAAAGGCTGTGTTTTATCATGAATATAGCTGATTAACCTGTTCTCATAACAGATAATTGCATAAATTATTTTATATTAGACGGTGAAATTAATCGTTACCTTGTGCTTTCCCGCCGCAACAGAAACCAAAACAAGCCAACTTCCGGGATCTCTTCTTCGGCGCCCTCAGTCACTGTCACAATACCGCCCCCTTGTGTTTGTATCTATATTGTACCATATTACATGATTTTACACATAAACACTGACAGTCCACTCTCTGTCTATGTGCTGCTTGTGACAATAATAGATGATAAAAATGCTGTGTTCAAACCCCTATTTGGACTTTTCTTCATTTGTCTGTGTGAAGGTTGCATTTTGTCCCTGTTATGTTATGTTTCCTTAAGTTCACCAGGAGTAGTTTTATCCTGTGTTGATGCAGCAGCTCCATCTTAATTAGGAAGGAAAATAGTCCTTTTTTATTATTGATTTGATTTTAAAGTTTGTTTAAACATGTAAAAGAAACAAATTAACATTACAGAAAAATAAAGGCATAATAATAAGAATAAACTGAATGATGTAAACAAATCCCTTATTAATTAACATATTTAAGCAGCTTCATCATTTTGTATAGAGAGCTAGATGTTCATTATAAACATAATATATAATTAATTCATGTCACTGGCATTGATTACCAACATAACCTTCTACTTATCCTACATATAAACATACAGCACATATATTATTAGGTACACATACCAGAATGTATATACAATCCTCTTATTATTTGCATTTATAGGAAACAAAAACAAAAGGAACCAAGTAATATTAAACACAAATAAATAAAGAATTGAAATAAGTAAAACAGTAACATCCTGTGTGAGCACCTGTCACATGTGACACCCCCTCTTCTTTCTTGTACCTTTGTTTGCACCTGATTTTTATGCCAGGTTTTAAACTGTTGAATGTTCTCACCACACAGAACATGAAATACAGAAACCTTTCTTGGTTGTACGATTGTTTTTCCCCTTAATTGATAATGAAATATTTTTTTTGAACATGATTTGTGCTGTTAGGTATTTAACAATGTCAGTAAACATGAACAATTTAGACTAAGAATAGTGAGTGAGTGAGTATGATCCAGATATCATATCCAGCATTATATATATATATGAGCCTTAATCCCCCCTTTTTTGTTTTTATTATCTAAATCTTAACTGTTACAAACAACATCTTAAACTTTACTACAACCATGTTCGCTGAGGTCAGGAGATCATGGGAAAGAATTGGGCCGGCCTGTTTACCCAAACACCTTGCTGACACACTCATGACAGCTTCATTATTGGTACTGGCGTCCATTGTTTCTCTCCTCGTCTCAACCAGCTGGAACAATACAGCAGTTTGTTTATGGACAATCACTACTACTGGGATGGAATGACTCCCACAGATTATAATCCATCTATCACCTGAACCTCTGGCCTGAAACAAGCCTCTCACTGTTGCGCTCATCTGTTAATGTCAATCTCCCTTAAAAGAGAATGTGTGGCCAGATCATCAAAACAAAACTCAGGTTAGTGTGGTTTGTCAAGGACAGAGGAAAATTCCCCAGCTGTTGCAGGTGCAGTACATCTTTCAGCCAGCAGAGGGCGACCCTGTACTGTTAAACTGAACACCAGCGCTGTCGGTCAAACAATTTGTATTATGCATATGTTATAAGAATGGATCAATAATTTTATGATTACTTAAAATAAAGTGAGTTGTAATCAAATCTGTTTTTTTTGCCTTGTGCACACGAACCCTAACCCTTAGATTTGAAACCTAAAATAAAAGAAATCCCCGCAGGATAAAACATGTTGACACAAAAGCATGATGAATCCTCGTGTCATGTTGGGAAACATTTTCAGAATCCAGTGTTGTTTTTCATCACACTGTTATCAATGTGTGTGTGTGTGTGTGTGTGTGTGGGGTGGGGTCAGGTCATTCTCAATGATTGTAAAACCTGCTGCATTATACATTTTTCCTGTCTAGTCAACCTCTGGCCAAATAATCAACAGATGTATCCAAATTTAAATGTTTGTGTCCGCAAATTTGGGAAAGTGTATTTGAAATGGTCTGTAAAGATCAGCACAGTGATGTGCAGGTATTGTAAAGAAGTATCTAAAAGTGATACTTGTGTAATCCAGAAAATGACTTTGCTAGAAGATGAAGTTTTTTAAAAAGTAAAACTCTTAAAGTATATGACTTACTTACTATAGTAACTTACTATCTTCAGTATTAAAAGTCATTTTCTGAAGTAAAATGTAAAATTATTTAAAAAGAGAGGATTGAGCAATGAGAGTTGTCTTTCAATTGGAATTTGTTGTGGGTTCAATTGCTGCCTCTGCTCATCTGTGTACTTGAGCAAGGCACTTAACCCCATATTGCAGTGTGTGAATGGATATGAAAGAAGTGTGAATAGGTGAAAACTGTAGTGTAAAGCAGCTCATCAAGACTAGAAAAGTGCTATACCAACACAGACCATTACCAACTCTTCTTCTGCTGATTTTAGTTAAGGGTAACAAAGACAGTTAAGGGTAGTGTAGTGGAGTAAAAGTACAGATACATGAATTTTGTAGTATTTGTACTTTGTCATATTACAACACTGTCATTTACAATATTACTTGAATTTACTTTTAGTAACAGTCTTAAAGTATATGAAGTATATTTTACTGTCCTTAAGTATCAAAAGAACATTTTGTGATATAAAATGTACTTGCTTGTGTTAAGTGTCTGTAAAATGGTTAAATGGTCTGTATTTACCAACTCTTCTAATGTTATTGGAAATGTAGTGGATACAAGTAAACTTTGGTAGTAGCAGTAATATAAATAACAAAGTAAAGTACAGATATGTGAATTTGGTACTTAAGTACTTAAGTAAGTTGACCCATCCTAGTTAGGAGCAGTGGGCTGCCACACTGAGTAGCGCCCGGGGAGCATTGGGGTTTGGGTACCTTGCTCAGGGGTACCCCAGCCCTTTTTTTGGCCGGGTGGGGATTTGAACCGGCGACCCTCTGGTTACAAGTCAAGTTCCCTTTCCACTTGGCCACGGGCTGCCCCAATAGGCAATCTGATGGGGAAAAAAAACATTTTTTCACCAACTATATAAACAAACCTGAGCAAAAAGTACTTCGAATGTTTAAAATTGGATTGAAATTTGGAAATACGTCACAGTTCAAAGTTCACAAAGTACAGATATGTGAATTTGGTACTTAAGTACAATAGCAAAGTATTTGTACTTCCATGTTTTCAACAACACTGAAAACATGAAACATGTTTTCAGTGTTTACATTCAATATAATCATTCATGCTGCGGTGGCTCCAGCGTTGAAGGTCACCGGTTCAGATCCAAATTATTTTGTCTGTAATGATAATATAGTGTTGATAATAACCTGCGGTTACTCAGTGACATTTAGCAACAGTTTTCCCTTTTTAATTTGGTTGCTGTTTATGTAAAAATGTTGTGCAGTAGTTGGTTTGTCTGTCTAAAATTGGCTGATAATTATATAAGTATGTTCACATTGGTCACATGTCACTGTGTTAACTTTCCATTCTTGCATCAAATAATGATGATGACATTTCCATGACTGAGTCATGTTTGAAAGCGTTCCAATTTTTAAACTTACCCTTAGAACACAAAGCATTTCAGCTGCTTTTTTTTCCATTACTACGTTTAAACGTACAGTATATACAGAAGCTATAAGATGTGCAATATAGAGTGTTTAATATCCTTTTTTCAGCACCACCTATAGTTAAGTTAAGTTAAGTTAGTTTTTATTAATCCCCTTAGGGAAAGTATTCCTCTGCATTTTG
Organism: Solea senegalensis; assembly: GCF_019176455.1. NCBI lineage: Eukaryota > Metazoa > Chordata > Actinopteri > Pleuronectiformes > Soleidae > Solea > Solea senegalensis. Next base: position 21,977,743 of record NC_058024.1, on the reverse strand, counting down.
ACCCATCCTAGTTAGGAGCAGTGGGCTGCCACACTGAGTAGCGCCCGGGGAGCATTGGGGTTTGGGTACCTTGCTCAGGGGTACCCCAGCCCTTTTTTTGGCCGGGTGGGGATTTGAACCGGCGACCCTCTGGTTACAAGTCAAGTTCCCTTTCCACTTGGCCACGGGCTGCCCCAATAGGCAATCTGATGGGGAAAAAAAACATTTTTTCACCAACTATATAAACAAACCTGAGCAAAAAGTACTTCGAATGTTTAAAATTGGATTGAAATTTGGAAATACGTCACAGTTCAAAGTTCACTTGGCTTTTTTTTATGAACAAAAAAAAAGAAAAACGGTCTATTCTGTGACTTCTGCACAATTATTGCTACTTTATATCGCTACTAAAAATGCGATATATAATGAATCATAACTTTGACTCAACAACACATGAGAAGACGAACCCCTCCCCCCCCACACACACACATTTTCTAAAGACTGAATATGTGACCTACAAACCCCCCAGGATGTCCATATAAGGAGTTGTGTATTATTCCCACGGCAAATTACAGAGGATGCACCTGCGGTACAGATTTGTGCCGCATGAGCATAAAGGGTCTTGCTTCAGTAAATTGAGCAACATGACAGTGTTTTATTCCTTCTTATTTTGAATTTAGTTGTAAATCAAATATTTAAAATTGTACAGTGTGTTCACCAGCATACCACCATGATGTCATCTCTGTCACATGTCGATCACATTTCTTTGTGTTGCGTCAACTTTCCACTCAGGTGACAACTAATGAGGTCCAAGGGCAAGTGAGTGAAGGATTGAATGAATAAATGAATGAATGAATGAATCATCTGGAAAACATTCACCTGCTGCACCCTGTCATTTGAAATGATATCAAAAGGCAATCTCTGGAAAATGTTGGTGGGTGGAAGCACATGATGTTTCACATCATGAGTTTATACACTTTCGTAACCGAATATTTGTGCGTGCGGGCAAATCCAGACCACTTCATGTTTTCATGCTGAAATCTGAGGTGGCACCGTCAAATATGTTTTCTCTATTATTTTACTTAGTTATTATATTATTTTATCTAATTTTAAATGAAGATATATTACTGTATTTATGTAAATATAAGTGTTTTGTGATTGTTTGTTTTGCAGGTTAATCTGAAATTAAAAGAAAGATACTATATACTGTACATTATAGTAACATACTATTAGTAAATTACTGAAACACATGTTTTATCCCATGATACCACTGTAATTATTATTATTATTTTGGTAACTTATACTCTTTAAAGCTTAATTAAAAATTCAAAATGTGATATAAATTCCAGCAAGCTGTGTTCCTCTAACACAGGGTCACAATAAAAAACAAATATGTCTATTAATATCAAAACCAGAAAAATAAGTGTAAAGATAAGTAAATACTAACATGGACGACTGCAATTAAAACACCAAACAAGCATAAATATCATTTAATAATGTGATAAATCACAAACCAATGTCTTATTATTACTATTATAAAGTCAGTATGGCAGCTGTGTTTTCAGGAAGAGGAGGTCATGATGATTAAGTTGTGGGCCACATGTAATTGATTGGGGGCCACATGTAATTGATTGGGGGCCACCACTTTGACACCTCTGCCTCTAACTCCAGCAGGTGTATCTTTTCAGACTCGTCCGTGGACAAATATTGACCCGTGTCAGGTATCGTCAAACAGTGATGGGAGGAAAATTCCTTTCTGATAGTCAAACAAACAAAGGAGGGTTTAAAAAAAAAAAAATGAAGCTGCTGTTTTTTTTTTTTTAAGGAACTCAAAGGAAAACAGAGCTTCCAACGAGTAAATCATAAACCGCTATCTTTGGAACGTGGCGCTGTGTGGACAGACAACAGCAGCAACTGGACGAAAAATAAATAAATAAATAAATAAATAAATAAATAAAAGACACTTTCTGAAAATGATTTGGCAGATTGGCGGAGGAATCTTGGCAGAGTCCAGTCAGCAGAGACTGGCCTTAACAAAGTGAGGATATGCTGACTCAACATAAAGAACACATTTAATTACCATCATCATCAGCCGTCCAACAGGACCATCCGCCCCCACATCAGAAACCCCCCAACACAAGCTGCCAATTCAAAGGCTTATTTTTAGGGGCCAAACGTCTCCTTCACTCTTTCTCACAGCACTGACACTGTCTCTCCCTCCCCTTGTCCCTTGTCTCACTTTTCCTCCTTTGTACACGTCTTCCTATTATTCCTAACCAGATCATCACAATCAGATCATTTATAATTAGGGCCCGAGTATGAATGCTAGAGGAGCCTATTGTTATCCTTCAGATTATTATTATTTTTCTGTGTCATTGCCGTCATCTTTGAGGGGGTTAACGTGCAATAAACGTCTTGAAACTTTGCACAGAGGTCAGGTCTGGCGAAAATGCGATATCGGTATAGGACTCGGACCCGTGCGTTGCACTAGGGGTCTATAGCGCCCCCCTAAGGTTAAACGTGGAGGACGAAAACCAAGATGAAGTTGCACCAAATTTCACGAAACTTGGTGGGAACTAGTAATAGCCCAAGACGAACAAAAAAGTACATACTTTGGTGAAAGTAATTTAAAAGATACAACTTATGAACTTTAAAAAAAATATATATATATATATATTTTTATTAAGTTCATAAGTTATGAATTTATGAACTTTTTAAAAAATATTTTATTTTTTTAAATGAACAATGGCTGATCGGGCTATTTGCATGTAGTGACAAAAACCTGTATTTCCTGAACTCGCCTCAGTTCTACAGATCTTAGCTCATTTATCACACGTTTCCATGTGTACCTGCTTTGATTCAGGCTCACTGCACTAGCGCTACTCGCCTCGCCTCGGCACAGCGCGGTTATTTTGCTTTTCCATTGAATGAAACCTGCCAACAGCTAATCATTCGGAGTGGCTGTGGAAGTTTAAGCTGGCCACTACAACAGAATATAACCAGAATAAACAAACATCCTGGTTATATTTGAATACAAACTCATTCTGCCCACCCCGCTGTCTTGTCCCCTAACCTGAACTGTCCAGGTTCTGTGTCATAACAGGAAACCCAAATGTGTGCCTGTGGGTGTATGACTTTCTTCAAGAGACTCCGCTGCTCCAACAGCGTTAGGAAATACCAAGATCTAACCTGTCACTGAGCTTTATTAAAAAAAAAAAAAAAGAGAGAGAGTTTAAAGACTACCCCCCATTCTATAACTGCAAGCCAGCACTTTTTTAAGACTGTCTTGTGATATGATGCAATAGGACAACTCATGTGTGCATGAACATGTGCCATAAGCTGAGGTGACCTGATTTATGGGCGAGCTGAGGTGTGATGTCATACTCACCCCACGCACACCCCTCTTTCTGTTGCACACTATCCCCACTCTGAGACGTGTTTTTACAGGTTTTCTCTGTAAATTGACCGGTCCAAAAAAAAAAAAAGGGTTAAAGTCTAAAAAAAACTGATCTAAATCTGTATGCACAGATTTAAGTCTTCTGGTTGAGTTCAGCAGAGTTCATATTTTGCAATGATGTTCTCAGTGTGTGTGTGTGTGTGTGTAATGGCCATAAAAAAGGACTTCCAGCAGCTTGAGTCACTGGTGTGCTTTCAAGAAAAGACGTTACCTGGAACTGGCCGTGTAAGGAACACGTGCGAGAACATAATCACATCACTCCAAGCAAGGCAGAGACTTCAAATAAAAAGTTAGAAAATATTTTATTTACAACAAATTTTCCTCTGAGCTGCATTAAACCAATCCCTTTGTCCCCCCGAAACCCCTCCCAAACACATAAGATTGATCAGACATAGTTACACTTTACGTTAATACAATATAATTCCATCATAGAAATTATGACTCAGTTTTATACAATTTAAAACAAAACAACTGAAGCCGAGAAACCAATTGCTTTTGGCAAATCTGTACGAAAACAATACGAGTGAACAGATATTATACAGTATACTGTGTATAATATAAGGCAAACATTGAATCTGTAAGGCATAAATGCGGCATAATAGTCTTTCATATTCATTGGTAACGTGCCCTTTTATGTCACACTTTCTCACAGTTCACAGGCGGCTGAGGATAAAATATGTTACAGGGCGTTAATCAGATTTGTGTCTTTGGATAAAGCTGATTAAGAAGAGATAGCACCGTCAAAACAAAAAAACACGTCTGTGCGTTGTCTGTCTGTCTGTCTGTCTGTCTGTCTGTGTGTCTGTCTGTGTGTGTGCTGACATGCATGTCCGCGTCTTCACTGAGTTACAGAAGCGTGCACACACACACACACGTGCAGCCTATGACAGGTGGAGAGCGACATGTAGATAAGATGCTCCTGAACGACACACGCCGTCCTGTGTGACACAAAATATTCACAGTTAATACTTTTCTCCCTTAAGGCACGTGAAGGGGCAGGCTGTGGCTGAGCATTCAAACGCTTGGTACGCGAGCCTGCCGACGAGAAAGTCGTCGTGAGTGGCACACAGCGTTGTGTTTAAGTTGGCAGCACAACTTAAACATGAAAATGTCCAGGTGGATGAATGACTGCAATCTATTCACATGTTGCCGTCTCGATCTAGTACTCACATTCCGTCTTCCCTTGATTTCTCATTCCACGCTCGTCTCTTTCTTAGTTTTAGTCAGTCAACCCTTTATTTTTTAACACATTGTTTCTACTCATTATCGCATTCATTCATTCATTCATTCATTCATTAGACGTCTCCTGCTCCATCCTCTGCATACAAATAACCATTCACTTTCATCTCACACACCTACAGTCAATTTAGAGTGCCCAATTCACCTCGGCATGGTTTTGGACTGTGGAAGGAAACCGAAGTACCCAGAGAAAACACACACACACACACACACACACACGCACACACACACATGAAGGAGAACATGCAAATTCCACAGAGAAAGAAGATCTCTTGGTCTGACCGGGGGTCACAAACCCAGGTCTTTTTTTTGCTCTAAGGCAACAGTGCTCGCCACTACATCGCCGTGTGGCCCCTCAATTAATTTTCTTTAAAATAAAATCTATTTTTTGGTAATTTTTTTTATATATATATAATGTATATATATATATATTTATATTTGCAACTTTTGTCCTTTTTTTTTTCTCCTGGTGAATTCTAATACAAGTCCTTCATGATCTCCTGCAGCAGCGGGTGTAAGCACATGTCCACCTCGGTCTTCTTCAGCAGCTGCATGAAGTGGACGTGGTCCGTGACGATCTGACGCAGGTCGGTCATCTTCTGGAGCAGCTTGGCGAACAGCTGCAGCGAGTCCGGGTGGTTCAGCTTCAGCCGCAGCTCCAGCGAATGAAGCACCGTCTCCTGGAGCTGCTCGATGGGCTTCACATTCAGGAGGCCTGGACGGTCTGAACGGTGGGGGTTTACAGACAGACGTGTTGTTAAGACACAGTAAAGTAGGGAATAAAGAGACACATGTTGATCAAAGGACAAAAATAGACAACAAACACCTATGACATTTCTATGAATGACGAGCAGACCGAGCGGACTTATTGCTATTTACAAAGCCTTGCTTATCTTTATTTCCAGCTATAACCTTAGTCATTTAAGTTAATAACTGACATAAATGTCCGATTTTTATCTTGATCTGGTGCAAGACCAGACTTTATCAAGTAGACACACGCAAACCAGCAATATTAGACCGGACCTGTTCATCAATATCAGGGGGCAGAAGGGTTTGTTGGTTTGTTGTTTTAAACCATTTGTTTGATTTAGTATAGTCAACAGACAAATGTGCCTCTTCTTTTCTCCATAAACCCTATATTAATTTGATTTCACTACATCATTGTTGACACACGATGACCGACTCATTCAACTCTTGCTCTGCTGCACTTTCTCCCAAATAATCCGCCATGACTCGCCGCAAACTGATATATAGGTCAAGGCTGGTCAGAGATAGTGTGTATAATGCAGTGAATGGATAACTTTGATTTCTCACGGAAGCCACATTACAACACATTACAGTGCTGTGATTCTGCCGGGACTGACATGTTACGAAACATCTCCATCTCAGAAAGGTGAAGGATTTACTCTTTGCCAAATGTTTGATGTAAAACCTTGCTACCATCCTGTTTTTTTTCTCAGTATTTCATTATGAAGCTGGGGCCAAACTGGTAAATACTCTATTAACCCTTTAACACCGAAGCTTTTCAAATGTCCGTCTGGACTTTTCTGCTTATTTTAACCATAAAAAGGGCCAGAAAATGTCCTGTGAGTAAATGCTTTTGCCCTTTTTTCCAGAATAACTTTCAATATCTGGCAGTTATTTATAATTTACTGCATGTTAAAATAGTGTATTAACAATTTAAAATGAAGAAAAACAAAAAGGTATATTTAGGGAAAAACACCAGATTTTGGGGATAATCTAGTCCCTCACCTCCGCTGAGGATAATAACTGCCAGGAACAGTGCCATGTCGCTGTCGTCCAGCTCCAGCGTGTTGAACTTGACGGAAAACTCAAACTTGGGCTCCATCATTTGACAGAACGGTTTTCTGAGACTCTTGAGGAACTCCCGCGTCATGAAGATCTGTCCGTAGGAGATGAGGGTCCCGTCTTTGTTCATCAGAGGAGCCATCATTATGATCAAGACTTCTATCACACCATACTTCAGCAAAGTTACCTGGTATAAAAAACAAAGAGGTTTGAGGTGATCCTGCTGTGATGATAGCTGGTGGTGTCACATCTATCATCACACCTTAATCCATTAAAACAATTACAAAATGGATAAGCAGCTTGTCTTTTTTAGATTACCTGATCGTTCAGATCCAGGTCAGTGAATCCTGGGATACTCTTGGCGAACTCTGTGACTTCTCTCACCGCTTCGGCTGAGCGTGACTGACAGCTGTAGAAGAAACGTAGCTCCACGGCGTCCGTCAAGCCATGTCCGCTGATGCTCGTTGTTTCCAAAAGGCCGCACTCTGACGCCATTTGAACTTCTGTGATCCCTGGAAGACAGAGACATGTGCACGGAAATAAGCAAAATATCTTGTGAAGATGAATCCAAAGGCCTGAATTATAGTATTTTCTAAAGCCGTTATCCTGCAAATAAAATGATAAATGTATGGTAAATATGCCATCTTGCTTGCCACACCACCAATTTCACTGGCAACACTCCAGTTTAGCAAATTAATTCAATCCAATTCAGTTCAATTCAATTTTATTTGTATAGTGCCGAATCACAACATCATCGAGAGCAGAGAACCCCAACAATTCACACAATGAGCAAGCTGCTACACATCAGTGGAGAGAAAAAAAACTCCCTTTTAACAGGAAGAAATCTCTGACAGAACCAGACTCAAAGATGTGCGGCGATGGGGGAGAGAAAGGAAAAAACAATTGTCATTTAGACAAGCAGCAGCAGAGATTGTTGATAAAAAATTATACTGATATCAACTTTAATTATAGCGTAATAATAATAACAACAATGGTGATGATATGATATGAATGATGTTTTCATTATTATATCTATATCAACATTTTGGACCACCATGGTTTTTTTTTACAATAGCCCACAACGGACAAAGTAAACGCCTTTTAGTTTTGCTATGCTCATTGAAGACTGTACAATGATTCTCCATCACACTTGGAAGGGAATGGTGAGGTGAGAGATATTCACATGCAATAATGCAGCTTCACCAGCAAGTGCTACTAACCTCCGTGTCCCGCTGTAAGAACAGTGGCCTGCTGTTGGTGCTCCTGGATGGGAATCTGACTGCAATTAATAAACTGCTCCCCTTCCATTAGAGACTTCATGTCATGGATGACAAAAGGCTGGAGATAAAGAGGGGGAAACACGGAAGAATTAGTGGGCAAAAGGCAGCAAAGTGAATAAATCTTAGCTGCTGGCTGAGGCAGACAGAAACACATCTTCCAGATAAATGAAGCTTAACTAAGTCAAACTTGCTCTTGTTGGTAAACCTCTGGCAAAGACATGCAGTGGCCTGAAGGTTATACACTTCAATATTCCCCTTACATAGTGGTCAAGTCAACTTTATTTCTAGAGCACATTTAAAAAAAACAACCAAGGCTGACCAGAGTGCTTTATAGATTTAAAGGCACAGCAACATAAAAGGTATAAAACATAAAATCAATAACAATAGAAGTAAAACAGTAAAATAGTGACATAATAAAATAGTAAAAACTACATAGAAGTGTGCGGGTTGACTATTTTTATCCTGAAGTGAAGGCCAAGGAGAGGTGGGTCTTTAAAAGTGATTTAAAATGTTAAAAAAACATTGACATATTCTGTGGTTTACACAAGTACACAACATAGGACTCCCTCAAACAAACAAGCTGATTCAGTGCCATTTGGCTGCTATCGCGCTGATGAACAGTCATAACAATCAGACCAAACGCATGCAGAGCAACCTTGAACTTGAGCCTTGGTTTATCAGAGACAGAAGCGACTGAAAGGCAGAAAAAACTCAAGAGACGCTGCTCGTAAAAAAATAGTCTTTATATGGAGAGACAACAGCAACAAGTACAAAAAGACAGAAATAGAAATAGTCGACTGGTGACTTACCAAATTTACCAAGTTTCTTTACAAAATTTGTTTGGATTTTTGAGCAGGCATATGGAAGCCATTATCAATGTTTTAATCAGAATGCTGAAGAGCCACATTATTCTGCTACATAGCTCAACCACTGTAACCTGAGATGTGCTCTAACAGCTAGGAACTGTTTCTGCCAGTCACCCACTTTGTGCTGGAGCAGCAAAAAGCACCAGATTTAATACTAATACAACTGTATTGATTACCATTGTTTTTTTGAGAAGCTGCTTGATTAAAATAAGAGTAAATATAAGCTAATAAAAATGTAGGTCAAACTGATCCTGCAGCTGAACAAGGCAAGGATGAAGATACAGGGACAGTCTCTCTGGAACCCAACGTATAAGAAGAATGCTCAAAGCTACACTCGCCTCCTTGAGGAATTCCCAAAACAAGTGAAGTGAAGCTGAAGTGATCAGGCACCACCCTCACCCTGCCTTTACATACTTGCTTTACACGCTCTGTGCTGCTGTTGTGCTTCCATCTTGCCACCATCGGCGATGATGTAATACAAATCATTTGCTGCACGTAGCACAAGAACATCCTTGGGCGTCAAGATTCAAAAACCTGCTCCGCTAAATGCAGAGAGAGTCACATGGTGCTGATTAGGCTTCATTAGCGGTGTGTGATCTCATTTGGCGAGTGGCTTGGAATTACTCAACATTATTATAACGCAAACCCAAATCTTTTGACTGCTAAAATGTCATATAACTCGACTTAAAGTAGAAGACGACGAGGCGCACACACAGCTTACCACATTGTCTCCGGTTTTCCCAGAGAGGATGGCCCTTGCCTTGGCCTTGGTGAGGGGGAAGTATTTCAGATAGGCCTCGTACAGATGCCGGGCCAGAGCCCTCAGATCGGCTGCCTCCGGGTGCATGTGTTCCATGTCAGACGAGAACTCAGCCAGCAGTTTCTCCTTCTCAGCTTGAGGCATTCGGCCAAAACGAATCGCTACGGAGGGGGAAAAAACAAGAAAAAGTCATTAGTAATACGCAGATTTAGTGTTTGGTGTGTGTGTGTTTTGTGAGTCCTCCAACAAATTATTGCTAAACCTTAGAGTTTATATTACAAAATGTTTTCATTGTCTGCTATTGCAGCAATTACATTCATTATCATCTCTCTAAGAAATACTATCTATATCAAACAAACAACGTATTACTAATTAATTAGTCAGGAGACTGTTATAGTCGGAAGAAAAAAAAGATATGGCACAATTCAATCCACTTCGGTTGAAACATTGGTTTAAAATGTTGCTCAATGACTCGTTTTCCATTATTTATCTTATGACCATAGCGTTAAGTAAGAGAATTTAGCAATATTTTTTAATTTGCCCAGATGTTAGCACATTAAAAAGAGTTTTGAAATTAAAAAAGAACTAAATCGAATCCCCAGTGTTGAAAATTTCAAGACACTTCCAAAACAGCGATCCTCCATCATCCAGAACATCTTTCATTGAAAGGGAAAATCCACTGTCAACGACACATTAGAAATATTCCACGTGGGATTTTTTTACGAGGTGTGTCTAATGAGGTGATTACAAAATGTACCTCCCTTTGATCAAATGATGTCACGCTGCTGCTGCTGTTTCAAAACCTGAAAAACTATCTTGTAAAACTCACGTGTTTGCTCCTGCTTATTTCACCTCATCGACACTGATGATAATTCTGTGTGCTTTTACAGGTACACGTGCCAACAAAGGAGCTACGTGACTTTAAATTTGAATTTAAAGGTCCAGTGTGTCAAATTTAGTGTGTTCACTGACAGAGATTGAATATGCTACACATAGATGTGTTTGTAAGGATAGAATTCCTTTAAAACAAAAACAGCTGTTACATTCTGGGCTTCTCCTTGCTCTGCCATGTTTCTACAACAACCCCAAACCTTGACAAACTAAGCAGAGGGTTAATACAAAAACAAAGAAGGACAACATCCTTTCTGGTACACTGAGACCACTGTAGTTCCCTGAAGAGTTTGGGAAAGGGAGTTTGATACAATCGTCTTACACACGAGAACCTTTAAGATCTTGATTTTATCCATTTAACTTAAATCAAAATGAAAATAAACACCTCAAATAAACTGTATAAATATATAAAAATAATAATATTATACTTTTTTTGTATAGCACCTTTGCAGCTCAAAGTGATTCACAAAAAAAGGAAAATAAAATGTTAAAAACAAAACACAACACAGGGTGGAATGAAAAGGAAAAAATAAAGTCAAGAGGTTAAAACCCTGTTTTAACTTGAAAATAATTAGTAATATAAGTAAAGTATGTAACAATAGTTATAATAGTTGTAATCTACCCCCATGTTGCAGTAAGTGGATCCACCTGAAAACTGACATTAAGTTGTGAAATGGTTAAACACTTCTTTTTTTTCTACATGGAAGTCATTAATCCCTCCATTCAAGTCCGTGCTCTGAATTTACTGCCGAGTGTGCGTGTGAATGCGTGATTGTGTAATGCTGACTGAGTGATAAATGCACACCTTAAGCAAATGAATGTGCACTAAAGAGGCCTATGTCACTACCCGGGCAACGAGCCATCAGCAGTGACACAGCAGATTAAAAAGATCAGTTTAGGTCTATATACACCCAGATGTTAATTATTGATAACATAAAAACCCACGCTGAGCAGATTTTCAAAGCACCGGCTCAACCTCAAAGAAAAACAGCAGAGATATATCAGGGGAGGTGGGGACTGGTGAAAAGCACTCATAAAGAGGCAGGAAAGGGAAAACCAACTACTTTAAAGTGAACTGTTTGTATTGTTAAATGCCTTAAATAGAGAATGTGAAACTTTATTTGCACTGTGCTGTATAGATGAACCCCAAACTTGTGTCTGTAAATGGGAAACAGACTTCATTTAAGATTGATTCAGTTTGAAAGAGATTGGCTGTCTGCATTGTAAGTAGTTCAGTCCAATTTATAATATATACAGTAACTAAATACTCTAGTTCCATATGACATGTATTTATTTAGAGCTTTTTTTTTTTACTACAGTTCTGCAAACCAAACCCAGTCACATTCTCATGCAGCTATATATATATATCAATATATCATTTTATCACACATCTTTTTGCACCTATTCACATGCTTGCCAGAGGACACTGGGTGCTGGGGATCAAGCTGCCAACCTTTATGGAGGCTGTGGATCAGCCTCCATAAATAACTATCATAAACAGTAGTGAGCTATTTTTAAAGTTGTACTGGTTTTGTATTATAAATATGGTTGAAATCTATAAGTGTAGTCTATAGTTTTGTCCCCTACAAGATAAAAAATAATCTGGGGGAGCCACACATGTACTGTATTTCCCCTGGTATATGAATTGTTTGATTAAAAAGTAATCTATTTTTTCAGATTATGAAATGAAAATGTGTTCGCTATTTGTGGTACTTTAAAGCCTTTTGTAAAACAATTAAAAAGTGACCCTATACATTGTATATGGTAATTTCAATTGATTAATCTGGAAACTTTGCACAGACTCCACAAGTGGTACAAAAAACTCATTTAGCAACCACTGGATTACAGATTGCTGAGCTGCCGAACTGAATTTGCTTCTCAACATCAAATATCAAGGATGTTTTCAGTCAACGACAAAGGTTGGAAATGACCTCTAAAACTACACGGTTAAATAACACAGCAGCAGAAAACGAGGGGATGGAGGGTTTGACTGCAGCAAGCACACGGACGATAAGGACGATAATGACAATAAGGACAATAGTGTTTGATAAAATGCTGACAATTATGAAACAAATATTAACTACTTTGTTTTGGTGGGTGGAGGGACTCAAGACCGGTACCCTGTGTGCGAAAGACATCATGGTCGCAATGGTAGAAAGTTCAACTCCACCCCTGGCTGATTGTACTCAATTCCATTGTTAGTCACTTTGGATAAAAGCATCTGCTAAATGACATGTAATGTTTCACCGAAGCTGTTCTGGTGGTTTGTGATGTCCCAATACCATTTTTTTACCAAAAACAAAACAAAGCTGTTATTGAGTCTGAAAACTCAATACCTTAGAATTTTCAGAAGTCCGCTATGGTCCATGTGGCATAAATGTCATCATCCACTGTTATGTGTGGCTGTCTGCAGTTTCTCTCTCCCTCCCCTCTGTTTTTCCTCTCCACTTATCTGTGCATCATTTCAGTGATTGCATCCCTGCACTGTGAGTGGAGCAGGAGAAGGCGTCATCGTGGGGAGGGAAGTTTAAAAGGGGGAGGGAAAAAAAGAGAGAAAAGAGTGTGGACTCTTTGTTTTTTCCACCCTCCTCAGGGTTGAGTTTATTTAATCTATTCTTCTTTTTCTTGGTTGGTTCAGACGCTACCCACTTTTTGTTACCAGAATCTCCAACACTTCTCCTTTGAAATAATGGCATTTTTGTGAATACATTTAATTGCAATTGGTTTCATCTTGTGGCGTCCACCTATGTGCGGTCTCCTATTGAGCCATTGCTGAATTGTCCTAGGGAGGCCGCAACACCCATATCTGTGCATGTTCCATGTACACACATCATACAGACTACAAGGAGGAAGATGAGCTCGATGGGCTCTTGCTAAAGGTGAGGAGGTCCGCCTGTTCCCACACCTGTACAACCTATCACTCAAAGAACACAAGGACATGCAAAGAGGGGCCAACGTCTAATACAAGAATGGAATGTCAGATTGAATATGCATGTGTAAAATGCACTGTCCCAGGGTTCAGACAGTGATTCTGTACCAGGCTTTATGACTCGAGTTGGCAGACTAGTTTCTGATGTTTTATGGCATTTGTCATCCAGGTGCATACTTTTCGCTTTGTTGCTGTACTTTGAGCAAAGGTTGTTTGGTTGCATACAGGTGCAACCAAACTAACAGAAGAGTCAGGCACATGTCACTCCAGAATGACCTGTCCACACCTCCACAGTCATGAGATCCACGATGAAACTCACTTGAATAGGTGGAGTCAATACTCGGTTTGAAAAAGTGCTACCAGATGTGCCAGGTGATGTGCTCCAGTGGCCAACAAAAGCCGACAAAACAAAACAAACCATGTTCTAAGAATGAGCAACAAAGAGAGAGGAAAACATGTTTGAGTGGATAAAGAATGTATTGTTCAGTTCATGATTTATCTACGCCTTTGCAGCAAAAACACTTGGGTCTGCAACTCGCAGATTTGGTGATTTAGGCAAATTGGACAATCTAAATTGACCATAGGTGCGAGTGAATGTTTGTTTGTATCTATATGGCCCTGTGATGGACTGACCTGGCACAGCACCACCCGCAACCCACATGTGGAGGATAAAGCAGTAGAAGAATGGATGGATGGATGTTTTCATAACCTCAGCTTAAATTCTGACATTTCCACAGACCTTGAAGGCAGCACAAACAAGGAGTATTTGTTTACTAATATCTGCACAGCACACAGTGGTCCACTCCCATCACTGCTGTCTAAACATACCATACTTGAAGGAATTACCACAGAGCTGCAGGTAAGGGTGTGGTGATCATTCCTTTTGCAGAGAGAAAATGTAAGAGTGTGAAAACAGTTACTGCCATTTGTTGTTGTTATCATGCAGGTGCGGTGGGAACTGAAACAAGGTTTTGAACACCACAGACGAAGAAGCAGGTGGCAGGTATATACTGCATAGGTGTGCACTGCTGCATGCATTACCACCACAAAAGACCTCAAAGACCAGATCAGCAGCAGTGTGGTGCAGGTGTGTTTGTTGTTCTCAGAGGACATCAGAGGGAGAGGAGTTTCTCAAAAAAAAAGGGTGTTTCCTTTGTCCTTGAATTCACAGAAGACTCAATTGTTTGACCTTCAGGGTTAGCCGGTATATGCTGTCATGTGAATTTAGCCGGCAAAAAAAAAAATTGTTAGGCCAAAATGTCAAAAAATGACAAATAATTAAATCAGTGATTAAGGGGGCCGTCCTCATGGAAATGGTGTTTTAGGACCTCAAACAGTATTTTTTGAAAATGCCTCCCAGTGGGAAAATGTAGCCAGTGAACAGGATACTTCAGGAAAACGATGACGTCATATTCCCAGCTCTCTCTTGCGCTGTCATTCATTATCTTGTGTTTGGAGATTGTTTGACAGTTTTACCAACGATCGGTCAATAAAAAGTGACTAAAGTCAGCCTGAAAAGACGTTAGATATCACTAGAACACGTCCTGTCTTGAGGGATTTCACACACGAGGGTGAAAAAAATATTGACTCGTAAAATAAAGAGAGGAGAAAACAAAACCGATTTTTACTTGAATAAACAAAACAGATCCATCAGAAGAGGAGCAGCGTTGCCTTAGGATGAAAAGAAATGTGAACACATATATGCTTATCAGTGTAAATACTGTGGTGGTGGCAACAAATAAATTAGAGATTGGGTGATGTTTAGTATAAAAGTAAACACTGCTCTTTTCTCTTTTGAACAGGTATTGTGTAATTTCACACAGTGTTTGAAATATTTCCGTATAAATTAAAAACGAGGTATACAGCCCCATCTTAACTGACTGTTTTAAAAGGTGTGCACGACAATGTTATCTTACCGTTGTGCGACATGCCGACGTGAAGGCACTTCTGGAAGCGACAGTATTGGCATTTGTTACGGGACTTCTTGTGAATGCGACAGTGAAGGTCACAGTGATCGTACACCAACTTTAACCTGATTGTGCGTCTGAAGAAACCCTACAAGAAAGAAAAAAAAGAAAACATCACTTATGGACATTGTCACTGCAAACATTTATCATTTAATTTACTGAGTCTGCCCCTTTTCTAAGAATGTGTGCCACAACAGTGCAGATAATTAATACCAATTCCAAATTTGTGTTCCATTTTTTCTGTAGGGTCTGTGATGACGGTACAAAAAATAAAATAAAACACATCATCACACAAAATACAGAAGACAGGACATTACAAACAGAGGGAAAGTCTTTTAAGCATACACACACTTTATTTATTATTTATTATTTATTTATTAAGATTGCTTTCTAATCTGGGAGGAAGTCCGACACACCGACAAGAGGTGGATTTTAAGTAGATTGTTATAGTGGATTTGTGCTTTGAGGTTTTCAACCTTAGGACCAGAAGAGCCATAACACTTATCTCAGCTATTAACTACACAGCTAGAGTCATACTCCTACAGTCACGTGTTCGATGACGGCTGTGTTTGTCTAAGGTGACTAAGAAAGCTAATGAAAAAAAAAAATAAAATAAAAATGAATAGAACAAAAAAAAAAAGAAAGCCAAAACGGTACTGGGATTGTATTCATGCTTTTCAAAAACCCACAGGTGGCTAAAGGATGGTGTGTTTGACATCTGCATTCTTACAATCCACAGATGTCCCTATTTTAAATGTAGGGTTATTTAAAGCAGGAGGAAGTTAAAGGGGGTCAAGACTCCACCTCAATAAAGAATGTTTTCTGTTTAGAAACAATTAAGTGTTTGCCTGCTTGGCTGACCCCCTCTTCTGGTGAGTGTCCCCTGAGAGCGAAGCAGAACAATGACTACTGTGCTTTACCTTCACTCAGCCTCTGGAGGTACAGTGCGATGTTCACAAAGTGGACAGAAAAACAGAAACCTTTGTACATTGTAATGGCTCCAACACAACAGACCCGACGGTGTTAAAGATTAGATGATTTCACGCTATTCACGGCTGAAGTGAGTGGGTGGTTACATTGATTTGGCCTGAGTTACGCGACACGTCATTTTATAAGTAAAATGAAATATAATGTTGACACCTTCCAAGATTTAGTATAAAAAACAGCTGCGCATTTGAAATGAAAGGTAGATAATAGTATTTTTTATTGTAAGTATTATTATTATTATTATTATTAATAATAAACTATTATGAATACTGTAAATCCCATTATATCATTAATTCCCAGAGACTGGATCAGCACTCACAGATGCGTTGTGGGAAGTTTATTTCACTTGGCAAATACATTTTGTCTTATTTATTAAAGAATAAAAAAAAATTAAAAAAACATGCCAAAAATGTTATTGTGATTTATTTATCCAACAAATATCTGTCACAAATGGCTGGTTTATCTATATAAATAATTGTGAGTGTTACATAAATGGCTGTAAAACAGTCAGAATCATTGTTATATTATTTGCTCCTGTCAAAGTTTATAGTGTGAAGTGGGTTGATTTACTCTGTTACTTTTTTTAAAAAAGTGGGTCCCTCATAAAGAAAGAATGGGAAACACTGCAGTTAAAGACATGTTTGTCTGTATTTCAGTTCTTGTGAGATATATACATGTACCAAAATCCCCTCATAAAAAGGTTCTTTAATTATTAAAACATTCTAAAAGTTTGTTCAGGTTCATTTTGTTTTATACTTAGATGGTCAAAATATTCAGAAATATTCAAATGATCTTTACTGGATATCATCTAGAAGGATTTTTTTGCTGACAATGCTGGAAACAGAACACACGTAGTTGCTCTTATTACTACCAAAAATGAAAGATGCATAGGTAGGACCGCTGCGGTTTCCCCCACTTCTTTAATAACAAAAAATTATAGTTACTCTTCCTATACAGACTCAATATTTCAAAGAAAATGGAAATGTGTGAAACTTCCCCCCCCGCTCTCTATTAGTTATTTATACTCTGTACAGATGGAGAGTTGAAGGGCACAAAGCACAAGACACTTATGTTGAGATCGTGCGTGGTGGAAAGTGTATGAGTTGTGGTTGAAGTGACAGACATCAGAGACATTAGTGCACACTTCTCTCCATGCTTTATAGCTTCTTTGTTTTTTTTCTTTCTTCTTATTCCACCAACAAGTTTCAGTGACACATAGTGACAGAAAATGGAAGGCTGGCAGCGAAGCAAATTGTTACACCCATTACCATTTCCTGACATGACTCAAAGGTGACCTGATGGTCAATTTAATTTTTTTGGACGTGCATTATATTTTGAGACGAGCAATCAATCAAAAGACACTAATCCTAACAAACAATGGACACACTGACAAAGTTAAGCCTTGAGTTTTTAACGTCTGATGTCCAATCAGCTGGGTGTGATGTGCCATGCAATCTATCAATTACTTTTCATTTAAAATTCAAATTATGAGGACTTGCTTCTTTGGTGTCTTTTGTTGACATAAAATTAAACAGATGTTGGTTTTAAACTGTTGGTTGAACAGAAAGGCACCTTGAAAAATTGACAAAACAATCTTATTTAGTGTAATCTAGTTATATTAGCTTTCCCTGATTGGCTCATGTGTCTTACTCTCATCTTGAATCATGATATCGTTTAGTCCTACCTTACAGCCCTCGCAGGCATGGACACCATAGTGAAACCCAGAGGCTTTGTCCCCACACACGCGGCACTCGATGTTTAGTGACGTCGCTGATGTGTCGTCTTGGAGCTTTGAGAAGACGAGACTGTCAGAGTACTGAGGTGGAGACTCGGGCTCCAGCTTGATTGAATCGGATACTAGAAATGATCAGGCAGAAAGGTAGAAAATGTCAAGCCTCATCTCTGCCACCTGACTGATTTCAGCATGTTTGGATGAAAACCTGGACTTACTGGGTGTGATGGGCTCTGTCCTGTAGCTGTGCAGGTTTGTGTAGTCCATGTGCGTCAGGTGCTCTTCACTCTGCGGTAGACTGGGGTCGTACGCCAAACCAATGGAAGAGATGGAGGATATGAGTGGGGGAGACAGAGGAGAAGGGATGGCGGCAGAAGAGATGGAGGTGTAGTCTAATGTGGACAAATGCTTCATGTCGAGCGAGTGGGAGCTGTCTTCCAGTTCAGAGAGGTCCACGGCGTTCAGACTGAATCCAACAGGCCAGGCTAGGAGCTGCTGGGTGTCCACCATGTCTGCTGTGGTAGAGAGAGATGAAGCAGTGATGAGTTTGCTGGAGCCATATCGTATGTTGACTCTCTGTGGCCTTGTTAAAAAAGAAAACAACCCCACAAGAACTAAAAGAGAAGAGGGGAGGAAGAGGGAAAAAGTTGTACTGGCAGAGAAAGAAAGGGAGGATGAGATAAAAAAAAACATTTAAACAGGAAGGGAGAAAGAACGATGACAATGAAATTGTACATGAAGAAACCCACATGCTGCACATAATGTTAATGATTGAACATAAACAAAGCAGAACGCACACCCTCCCACACAACCACAGCAAAGATTAATCCCAGTGTTCGAGCTCGTTCTCGCTCGCAGTTTGTCAGTTATCTAGTAAACAGAGAGGCAGACTGTGCCACAGGGAGTACAAGGCGAACTCTTGCACATCTTTTCTGCTCAAAACACCGTCTCCCTTTGCTGCTGTTTGGGTGGCTCACTGTGTGCTTGCCCAACCAAAGGACACAGAAATCACAACTGTGTCAACCTCACTCTGTCTGAGGCCAAGGATGCAGGAGTGTTAAGAGTAGAACGTGCTGTATGTTCTGCATGTCGTGACGCACAAAATAATTTAATAATTGGCACAAAATAATATACAGTCTTTTCAATTCAGTTATTATGCCCTGCAAAGGAAGACTAAATAACTATTTAAAACTGATATAGACAGCTTTTTAACTTTAACCTGTCAACATAAAGTTAAATGTATTTGTATAGTGTAGTGATGGTAGAACATTAACAGCATTCATCTTAATGGTGATTCCATACAAGCCTTTCTAGGGCCGACACCAACCTTCAGAAATCATTCATGTAGTCATAAATTTGTCAAATAAATAAAAAGAAAGAACGTTCACAAGAAAAATACAGTTTTGGTGACTAAGCAGCATTTATGAAGGATCTGAGAACAAAAATGTGCAATGTGTAATAGTTTGCCGATTAATAAATAACAATCAGTCAATGGAGATTATTAAAAAACTGCAAATTTCAGCATCGGTCCACGTCTACACTAGGTTTTCTCTTTGCCACCAGATAAGATTTTCTATGTAATAATGATGAAATGAATTATGCTAAAAAAAGAAAATGTATTATTTTATATCCAAAACAGTGTAGAGAATTATGTTTACTCTGTGTTAAAGTACCCGAGTCTTTACTGGCATCTTGCTATAGCTGTATCTTTATGACAGTGATGTGACACAAGTTGAACAATACCTACGATGTATTCATTCCTCTCCCTGTAATCGACGAGACAGTCAGTTTCTTTCTTTTCTCATAATGAAGATGTAAATCTTGACAGACAGGTGATACATGCATAGATGGTCCTAAAATATCTGGCAACAGTGATGATTAGTATCCGCAACTCTAAAAAAAAAACTACACGTTTTACTACGTATTTGCTGCCTTCCTAAGTATTTATAACAACAGGTCTATCTATATAGGTTTCCTAAAATTAAGTGAAGTGCTAAAGTAGACTGGGGACATGTTAGATTTAACAAATAGATTTAACTGAACTTTTTAATAGCACCAATTCATTGTTGGTTTTGTGCTTTATGTTCTATTTGTTGACACAACATGAAGTGACACTGCTGTGTCACTTCATGTTTCTGTCCCCAAGTTTCCTGTTTTTGCTTTGTTTTTGTCAAAGACAAACCTCGTCACCAATGTTGTATTATAATAAATACATATGTCATGTTTGATGTCCTATAACACAAAATCCTCGAGATATTCAGGTCTGTGCAAATAAAAGACACTGCCATCTTTTCAATATCTAACTGACACGGTCAGGCATTAGAAGAGAGAAGTCAGCTGAGATGGTCAGAGTCCAGTCATCAGAGGTTACTCGAGTCCACACAAAAGACAGCCACATACAAAGCTATGTCATCATGGGTAAATGTGTACAAGGCTTTGGGGTAAAATCTGTAGACATTTGTCAATGTTTATGTGGCGTTTTACAACTGAAGCTGATTTAATGTAATTGTGATTTAAATGTTCTTCAAAAATAGTGCTACATAAGTTTGACAAAGATTTATTTAGGATAAGGTATTAGGTTAGTTTTGTCAGTGTATTCTCAGCTTAAAAACAGTTAGAAGATCTTTTTTCTGCTACACATATCAGCATGATGGGTGTGTCTGTGGCACGGTGTCAGATTTGCTAGGTATTCCTCTGAGTCTGATTTCAACTCTAGAGAAGAAAAAGACTAGCGTAACTGCAGTATATAAATAATCAATAGAGGAGAAGGTGCACTCCACTACATGGCCTGACAAACAACCTTTTGAAACCAGTGCCGAATCTCAAAATAAACGTCCTCTAATTAACCTTGAGTTCTGACTTCGGAAAAAAAAAAATGCCACAAAGAATGTGATAAATTATGCAACAGGGCAAAACTAAAATTAACAACACATGGATGGCACAGTCACACAGGTATAAAAATGGCTTGAAATGGCTCCAAATACCTGACACAACATCCCTGTGGAGAAAAACATCCTCCTTTCTCAACTACTTATTGTTTCCTTTTACTTGTTTGGTGGATCCACTTAAACGTGTGTGTGTGTGGATGTATGCGTGTGTATGTGTGTTCTTCCACTGCCTTGGATGCTTTGCAGGGGGAAAATGCAGACTATTAATAACCAGTGAAACCTGACTATTCTTTCATTTGTGGGCAGGTTGCCAGTCAATCCGAACCTAAAACAGGCACAGCGCTGGAGTCACTTGTATTGTCCTGGTTGGCATCAAATCAAATAGGGACAGAAATCTAGTGGGGAGGGGGAAGAGAGATACTGAGGGAGATAAAGTGAGAGTGGTGACAGTGAGTGGAGCGACTCCTCGAACAACTTCAGGAAATCCAACAGCACTCCAGAGGGTTTAAGAAAAACCCATTATCTTAGGAAATCCATGCTCTGTACTTAGCACAACATGCAAGAGGAAAAAGTTCCTGCGGCAGGCAGTTACACAAACATACTTCGATAATGTTGTCATCAAAGGTGAAACAAGTTTGTGCTGCAATTTCTCCCAATGGAAACTCTGTAGTACCAACATGTTCCTATCTGTGTGTGCAAAAAAAAAACAACTGTCGGACATGAAAGACGACAAAAGACTACAAGCAGTGTATGTGTGTGTGTGTGTGTGTGTGTGTGTGTGTGTGTGTGTGTGTGTGTGTGTGTGTGTTTATGAGAGCATGTGCGTGACAGTTTAGCCGGTGTCTCCTGATACTCCTCAGATTTCCACATGTCAGAACTGGTCCTCCAGGTAAGAGCACAGTGCGTAGGAGTACTTTCTATCAGCTACTGCTCAGTGATGACATAATACCAGAACACCGCCAGCAGACTGGTAGGCAGGCAGGTCTGGCGAGTTAATGTAAACAAATGACACAGTCAAGTACACCAGACATAGTGAGGCATGAGTGAAAGGGGCGGACGGGCAGGCGGGCTCACTCACGCTGAATATACATTACGAAGTAAAATGAAGTGATCTGTAAAAAGTGAGATGCTGCTCTCACAGGGCAAATGCAGCAGTTCTACAGGGGGTCAAACAAAGACATGTGAAATCACTTCTTTGGGGACACAGTTGCAAAACAAATGCAATATTTTTTTCATATTTCCTCACAACTGAAATGATTCAACATGGACAGCAGCAAAGGCTGGGGATCAGGTTTCTGCACAGAATGTGGCTGAGGTCTTTTTTTTTTTTTGTAGCTGTGAATGTAGACTTTAATTTAAGGAAACAAGCTTTTTGGTCAGGGGGTATACAAAATGTACTTCAGAAGAAAAAAACACAGCTCATCAGAGGTTTGACAAAAAACCCACAAAAGCTCACAACAAACGAGAACCAGCAGTCAGAAACTACCAAGCACACACTGCAGGCATGAAGTGAGGAGTAGCTCAGGATAGGACACAAGTCAACACAGTAGCTGCTCTGGTGCATTTGGTAATGTGGGAGACAAAAGAACCAGTCCTGCTGCATTCAAATATTTAAGTACACTTATCTTTTCTGCTCTCCTTGTCTATGACGGTAACTAGGGAACTAGAACAACTATGATTAAAGCACTGCTGGAAATGTATTTTGATATTTTTGTCTTGGGTACACGTTTTGATGATGCTTTTAATGCCGTATGGTTGTCACACATTCTGTAAAGTTCTGTAGTAAATCACACAAAAATAAGTATAATAATAAATAAAAGCTGTCATAAATTATTCTCAACACTAGTGTTGCAACAATTAATTGATAAATCAGTTATTAAGTACTAGACAAACTATTTTGACAATGGAATAAGCTTAAGTTGCGTAAAATGTGTTAAATATGAATATTTTCTGTTGTCTTTGCTCATTGCTTTGTGGACAAAAGAATTGCGATTTTTTTTTCATTAGTTAATTAGTAAATAATGAAAATAATGATTAGGTGCCATCCTATTTAAAACCTAATGCATTTTCCTGCTTTTACCTTTATGACATCCTGAAGAATGTATATGTAAATGTATATGGGACAATTCTCTCAGTCTCTCTCTCACACACACAGAGTGAAAGAGAGAGAGTTGGTGCTCAGTGTTCAGTGACTTCCTGACCTTGTCGTGGAGGCAACATGCGGTTCAGTGTCAGTGACTAAAACAAAGATGTGCCCGCCTGCATGTCTGCCTAACTTTCTTTGAAATGATGAAGCATGCTCACAGAGTGAACATTTTAGTCTGGTTATTCCTACATCAGGTCAACTTCGGGACACTGAAAATGTTTATGAAATGAACTAAAGAACAGCTGGGGGCTAAAAAAAAAAAAAAGAAAAGTTGCATGTGGTGTAGAAAAGCTGCCATCCTGTTTGACTCCTCAGGAAGCTGCAGACACTTTGCTTGATCTTTGTTAGTGTGAAGCCACTGCGGGGCAGGACAGCCATACGAGCCGTCACTTTCTGAACCTAAATGAACCGGTCACGGAAAACCTGGTGCAGTGTCAGTCAGTGGTCTGGACTCTATTCGACAGAATCGAGAGTCTGCCTGCTTACGTCTTAAAACCCACTTTCCTGGTTGGTACTGAGTTTACTCATGAAACTTCAAAGCAAGCGTGAGGTTACAAACCACCATTTCCATCTGCGTGGCACAGCTCTAAGTAAAACTGAACCCAGACAGTCTCTCTGTGATTTTTGTTTGATTGTTTTCTTCTATGCTTCGTCAAAAGCTAGGGGAAAAACGAGGTGATAAGCATCAGGTCAACATGAGGTCAGACTGATGCTGAAGAAAAATGTGCTCAACACAGCCATTTGTGGATTGTCATATGCGCAAACAAAGGTCTGAATCATTATTCAGCTGAGACGATCAGTAATTGGTGAACCAGATTTTCCACCTTGGTAGACAATAAAGATTGATTCTATTCTATTCTATTTCATCTTAAAGTATTAACGCTTTTTGTGTCTAAATCAAACTCACGTCTGGTTAAACCATTTACACAAATACATAGACAAGAACAAAGACACTCCATAATATGGGTGTGTACCAGACATCACATGTACTATCATACGACCTGTTGACAAATGAATTAAACACTGACAAAAGTACTTTAAACTAGTTGTTTTTCTGAGTTGGTGCAAACAAATACCACACTAATCCCAAGCAAGCTCATGTCGTGATAAACAGTGTAAGCGAAGACATACTACATGTCAAATAAAACTGACTGACCTGCAGTATCTCTCACTGATAAGCCCCAATGTCTTAATTGGCTAATAGATGAAATCTCTTCAGACACCATGATTACACAAACAAACCTCATTGCCACCACCTGAAGGCTTTATTTAGACATTAAGGACACTGCCTTGACTTGAACCAGTTCCCCAGAAATGAGGTTCTGCCTCTTTAGGACCAGGTTTTGGTCTCCATAAGGACTACCGGAGCTGACAAGGTCAACATTCTGCTACAAGTGAGGTAACAAAGTAGTAGAATTCAGCTAGAGAACCAAAACCATTACCATAACCACAACCATGACCAGTTAATGCCTGACACTAACCTTGTGACTACACACATCTTTCCTCTAATAAATGACACTGCTGCCTAATTAAGACTAAGGCTTTTGTCCTCATAAGCATCAATAGTCTTGAAAAAGTGAGTATTTATAGCAGAATAGGTCTTGAAGAGCTGCTAAAAATGAACGTGCCGTGCACACACACACACACACACACACACACACACACACAAAGTGACAGTGACAGGAGAAGAGTCTGGTGTGTGTGTGTGTGTGTGTGTGTATAGTCATGCTTTTCCTCAGGAAGTGATGACCGATAGAACGAGAACTACACACATTTTCTCCCTCTAACAGACTCTGGACTCAGCAGAAGTTCAAACAGCTAACTATCATGTGCTCTGTGTGTGTCTGTGTGTGTGTGTGTGTGGGTGTGTATATGTGTCATTCCTAATTTCACCCCATGCATCCATGTCTCTGCATAATTGTAGAACGTATAGCTGTATATGTGGCTTTATTCAGTATACAGCAATTCAGGTTTCATGTGTTTGTCAGGGTGTCCCCTAAAGTAGGTTTGTGTGTGAGGTGGTAGACATCATTTGCAGATGATTTCCTGTTTCTTCACTCTGACAGGCGACCTCATCATGCCTCTCTGGTTGCACTTCTCCCCCTCAGCTCAGTCACTCACTGTGTGACAGCAGTGACACACTTACTTCTGCTACCTCATGCAATACCAGCACAACACAAGCCTTACATTTATGAAAAATATGTTATATAGATAAAGATAAGAAAATCAAGCAAATGCAGACAATTGGCAGAGGTATTGAAACTAAATAAACACAAATATACATGCAAGTACACATTTCCATGTGAAAATACATGTAGAGATAATCGATTATGGACTACTAAATTAACTATTCAAGTCAAATATTTTGATAACTAGTTTGAGGCTTTTTCATGATTAAAACAAGCTTTCTGATTGTTTCAGCTTCTTACAGCTGCTCCATATAACAAAGAAATCATTAGAAGTGAATCATTTTGGTTTTTGGACAAAAAAGACATTCAAGAACATCATCATTTCCAGGTTTGACAAACACTGATCAACGTTTTTTAACGTTTTCTGACACTGTATGGACCAAAGGATTCCTCGATTAATCGAGAAAATGATCGACAGATTAGTTGATTATGAAAATAATCGTTAGTTGTAGCTCTAAATACATGGGAGAAGTAACATTTCTGCCTGTACTTGCAATTACACACATGTACAAGACTCTAGGAACATATTATGAATCAGACATGAAGAGAGAGAGAGGAGTGAGGCAGACTTAACAATACGCAGACACAGAGGCTCAGCTATCTCTGCCACCATCAATCATTCACTCCTAATCATGTTGTTTTGACAGAAACGGGGTCAAGTTGGAACAGATAGGGTCAAGAGATGTCAGATAGGCTTGGCAGTAGATCAGACCCCCCAACTCCCACACCACAATCAGTGCACGGGGAATATAACCAATCCCTTTACCTTCTTGAGGAAAAATAATACGTTTTATCACATGATAAAAACAACAGCACACAGAGTGTGGCTGCATCCAAAATTCCTATTCAACATCCTTGTTCAATGAAGGGAAATAGAATTTTAAAATTATTCACTGTAGTGTGCAGCAATGACAACACAAAACAAAACACAAACTGTGGGTAGAACATTAAACACGTTTCAGGCACCAGTACTGCATCAGCTCTAATGAGAGCATGGATACCTGACCTGAGCCTATCGGGACCCAGTTGAGCTAGGTTTGGACAAAACCACCTACAGAAACCACCTACAGAAAGCTTGTCAGGTTCCCGGTCAGGTTTGGCCAATACTCTCTTTCAGACAGAATAGTGTGGCCCAAGCTGCACTCCAGTACAAACATAGCCAACAAACACAAGTGGTGGAGGAGGTTAAAATGGTAGAATGGCAAAACAAATGGATCCAGAACAGTTTTTGAGGGATTTGCACCATCTCCAAAGCCATGCAATTGTTTCTCAAACGCTTTGCACCTGACACATGCATAAACACTGAAACTGGATCTGAAAAACCTAAAAACTGTGAAAATGACTCATAAGCACAATTGTTGTTCACATCAAGCATTTTCATGTTTGCTGCGTGTGCTACAAACAAAAGGGAATCCACGAGCACACAGTTTCTCTTACTAAGAAAGCACCAACTGAGCTGATCTGTGTGTGTTCATGCACAAACAGATGCAGACACTGTAGTTGTTGGTGGATTCTTGTTTGTCTACTAACAAGGGTCTGTATCATGTTTTTTGCACAAACTACTGAGAACCAATTCAACCTGAAACCTATGAGGACTGGGCATGGAGTTTCCACCATACAGACTCATTCTGAATCTGAATAACTGGCTAAGGTGGACAGTAAGGTACAATAACAATAATGCAATAGGTGATATTCAAGGAATACATCAACAGTTATGCAAACAACATTTCCCTTTATTTTTGCCAAGAGCTAGATAATAAAATAAAAGACAAGAGATAAAAGCAGGAAGTGAGAACAGTTTTCCTCAATGTGTCCAAACATTTAGAAACGACCTACCGACTATATATCTAATTTGTTTATTTCAAACAGAAGCATGCATGTTAAAGTTATCAACTGGTTTATCAGTAGCTTGACTAATTAACAGCTAAATGTCACAAGCTGACAATGTTGGAAGCACTGATTGATCCAGTTAAAGGGCAGTTTCACCCACTTTTTTCCCCACTTGATCAAATGAAGAATAAACTTAAAATCATTATAATGCTGCCGAGTTTGTGTAATTCGATGAAATTTGACTAGATTTTTTTCTTTATTTAGTCTTTATTTAATCTTTTACTGACAGAGACACAGCAGGGAGCAGTGTAGGGCTTTAATTTTCTTTGAGGGAAGTGACTTTGACATCGACTTTTTGTCAGTTTTATTTATTTTTTTTTCAAACCCCAACTTCCTCTGGTGACATGTCTCAGATTCACTGTCTGATGATCAAATAACACATTTAATTCTAAAACAAAAAAATTGGTTTTCTTGGGTGAAGTGGCCCTTTAAGGGAAATTCTCGAGCTTCAACAGTTTTCTGACATAACTATTAATTCTGTTGGTCTTGGTCACACCCCATCATTATTATGACTATTAATGTTCCACTTATGGCTAATAACATTCATAACTTGTACACAGGAGCATCAAAACCTGCAAATTAAGACACACAATACACAAACTGCTAATCTACAATGATTCTTAAACCATTTTAATTTAAAACTTTGACTTAAAGAAATATGGGCTGCATCAGGGCTCCAGTGGTCCAATGGAACCACTGCACATAAAATCCTAGACAAGTTAAGGGGCAGAGCCCGGAATCAACAAAGAGACACGTCAGACATGTGTCCATGGTAAGCCAGCCCATATTAGAAAAAAAGTACTTGGCAACACCTGTGATAGACTGTTTTCTTTGGCTGAACCCACTGTGCAGAAGAAGAGGTCATCTCTGTCTGCTCAAAATGTCAACATGCTAGTCTGCTCGAGCAACAAGTTTCAAGAAAAGTAGACCGCATGAATAAACTACTGAATAAAGTCACTGTAGTTCAGTAAAATCATTCAGCGTAGACTCCTAAAAGTGTAGACATAGTGTCTATATTCACTATGACTGTGGCTTCCACTGGGTGACAAGTTGCTTGCATTTATTTTGTGACAGTTCTCTGTAATTATCTGTTATTTAAAACTGCATTTGTTGTGTATTTTGTGGACAAACTTAAAATTAGAATAGATGTTACAATTAGGTAACTAGTAATAACTAGTATGTATCAAGTAAATACTTATTAACAGTACAATCAGCTAAGATATCAACACACTGGAAAAAACACATTGTTTAAATAGTCACATTTCGTCTGAAGTTTCTATACATTCCCTGAATCTAGGACACAATCCAAGCAAAATACAGTTTTGTATCGAGCCGTGGTTACATGGAACTCATTTGCTGAAATACACAATAAAGAAATATGATGTGAGACTTGTATGTCGGGATGTAGCATAATGCATGTGCATCTTGCCTTTATACACACACAGCTCCTGAATAATTTAGGATTAAGAATTTTTGACATAATATTCTTTTCATATCAATTTTTTTTTCCTAATTCCATGCAATTTTTATTTGTATTTATCTATCTTAAAAGTAATGTAACTCAAGAACTTAATGGGGAGTTAAAAAACACAAAATCTTTCACCAAGAATATGTCTATGATAAACACACGCACGGATGTTCACTGCTGTCAGGATCATAATGTGATTGGATCATGAACTGTGCTGACCTGCTGATATGTAACTCTTCTCATGCAAACAAAAAGCACACATTTAAGGACACACACACACACACACACACGCGCACACACACGTCATGCCACATCTATTTGCACAAACAAGGCCATGTAAGTGCACTACATGCCCATAAAGTCTTGTTATTAAATTGAGATAATGGTCAAGGCTACACAAACAACAGGGTGACTTCAGATGCACGAAAACGCTCTGCATTGCCGCAGCACGAACTGTATACATTCATGCTGACACTATATGCTGCTCTCTGGGAATCTGTAGTTACACAATAACCTAAGGACATGAACTTTCTCCAAGTCCTTTAAATAGTCATGAGTTGATGAGCCCCAAAAGATTACTTGCTGGATAAAGGGATGGACCAGTGCTTTCAAAACCATACTCATACACAGCATTCATTGTGAAGACACTCATAGACATAATGCATTATTGAGCCCCTTAACTTAACCTTAGTCAAATGCCTTACCCAAACCTAAACCAAATTCTAACCTTGAAACAAAAAGTTTTAACCCTCAAAATGCCCTTTCACCTTTCAGAGAACATGACAAATTGTCCTGAATACCCTAAGCCATGTCCAAACAAAGACACCCATACAAGAACACACACACACACACACACAAAAAATATGTAAGTATGAGAACACGTGCGCAGCATAAACAAAGCACAGTTGGAGACACTCCTTCCATTTATGACGAGAACAAAGTCAAAATCAATTTATCTCTGTCACTTGCACAGACTGTCATTCACATACACACAGCTCACCATGCCCTGGCGCACAAGAGTTAGGCAGAACTGGAGATGGGGAGGGGGCGGTGAGGGGAAGAGAAGGACTTCACAATAGGTAGTAGGGAGGAAGGTGGGAAGGTTCATGCCCTGTTCCTCAAAGTGGAGCGGAAAAGAGGGAGTGTGCTGCCATCGAGCTCCAGTTAAGTTTGGCTGGACAATAACAAAACAGCACATGACGTACATCTCATTCACAGAACATACTGGAAGCACAGCGTGTGTGCCAGAAGAGGTGTGCAGGCGCATGAGAAACGGATACTGAATTGTCAGAAACTGGCAAAATAAGTGTCAAGAGTTTTACAATAAACAACTGAAACTCCAGTGACTGTCCAGGCAGCTTAGCAACAATAACACAGCTACAGCAGGCCTGACAAACGAGATGTGGCCGAGTAACTAGTTCACCTGTAGTATTAAACACATAAAGGAATTGATTGTAGTCCCATTCTTGATTAACACACCCTGATCCTGATTTTACATAAATATCTAGTTGTGATCATTTGATATGATTTGCGTCAAGAGAGGGAATGGTAAAGTGTAAAATGTATTTATTAAAATTTATATATTTGTGCCGTGAGAAACAAAGATGTTTTCCAAAGTCTGTAGAATATGATTTGTATAGGTCAGGACAATATTCAATTCAATTAAAAGAATTAGAAGTAATACTGCGCCTCCTGGGATTTGAATATTGCAGTATGCCACGTTGCAATTTTGATCAAATTTCGATTCATTGTTCAGCTCAATTGTACATTTTTGTTTTAAAGATATGGTGCAAAACGTTTTTGTTTTGCACCATATCTCTAACAAAAAAAGAGTTGATGACCGATCTTGTGACATAAGTGCTGAAAACTTATCTGTCACGAGATCAGCATGAATCGGCATGCAGCTGCAAAAAGTGCATCACATGACCAGTCACGTACACTGAACGTGAATGTGTGTGCCGGTGTAAACAGGATGCAGATTTTCTACTCTGTAGTTGTCACTTCATCCCACAGAGTGGAAGTGAAGTATTATTTTTGGTGGCTGTGTGTGTGTGTGTGTGTGTCTGTCTGTGCTTCCACACTTGCACTTGCCACTATGACCAACAGAGGCCGCCAGAAGCTTGTTGTGTGAATAGGTTGAAGTATGCCATCTCTGATCACTTTGTTTTGCTTGCTTTCAGTAAGTACAATGAATATTGAGAATGAGACAAATGATGAAAAGCAAGCGTACAGGATTTCTTTTATTAGATCAGAAGGCAAAGCAGGTAACTGCAATAGTGTGGACCGGGGCTGAACAATTAAATCAAGATTGCAGTTTGAAAAGAACATAAGAATATTCCAAAGGCTCCAATTAAGTGGTTTAACTTTACATTGTTTGGGCTGTAACAAATAACTGGAGAGGACATGGTAATAGAGACTGCAGTGTTTTGGTAATTACTTATAAAAGGTTCCGCACTAGAGGTTTAAGTATTAACCAACTCCGTGATTTTAGCTTAAATGTGAATATGTTTTGTTTTCATCCTCTGTGACAGTGAACTGAACATTGTCAAGTTCAGAAAATGCAAATCAACATTTTAAGACACATGAATTAGTTGAGAAAAGAATCAAGTCAGTTTTTCTCATCTTTCGGGCTGCAACTCAGAAATAGATTGAGCAAAGAAACCAGGAAATATTCACATTTAAGAAGCTGAAAAAAGCCTCTAAAATCTGAAAATATAGGTTTATATAGGTATAATTTAAAATCTTAGGATACACCCAGCTCGAGTTCAATACAATTCTTATTTTCAATAAATCTGAGTAATTTTACAGTAAACCCCTTCTTAAATAACCAAAGTGAAAGCATTAAAAAAGGAAAAGGTTCACAGTCTCTGTTCCTGTTTTATAACCTTAACCATTTGGCATTATCAGTATGTGCCAATTTTAAATTGAGTGGGTGGATGACACACATTGTGCCATCGTCTGATCATCTCCTACAAGACCTCAGCTATGACGTCACAAGCAATCCCACATGCACGTGAAGCATGTGCACACGTGTGAGTCAGACTTGTGTTTCCATCAGAGAGAAAGGTTTTGACCCGAGGAGCTGCTGCTTGCTCCCACGTCTTTCTAAAAGAGAAAATAAGGACAAAGGTTTCTGGACGTTGCTACTGTCTGATGAATAATATCCATGTTAGAGAGCGCTGGTGACGTTATTTCAAATTATCTCAATAGATTATTTGTGAAATCATTTTGGATGATGTACCGGTAAAAGAATAGGAGGGGGTGAAACAGTGTGGATCTTACAATTAATCTTGCCTATTCCAATTTGGCCGCTATTTTCTACATTCTGCCTTTGTTGTTTGTTGTACTAGTTACTGTATGTGACCAAGGTGACATTATTAATATGTAGGGATGGGATGATACCACTTTTTTTGTTATATATTAGTCTGATACAGTAATTTTAGTCCATTTATGAACGTTAACATTAACCTTAATTTGTGCCGAGTCATTTCAAAGACATAATCCTCCAACTGTGTAACAATGTGTGTTCTCCCAAAAAGAAGAACAGCCCAAACATGACTCTGCTAAAATGTTTTTTTTGCTGTTTTTTGCAGTTTTTTGTCTGTGCATTGTGAAGCATGTAAAGGGTGTGATACATAGGATTTTTGGATTGTATTAGATTTTACATTTTTATCTAATATATGATCCAGTGATTTTGATGCATATTAATATGACGGGGCAAAAAACCCAACTTGTAAAAATAGCCAGATTAGTTGAAGATTATACCAGCACATGTAGTAAAACCAAAATAAGTTATACCTAATTTCCTATACATTTCGACATCTGATAGCATTAATTGCACTTTTCTACTTTCATTTATTTTACTAATAACTTCTCTCATATGACCTCTTCTTAATATTTCCAGATTAGAGGAATTGACCTGGATGTTGTGTAAATGTTGGCAAGAAAAAAATGAAGATTCCTATAAAAGATCTTATTTACAGTGGTGAGCACAGAATTACTCCATCACTGACACGGATGGCAAAACTGCTGCTATTTTACCATCACTTATAAAACCATACCAATCTTGTCTGGTTATTGTTTTATTATTTAGACTACTGTGTGGTACCGCCTCCTGATCCACTATCTCTGGTTCTTGTTCTGCCAGAACCTCCAAAGAGGTCACATAGGAACATAGTTCCTGTCTGTCCTTCATCCACAGAGGTGAGAAGTAAAAACCTCCTTTGATGTGACACTGAACATGAGTCAACTGCTATAAAATACCGAACGAAGAAGACCAAGCAGAATGTGAGTCACTTCTTGGATGTGAAGTGTTATGACTGAAGTGTTTTATCTTCATGACGTCTCGTCATTGTCGAGACCAGGAAAATGTGAAGAGCTGTAAAAGTAACCACTGAGAAATCGAACTGTCTTTGTGCTGCTCCTCACACAGCCCCCTAAAAGACACGCAAAGTAAATGATGTATGGATGGGTGGATGGATGGATGGATGTTCAACTTTCTCTCCAGGTTACAGACTTTCCAACTGTTTGGATTAGCTCTAAATCTACAGCACTGCAAAAATAATAACATTTAAATTACAATATCCTGCTCTGAGAATAATACTTTGTAAGGTTATGCAATTAAAAAAAGGGCAGACACACATTGAAAGTCATGTTCAAACAGAATGTGACTGAGACTTTTCTCTTGTGTGTGTGTGTGGTCGCCAAAATACTATTCTACGTTAGACAGTAACTTAAGAACAGATTGGCCTTGAGGTTAATAATTACAGCTAATTTATAAAAAAGCAGATAACCTTGAGGTCAAACTACATCAATGACATCTGATAAAACCAAAACCATAGGTGGGCTTTTTAAAAAAAAAAAAGTTTAAATCAACAACATGAAACGCTTAAAACAAACCAGGATGTTGACAGTGTAGAGGAACTATCTGTGGGTTGAACTGACACATGTCACTCACTTTATTCATACAGACAGTGAAACATCAGTAGAATATCATTCATTCTTTTGTGCAGTGATGTTTGTTTAGCTTATATATATATATATATATACATACACATATGTATATATAAATAATACCCTTTAAAGCAACGACAAATAGCTGCTCAGACGGATATTCAACACTCAAGACGGGTCCTCCTGCGCTACTTCTTTAAAAACTGGAACTACGTCTTCACACCAACTCAAATAGAGCTTTGTGTGGAAATATGCTGTACACAGAGAGTTAAAACATGACTTTCAGGCTGTGTGAGGGACAACATAAACACTGCACGCTATCTTGCGACACTCCTTTCATTTATCATTTATAACAACAGAGCAAAGTCCCACTCCGTCTCTGTCTTTCACACACATAACACACACATGCACACCTCTTTGGGAAATTATGTAACTTAATAAGCAATAATGCACTGATTGGTCTGGCACCGATAAGCAGAAATGACAAGAAGACTGCGAATGACAAGACGACTTTAACAGAGATGCGTTTTCTTGTGATTGATTGAATGTTTTCTGAGATGATAATCAGGTCGATCTCAATCCACTGGTGTGAGACACGACCGAAAAAGCATAACGCCAGCAAATCATCAAAAAAATTATTGCAATGTAAGAAAGAAAATAAATTATCTCCGACAAATGTATCATGAATTCTGCAACTTTAAAAATCACATTATCACATTCTAACCTCTGAGTATCCTCTAAGACCTTGCGATATAATCCCAAACTAGTTTTTGATAGTAAACACAAATCATTGTTGTATTACCAACCAAAACTTACAAAATGATGATACAGTAGTCACCTTTGTCGAGGAAGTGTGAACAAATAATTGTGATTTTTCTGCCATCCCACTTTTAAAGTGATGGTTAAGTAGTAAAGAGACTACAGCGCAACTCCTAAAAACTAAAATATGTCAACATTATGCACCAACAACATTCACTTGATATAACTGATGTAGATTGTTTAAAATAATTTCAGATGATCAGATACTGTAAGTGTGTTAATGCCGTGCTGTCTGAGCTTTCAGCGACATCACAACAACAACATGAATAGTTAGTGATGTTATATTCTGTATATGTCAAGTCAAGTTTTAAACTTGACTTAAAATAAAAGATTGAAATGTTTGTAAATTAATAGGCGTCTGGAAAGTCGTTCACTACAAACCAAAAATCACAAGCAAACAAATGATATGTATAGAATGCCACATCTTTCTGTGTTTACTCTGATTGCTCTGATTTAACCAGATTATTTACATACAAAGCAACACATTTAAAATTAACCACAAAACGGATTAAGGACTAGACTCACTGTTGGAAATGACTGAGTCTGAGTCTTGTAAAACACACTATTAAGTTCTCCTTTCATAAGCCACACAATAAATCACGATTAGGAAATTCAGCAGCCACACGCGAACATCACTGATTAACCAGTGTTGGCCCATGTGCTCGTGTCCTAATACTGCTGAGTCACTAAGCAACATTTCCCTGTCAGTTTACAAAGCACACAAGTAGCTGAGACTGAGAGATCTGGAAATCACACAGAACAAAGACAGTAAAGAAGATCAAAAAAATAAAATAAAATAAATCTATGTAAACAGATAAATAACTTGTTTTTCATCGTGTTTATTCATACAAAAGGAGCGTTGCTCTTGAAGCCCCCGGTGTCTCGTACTCACCTGGGAAGTTGAGACCACTCTGACGGCTAAAATCTCTGCCTGGTGTTTGCATGTCAAGCTGACACTTATGCTCTGGCCCCGCAGACACACTGAGGACCAACATTTGACTGAGTGCACTTGACAGTGCTGTGGCTGCCCCACCTCTCCTCCCCCTCCATCACCACCACCAACCCTGTCACACTGAGAGAAGTGTCCACCTCCATGAGACAGTACAGTCTCACCATCACTGAGGAGGTTTACTACTACTACTACTATAAATACATATACATAAACATGTAAAAATATAAATGAACATATATATATATGACTTTTATCATCATTATTATTGTTGTTAAAAGTAGTAGTAGAGGTTCTGTTTTTGTTATTTTGCTTACTAATATGTATTTCAAGAGTGTCTTTATTTAGCATTAATGCCACCAATGATGTTTATGGTTTTCATGATGATGTAGGAGTTACTCACACACACACCAATTATCTGATCGGCCAAACCATAAAAACCTCATCTCTAACATAACCACTTCATGTCTAACTCCCTCATCTCACCTCCGGCCTTAACCAGAGGCTCAGAGATGTAGTAGTAGTAGTAGTAGTAGTAGTAGTAGTTGTGCCTCACTGGGACCAGGTTTTGGGACTCTTGTCCTGACATGTCAGAGGTCAGAGGCGATACACACACACACACACGTATACGGTAGGTGACTGACCTGTGTGTGTCACGCGCAGAGGACGCTCTCCTCTCTGAAGTTTGAAGGTCCGGTGAACTGTTTTTTGTGAGTCAGTTGAGGACGCGCGGTTCGTGTCGTCGCTTCCTCCACACACTCACTCATTCACTGGTCCGGCGTGTGTTTGCAGTGGAGGTTTGCGGTCATGTAGCCACCGCTGCTGTAGCTGTAGCTGTAGCTGCCGTTGCTCCTCTCTCCTCCTCCTCCTCCTCCCTCCTCTCCGCGCTCAGAGCCTGGATCGTGAGGACACACGCGGAGGCATCAAATTACCTCCGCAGCTCTGATTTAACTTCGCACGCTGTCCTTATGTCGCGGTTTTCTTTTAAGTCACTATTCAGTAATTGTCATTAAACGCGTCTAAACGTCGACTTATAAACAGAATGCCTGGTTGGCAGATTTGTACTGCGGACTGGACCAGAAGAAGAACTGTGGACAGGTGTTGTGCCGGAAAGTGATTGCCCGCCAGAAACTGATTCGGGTCCGCTGGCGCGAGCTCGTGCAGCCTGTTAAAGCTGTATTGCGGAATTTATATATAAGACAGCTGTTTAGATCCTTTTTTTCAGTTTTTATATAAATCCACCTGAACAAAAAGTACTAAATCATTTTTACATTGGATTTAATTTGTGAAATTTGGAAATACGCCACAGATTAAAGTTCACTTGGCTTGTTTTTATGAACAAAAAGAAAAGAAAAACAGTGTATTTTGTGACTTCTGCACAATTATTGCTACTTATTGCTATATCACGACTAAAAATGCATCATAACTTTGACTCAACAACACATAAGAAGACGAAACAAATTTAAAGCCTGAATATGTGACCTAAAACCCCAGGATGTCCATATAAGGAAGGAGTTGTCTATTATTCCCACGGCAATTTACAACTATGAAGCACATTTGTGCCGAGTCATTTCAAAGAGATAATTTTCCAACAGCCCAAATATATATATATATATATATATACATATATAAATACAAGGATTTTAGGATTGTATCAGATTTTTTAAGATAAGTGGGAAGGAACTTCACCTGTCGTCAGGCCTGTGATTTTTGCCATGTTAGAATTCCACTTTTTCCAAAGACGTCTATGAATATATATATATATATTAACTAATATGAACCTCACAATTTCTAACTAGACACAGAAATCTATAGTCACGCCCATGTATTTTACCCCTGATGTTTTGTGTGTGTGTGGAAACTCTTCACATTCCTTCCTTCCCACTTATCTTGAAATCACAATAGATGTGGAAAGTGTAAAAAAAACAAAAAACGAGTTGCACGTGATCTGGGAGTGTTGCTTAGTTTGTCCGTTTGGGTGTGAAATATTTGACATATTGGCTGGCACTTGCTCTGCCACTTTTACCCCCACAATTGCATCTCATCTGTGGCGCAACAATGATTCTCAGTATAAGAATATTATAATATAATAATATGTTTTAAGAGTTGGTCGTCCCACAGCAAAGGAATGGACTAGGGGAATGAAAAGGATTTCACATTTTCTAACATTATGTCATGAAGATCCTGAACCACATCCTGTGTTTGATTGTAATAAATGTCTAAGTTATGTTGGATAGAAGCAGCTTTTCTTGATACTATGTGATGCTTAAAATCCAAATATTTGTTAATTGTCCACTAAAATAAAAGAAGAAATATGAATATTCCTGTTTTTTTATATTGTTATTTGTGCTCCTCACTAACACTAGATGGTAGTTGGGTAAAGACTCACTTATTGAATTACTCTTCTTTGTCCCCCAAACTTGAATCAAAATCTCTTAACTTGTTGAAAGAAACACTGTCTTAAGACAGAAAAAGAGATGATTCAGAGAAGGTTTTGTGCATATTTTCAACCAGTAAAAAACACAAAAGACGTAAAAACCTGATCATAAAAACCAGATCATGCCAAAGGTTACCACACAGAATGCTGTTTTAAACGCAGCAACATGTAAATGGATTTCCAGCCGCAGTGATTTCAGCTGACTTTGACCCGATCTTGACTCGGGACTATACAGGGAGCTGGGAGTCTGCTTATTTACAGACCTACACACTGAATCCTCACGTTCCCTCGCTGTGTCTCAGATGTATAGTCATCCTCTCCACGCACAATTTCCTCATGCTGAACTTGAAAAAAAATAAAGAAATGACCCCCTTGAGGGTTTTGCTGTCACAAACAAAACAAAGTAATAATATTGAGCTGTTTACACACATGAATCCCAGCAGACTGCAGCTCTGCTATCTGAAAATGTTCAAACCCTCCTACACTGTCTGTCATGACACAATAATGAAAATACATGGACCTGATGGGTCATGTTTCAGGCCCGGCGGAGCGAGCGTAGCTGATGAAAATGAAACCCTTGAAATCAAGGCATTAGCAACACTGCTCAGCACCAGGAAATAGGCCAAGGTGACTTGACTTCCCCCCTTCATCCTCAAGTGATTCATGAATTAATCTGGACGTAACGACATTTATCGGGTGTAATTTCCCACTCTTCCTACAACCATTCCTCCCCTGACCTCGGCCTGGCTTCAGCAGGTTGGGATGAGCACCAAGATAAACAGCGACTGGCTTATAGACTTGCTTTGGTGCATTCACCGCCCACGTCCGTGTCCCTATGAGCCGCGTTGGTGGAGACGTTCCCACAGATCTCCACTGACTGGCTGTTGAAACGGAGTAAGAGCAGAGCAGAGTGTTTATGCTTCACATTATCTGTTTCGACAGAACACTAAAAAGCTATGAAAATAATCTTGTATCAGTTGAAGAAGTCCCTGATTTGACCCTCCAACTGTTTAAAGAATAAAAGAGTGAAATATTTAATGTCATTTTAACATAAAAGAGACATTAAAACCCACATGGATATCAGATGATTGTGTTTTTGATCATGTGTTGACATACATAAGGACATGTACAACAATGACCAAAAGGGCACGACCTTTTAACATTGTCTATTAATAATTTATAACAGCAATACCACTGATATTAAGGCATGTGGTTTTTGACTAAGATCATTTATTACTCTGTCTTGTTTCAGATATTCTCCAATAGACACTTATTACAAATTATCTATATATATAAACATCTCAATGGATCAGAGATGTACTGTGTATTTTTCTATTCCCACAAGTATATAGCGCCATCTGCTGGTTTAGCACAACTACAGCGCTGAGTGCAAAAGTCTTGTGTCACCCCAATGACTGTGTTGTTGGCTTTGTTGATGCAATATTATGGTTTTTATGTCCGTTAAATGATGTGATCTTAGGCATTTTGAGAAACAGGGAACAACAGGGAGAGATGATCAACACGTCATGGCCGGTACGACACAGCAAATAGAAAGGACAAAACAATAGAACAATATTACATAAGCGAAGCAAAACAGCATGCAAAACAAGGAGAAAAAAAATGGGGGACAGAGGAGAGGTGGAGGGACAAAAGGGGGGTGTCACAGGGCAGAGACAGAGGAGAGAGGACACTTAAGTCCATAAGAATGGCACAAGTTTAGGACAATGAAACCATTAAATAAGTAAATCAGAATAAGAGGAAGAGAGAACACAAACCAACAAATTAAGGTCATTGCACAAAAACAATAAAACAATGACATAAGCGATCTAAAATAGAGGGACAAAAAAAGCGACTTGGCAGCAGGTGTACAGTATATGTGAGAAAGGGAGAAAAACAATTAGCAGAGGTTAAAACCAATTAAGATTAAAATGAAGATGAAGGTCAGCCAAGGTGTCTTGCCTAACTAGTGCTAAGTAGACAAATGTCTTATGAAGTTTTTTCCTGTTTTTTTAGGCACATGTAAGAGCTGCGGATCAGCTGACAACAGAGCTCTGCCTGGTGTGGCTTCAAGAGCTCTGTCCGACTAAAAACAACCAATAAGCTCTTCAGTGCTTAAGATTTTACCTCATTTGTTTCTTCAAGCATTTTGAGTTTTGATTATTCAAAATATGAGCAAACTCAAATCAATACATAATTCACATTATTTAACATAACAAATGTCATTTTGTCCATGTGATTTGGGTCAAAGGTCATGTCCAGATGTCACTCAAATTGAGCCATAACGTCTAATTGTCTTTCAAATGTCCATATATTCATAAAGAGAGAGAATGATTCTCCAAATGCAGAACTGAAATGACGGATGATAAATGAAAAGCTCTGATCATCTAAGGTTTTCAGAACGTTGTAAGACTTGTCAAACACGCCGTGGAAAATCGCTAAAAGCCTTCATGGTTATTTGCACAAACTCGACGATGCCACAGCAGAAGACTTTGTAACAACCGTTATCACAGAGCGACAAGTGCAACTACTCGCCGCGGGGAAACTGACGAGAAGCTTTAATGAAAACCGCTAAAGCGAGGGCGTCAGCAGAGGTGACACGCAGTGAATAAAAGGGGACACGATGGAACCACATCTTTATTCACTTTAATCTGTACAGAAAAAAGAACACCATCATCATCAGTCACCAGATCATGCAAAGCCGTATTGCATTACGATTAAAAACACAATACAAAACAAAGAATATACTCTACCATAAATATGGAACCTCGAAAAAATAAATCAGTCAATATATTACAAAAAATAAACTCCTGAGATGACACGTTCATACATACAAATACAATGTGTTATAGTTTACTAGCAACATTAGTACTTAACGATGATGAAGCGGAGAGGCTGGTATACCGTTCATATATATATATATATATATATTTAAATTTTTTCGACACATATGAAACTGAAAGGTGGCAACGTAACAAAGAATGACCGGGTAAATTTATTCCAGGTTGCTCTGAATTCTGTAATCCTGCAATCCAAAACCAAACACTTTTAAAATACAGCATATATAAATCTAAAACCCGGCATCTAAGTGCAGTAAACAACAACCTGGAGAGTCGCCACTGAACGGAATCTTACGTGGGAATGTAGAGTAAGTGTTAAGGAACCAAACGGATACACAGGTCCTGTATTGTATGTATGATCATATCTATTATTTATAGCACGTCGACAGTGTCCGACAGTCGTGACAGACTCGTCTCGAGTGTCTTTTTCATGAGAATAACCAACAAAGTACAATACTGTTGATAAATCTACACACAGAGGTGAAACAGGAAATCACCAGTTACAGCAACAGACGCTGAGCAACGGATTGGAACGCATTCATTTACCTGCGAGGGTTGATTTATTCAGTCAGTCTAAAACAAAGGTGTCAAACTGGCGGCCCATGGGCCACATGCAGGCCCCCCCCCTCCCCAAATCGATTACAACTTAATCTCACATTATAAAGAAAACGTGGTCCCCGATCTCCTCTTACTTGTATTTTTATAATACTAACATGTAATGTGTTACATTCAACATTAAATTACATATACATGTATATATATATACATACATAAAAGCTTGGTAGGTGTTTTGATTATAGTTGTCAGCATTATTATTTACTTCATTTTTTAGATTTACTTCTCCGTTTTTGCCAGTAATGGATTTATTTTGCTGTCATCAATATGCTTTTATTGTGAAGTATAGATCATTCCATGTCAAAACAAGCACTTTTACTTTGGAATTCTGTGAAATATCACCATGAATATCTTAACCGAGGAAATATTGCCGCTCGATTTCTTTTCCTAGACCCGCCCCCTCTAGACCAGTCTAGAAGCTCATTGACCCCCAGGTCATTTCAGTTTGACACCCCCCTGGTCTAAAATGTTACGAGACATCCCCAGAGTCCTGAACGCTCCAGAATCTACCTACAAATTGATCTTGAAAACTGTTGTTGTAAATGAAGGAATTCCAAGCTGTAATGGACTCAGGTCTGCACAACTAACAAGCGAAGCTGTGAATAGCTCACAATAAGGCTACAACATCTAGAGAGAGAGAGAGAGAGAGGGAGAGAGATAGATAGAGAGAGGCAACGGAGGGTAAAACTCAAACACTGATAG
The DNA here is from genome assembly GCF_019176455.1 of Solea senegalensis. Lineage (NCBI taxonomy): Eukaryota > Metazoa > Chordata > Actinopteri > Pleuronectiformes > Soleidae > Solea > Solea senegalensis. The sequence continues at coordinate 21,935,957 of NC_058024.1, read as the reverse complement.
AGCTCCTTTCGTCTCCAAAAGTCACACCGAGCCACTTGGAGGAGCCATGCATAACAACTGAGCACAGATGTACACACACACACACACACACACACACATTATTTCCAACTCCCACAGACGACAATTAACTTTGGACACAAAATAAAGGGGAGTGGGGGGGGACAGCAGTGACGAGCAGTAACCAAGGACCAGAGACACAGTGGCTGGATTTACACGAGTAGTCAAACGTTTTCACCTGATGGGAAAACCCATCAAATAATGTGAATATATTATATTATTTTATTTTTAAATGTGGATAAATCCAGCCACTGAGTGAAAGAGTTATGCCACTGACAGGTGTGAAAAGTGCAACTAGATTTATGTGTTGATATTCATTTACTGTATAATATATATATCTATATATATATATCTATATATATATGTTGTATGTACATTCCATTTGTAGTCATGAATAATATACTGTTAGTGTGTTTTTTTATAGGGTTTGCTCTGGGAAAAATAAAGATTTTTATTCCTTTTATACTCCAGTCAATCTGTTTCTATTCTATTTCAATGACGTAACTCCTTGGGTCCATTTGCTCTGGCACAGGATCAATTGCTGAACATCCCACCCGGCAGGCCTCACTGTTACTCACACAGAGACGCCGAAGGTGGAGGAGCAGAGGGACTCGGACGGAGGGGGGAATACAGTACAGTTAACACACACATTTTTAATCTCAGACCGGTTCACATTTAATGTCAATCGAGTGGCTGGCCGAAGACGAAACAGGGGCCAGGATTAATCAAAGAGGGCCTGACTATGGCTTCGGGCTGTATCTAGTCAGAGAAAAGGCTGGCGAAGGACTTTCGGAGATTGCGAATGGTCTCTGCCTTTGCCTCGTCTTGGCCGTCGCCTGCAGAGCTCGAGACCCCGCGGAAGAAAGAGGAGTCGCTGAAAGCGTTGAAGGCATTGGTCAGGGACTGGGACTTACTGGGAAGAGGGAGGAGATGAAAAAAAGGGAGGAGGAAGTACAATGGAGGGGAAGGAGTGAGGAGATAAAGGAGGTATAGGGGTAGGGGGAAAAGAGCGGTATATGAATATTAATAAAGTGACCGAGGAGCTTGGTGAGGAGCAAAGACACACAGGGAAATGTGTAAGAGGTCACACACGCAATATTTATGCAACAGTCCTTGAGAAACTTCATTTCAATTAGTTACCAACTTCACTATCAGAACAAATGTAATGCATCATGTTCTGGTTCTGCATCCTAAACATTTAATTATGGCCCACTGAACTGCACGCCTTTGCATTATCAACAGTGTGTTGATAAAATGGCTCTTACTTCAGCAGAGGATGGGTCTTTTGCCCTGAAGCTGGCTGTTCTTCCACAGCAGCGGGGGCCTCAGCAGGGGCCTCAGCAGGGACCTCAGCGGGAGCGGCAGCTGCTTCAGCTGCGTCAGACTCGGGGTTCTTGGCCTGGAGCTGAGCCTTAGCTGGAGACTGGGCGTGAGGTGGGGACTGAACTTGTGCTGAGGAAGAGGCTGAGGCAGCGTCTGAGGCCTGAGTGGCTGCTTGGGGATCTGGCTGGGGTTTGGGTGAAGCTTTGGGAGGAGGCGGGGTTTGTGGCTTTGGCTGGATGTGAGGCTTTGAATTCCTGCGCACAGGTGGGATGGGCTTTGCAGGTGGTGTGGGTTTGGGGGGCAGCTCTTTGGGTTTGCCAGGAGCTGGTGACGGGGAGCCTTGAGGCTGGGGCTTGGGCTGCTCTATTGTAGGAGATTGGGTGGAGGAAGCGACTGGGGCTGGAGTGGAGGCTGCAGCTGCTGCTGATTTGGTTGAGGGAGAGCCTGGAGCTGCCACAGCCGCTGCTACTTTAGCTGGGGATGATGGTGAAGTTTTGGCTGGAGATGGGAAAGAGGAAGAATCTGGAGCGGACTTTGCCACAGATGGGGCTCTTGTCATGGGGGGAGGCCTCGGCACAGGAGGTCTTGTGACTGACTGAGACTTTTGGACCGGGCCGGGCTTCTGAGTCTGAGCTGGTTTCTGAGCTGGACCTGGACCAGGTTTCTGGGCCTGATCGGGCTTTGGTACAGGTTCAGACACTTTCTTAACCGCCTCTGATGACGGGTCCACGCTCTTTGATTTCACTGGAGCACCGGAGAGACGGAGATACACGGGGTTAGAACAGATCATCACAACGCTGTGCAAACACACTGAGGCAAGAAAAAAAAAATAACAAAGCAAAATTACAAAAGAGGAATAAAACAAATATTGTTATTGTGTTAAATTAATTCAGCAGCACCTGTTGTTTTAGTGAAGCAGTTAGAAAACCAGACATATCACCAAAGACCAAAGCAGAACATGATAATGAGCTTAGGCTAAACATGCCCACTGAAATAATGACCTCTCACATTCATAAACCCCCCCGATCCCCGACCAACTCATCTGTCATGAACAAGACTGAAGCAAAGCAGGCTCTGAATGTGTGTGGTGCAGTGTGGCCAGCAGGGGGCAGCAGATAAACAGTCAGTTACTCGTCAATAAAGCCCAAGTGTTAGTTGCTTGTGTGCACGCTGACTTATGTGACCATTAAGAGGGTGTGTGGAGGAGGTGTGGAGAGGAAAAGAGGAGGAGATGACAATCAACGGTAAACAACAACATGAGAGATGACACAACTGAAAGACACTGTCATTGCTATTATACTGTTACACTAAAAACACAGGCAGGCAAATCAACTCATCATGCAGCACAAAACAAACAAGTGATTATACATGCCGAGCAGAAAATGACTAGCAGGGATGAGTTTCCAAAGGATAATAATTCACTTTCCTGGCTGCAGGTTGCACATTAGAGTTGATTGTGTAAATGATGTTTTAAAGCCTCTTCCTTAAAGGATTAATAATAAAGACTGTGTAGAAAGTGTAGATTCATTGTAGATATTTGTATATAGACGATCATGCCACATTGCAACGCTACAAGACTCATCATGAAAATTCATCCCATACATTCTTAGAGAGTCATTAACTTCAGGCAGCTAAATGGCCACAAGTCTTACGTTATTTTTTTCAACGTTTGTCGGAACTCACGATGCATAAAAATCAAAGAAAATACCATTTGTACAAACATAATTTGTAAAGGGTGACACAGTAAATATTTGCTTGGACAGAAAACCTTGTTTTAATCTGATTGGAGTCATTATTTGACAAATACTCAGACAACTGTTTCACCTGAGGAGGCACTTACGAAGCCAATCGACTGGATCAAATCTTTGTAATACATCTCTATTGACTACATTAGCTGTTCTGGATCCAAGCAAATAAGCAATCTTGTGAGACAGAAAAAGAGTTTTACTTAAAAGAACTTTCAGGTCGTCAGTTGAAAGGGATTTTTTTTTTTATAAAGAAAATATGTATTTGATACTGTACTTTGTTTTGTCTCAGGAGCTGTGACACAGAATTATAAACAGTTGACTTGAAACCAAAGGCGACGCATTCACAGAGCATTCAGATCTTGCAAATGAGGCTTTGTTTCATGACAGAAGGAAGTAAAAAAAACTTTCACCAATTGTCATCACAACGATACACAGAATTTTTTTTTTAAAAAAAAGACAGCCAAGCATTGCCCACAGAAACCCAGCTTAACTGGCCAAAACTCAATTACCACAATAGCAACAATAATAGGAGAAAGTTTAAGATGGAATAAACGTAAAAACCAACATCCATTTATGCATAAGCTCATTTTTAAATTATTATCTATGAAAGGCCGTATTTCAAAGATAATACTTCTGATTTTCGGCATCTTCACACATGTTCATCTCGAGCCATTCACCTCTCCTTTAGAACATAAAAAGCTGGCATTTCTGGGACAACCCGCACAAACACCAAAAACACCACAGGGAGCACAGGTTTTTCTACACACACACACACACACACACATGCAAAATTAAAAAAAAAAAACATGATCACTAAACATGCAAACACACACACTAAAAACTCCACTAATAATTACTTTGTTCACCGTGTTAAGCACTGTTTAACAAGCGCTTTTAGTCGTTTTTTTCACATGTAGTTTTCACAACAATCAGCTCTGGGGGCACACAGAATGAATTAAGCTATGGCTCTAGTTAAAGTCAGCATGCTGCTTAAGCGCTGTGATTGCGAGTCAAACGGTGATGAGACACAAGGTCACTTAAAAATGTACAGCAGACACCTTTTTCTATCGCTGTCCGCAGACTAATGCAGCGCTAATCCTCGTGTAATATCGTGTCTGATATCACAGCGACACTCTGCATTGTTTCCAAACAACAAAGTTAAGGATTGCAGATAAAGTGCTTTGCCTTCCTCTTAATGGACTAGACTTATTTATTTTCTTGCCAGAAGTCAGATGGGCGGGTGAAATGAAACTGTTCAATACTAAAATCAACAGCTTGCTACTTTGCAAAAGAATGGAAACTGTTGGAAACAGCTTGTCTACCTCTGTCCAAAAGTGACCTTTTGTAGGTGGCTTTGTTTACATGTGCGCATTTACTTCAATGTAATTAGTTAAAGCATCCAGATTAGAAATGACAACTCCTCTGTTTGCGTGGAGGTTAAAATGAAATAATGTGATTATAATGTGCAAATAAATGCATCAAGCATTTAATTGGAATATGTTTTTGTGCCGAGATGTCCGAACGCACAGAAATTGTACGAGAAAAAGCAACTTGACTTCCGATCTGAACAGTTGTATGAACACTGATCGGAATGACACTGGTGTGTTTACATGATGCATATGACAAGCAGTTTTAATATTTAATCGGTAGACAGGATATTCACTACTGCAACATCATTCTTCCTAGTGAAAACTACAGTTACATATATCTGCATTTCTTTCATTTTTACTCATCAAAACGACGAGTATAACCTGAAGTGCATGTAAATGATCAGTAATTATCGTTTTGACTAGTCGAAATGACGTCACATTTTATCCGTAATGGTAATTCCAGATAGTCACACTGGGTGATTGAGTGTTAAAAAGGCTTTAGCTGTTAGCTTCTTTCCTCTCATCTAACTCCTGACAAGAAAATGAGTACATTGAAAAATGTCCGCATGTGTCGCTAACTAATTTCCTTCAGATGACTGTCTAAGCGTCCGTTTCATCATAGCTATGGTGGCAGTAACCGGACGCTATAACTTCACTCCTCTCATCCTCTAATCCTCTCATCTGCGCTCTTGAAAAGAAAATGAGGAAGAGCATTTCCCTAAATATCAAAAATGTGTTCCTTCAGACGACAGCTTAAGGATCAAGTTTATAATAGCAATGACGGCAGTCTGGGATATAACGTAGGGTTGCCAACCGTTCTGTAAAAAAATAAGGATTGTTCTTTATTATTGATAATCGAGTTAGAGCAAAACCATGACAGAAAAATAACCGATTAGTGCGACTTAATGAAGATTTTGCGATGTGTATGAGGGGGAAAATTGGGGTGGAGTGGCTCAGTGGTTAAGACCCTACCTTGTGTACCAAAGACATCATGGTCGCAAGTTCGATTCCACCCCTGGCAAATTGTACTTGATTCCATTGTAAGTCGCTTTGGATGAAAGCGTCTGCTAAATGACATGTAATGTAATGTAAAAATAACCTCCTGCTTCTGTCTGTCATTCATTATTATCCAACAGAAAGTGGGCAGCACTTTTAAGTGGTCGTCCAACTCACTGTGAGTCCTGTGTATCGTAGCAACGGAGACACGGCGAGATGTAAAGGTAAAATGGTGGCAAAAAAAAAAGCAGATTGCAAATTATTATATCGATTTTTAAACTCTTTTGCTTGATTACAAAGTTACATAGACAGAAATACTATTGCAAAACAGTGAAACTGTCAAAGTGAACTTGTTTAAAGTGCAAAATATTCCTTATTTTCTTATCAAGACGTTGGCAACCCTAATATAAAGCCTCTCAGGATAAAACTATGTTTACTAACAACATAGGACTTAAAACTACCATATTATGCTTGCTAACTTTAAAATAAAATATCCCAGTGAATGTTTTCATTAATGGCAGTTTGATGCAAAAGGCATTTACTGTTTCAAATTCCAGGGTTTACGTTCAGACTTTTGAGAGTGAACTGGCCCACGGCTGATTCAGTGTTTCCTAGACATGCTTTGTGGCTGCAACAGCAGCACTTGTGTTACAATGGAGAGCAGGGTTCAGACAACCTTGAGACGGAGGGCGCTGGCCTGAGGTCCTGTTTGGATCTGCCACTCCTTCCTTGAGGGCAGCACTCTGGGAGAGAGAGAGAGAGCGAGACGATGGAAACACAGGGAGAAAGAAAAACAGAGAGAGAGAGAGACGGGGGTAGAAAGGAAATCATGAGTAAACTCGATTTGTGCGAGAAGCAGCAGTGAAAGGTTACAACAAAAACATTTCTCCCTTGGCATCAATAGCTTAAATTTTTAATAAGCAACACAGCTTGGAGAAATAGCGCATGTTGTGTTCTCGTGGTGAATTGAAGCGTGTGATTCATGAGCTATTATTTCCATTAATTTGAAGTGACCCCAGTATAAACACAAAAAAAAAACGTTTGTGCTTGGCAATGCGCTCAAGCGTGCTTTCAGCGTTTACCTGCTGAGGCTGCACAGTGGTCGCTTTCCCACTCTGAGGAGAGCGAGCGGGCGAGCGGGAAGCCGAGGACGACCGGGCGACCAGTGCCTGGTTCATTTTAGTGAGCACCACCTCAGAGATGAGCTGGCGGTCCTCGGCCTGGTGATCGCCGATTAACTGCATAGATGAACCCACAACCTGGACAAAGAGGGCACAAGCAGCAGATTAGGATATTTGGATGTTTTGATTGATATGTTTGTCATAGCAGCAGTATATTAAAGGATGGAAATGGTTTTCCGTACAGAAGAGGGGTGCTGTCAAACTATAAATGGTAAGATAAGAATATATTTAGACGGATTGTCATTTCTAATGCTGTAATACCGTGTAAGAACCAATCATCATGTAAGTGCTTTGATATTTTGCTTCATCTCACAGGGCTAATGTAATAGAACGACACATTCACTTACACACACACTGACAGAAATCCTTTTTTAATTTCACTCTCAAAATGCCTTATCATTGTAGCAGCCAGGCGGAATAAGAAGTGAGCAATCAACACGGTCAAGGTTTTATTTTGTTTGGTTATAAAATCTAGGCTCTAAATCCATTTGCGATGCTGTCATTATTAGAGGTCAATAATATTATAAGGTGAGATAGAGTATGATAATTAAAGTTTGATTTAATCAGGTGTGCAGTATCACCAGGCTTTTTGGATTCCATTCATTTTGTTTGCCTGAGCCTATTTCAACCTGCTTATTCACCGCCAAAAGAAATGCCGCTAGTTACTGTCGCTGCAACCAAGTTATGACCCTAGATAATGATGCTACATGTCCACTCATGACCTGCCTCCTCAGATTCAGCTCTGTGTCATAGCGTCTGCATTTAAATCCTGCTGTGTCATTGTTCGTAGTGATAATGTATTGACGCAGTCTTCTACTTGCTTACTCACCCCTACCTCCCCCCCTTACATCCACTTTCATCATGAATTCAAGACTCGAGGCTATAAACATGAATCCAGTGTGCTCAAAATGAGTAGACACAGACAAATACTCTTATACAACAAATATGATGACGCCCATTAAGAAACGCCCATTGAATCGGTTTATTCCCAGATAAAAAAATGTAGCCGTGCAAATGATGCTACACGAGATACATTTCAAGTTGATGTCAGCAGTAAATGCAGACATTATCAGACAGCGTGGCATATGCACAGTGTTTGGTCATTTTCTTTTACACAGTGTGAGTTGTTCTCACCTCAGTAACGTAGTCGTTACCGTCCTTGCCGCAGATGGCTTTAATGGCACAGATGTCCAGCCCTCCGAAGATCTCTGAACAGGTATCGACCCACAGCTTATACCTGTCACAAGGAAAGGGAAACATGATGATAGAGCACTGCACTGGGCCCAAATAGCAATCCTAAACTGTTCACTGGAAAAAGCTGAAGAACAAGTGTACTTTTCTCCACAGACGCATCATTCATCAAACAGTATATGACACTTAAACCTGTAGGAGGTGTTATTAGGTGTTATAGGTCTTATTTTTCAAACTGCATGTACACTGTGTGTTCCAGCTGTTCTGTGGACCTGTTCTAGCAGAGAAAGCAGAGGTGTAGCATGTATCATTAAAAGAAGCTGTGATACATAATTGGTAGCTCAGTAATTGATGCTAATTCCCCATGTTGATGTTCATGATTACAGCTCCTGTGACAGGTCGCAAAATGAATGAATGGAAAAACAATTTATATTTTAGATTTCAACCCTGTAGTCGCTGAAATGAATTCCCCTTTCTTTCCATGTTTACAAATTGTTCAATGTGTCGTCAGCCCACAAAAAAAAAAAACCCTCTGTGTTTTTACTAATTTGAGTGAATAAATCTGCAACTGTGACATCACAAAATAATACGTGACACCAGGGCAGCCGGAGCGTCTCTAACGAGGAATCATCGCTCACTTGTCAGTCATGGCTACTTGCTCCAACATGGCAGATCCCGTGTTGCTCTTCCAATTACCGGAGATTGATGTTCGCCTAGGAAACAAGAGGAAATTGCACATTGAATTATTGGAGACAACTTTCAAATGAGGCCACACGGTTGGCGTAGTGCTTAGCGGTGTAGCCTATGCAGAAAAAAGAACCAGGTTCAAAGACATGCAGAACTAAATTGGACACTAAATTGGCTGTAGATGTGAATGTGAGAGGGAATAATTGTTTGTCTCTGTGTGGCTCTGCGATGGACTGGTGATCGATGCCGCCTTTTGCCCCGATGTCAGCTGGGACTGGAGAATAAAGCGGTAGACGATGAATGAATGAATTAGCTTTCAAATTATCTGCAGAGACAGAGCTGGACAACCTTTCAGCTCAACTCCAACAAGAACAACACAAAACAAATGCACATTTACACACAATAAAAAGCATAAATATCTATAAGAGATTATTAACACATTACTGTTCCTATGCCTACTGATACTTTTATATGTGCATACAGTTGAGTACAGAAATGAACATGATGCAATAAATGACAAAAATAATGTTCCCTGAACCGAGCTGCTAACAACCGAGAACACACTTACATGTATGCTTTGTAGTCAGTGCCGATCTTCTGGACCCTGATGTCGTACTTGGCGTCTATAAATGGCTCTGTGGTGCAGTAGGTCTTGGTGATGGCGACCACACTTGCAATGTCCTGGAAATCATTTATATTGTCCACTTTGACCTGCAGAGGAATAGTAGAGAACAAAACACTATTTACTGAATGTTAAAGTAGGCTCCGCAACTGTTCCAGGTCAAGCGTGGCATTTATTGTGAATAAAGTCATTAAATTACCTTTCCCATTCCAGAGTGAGCATGTCCAATCTTCACCACCACTGGGAAGCTCGGTGTTGTAATCTGAAACGAAACAGAATAATTCATAAGTAATGACGACAAGTATAAACACAAAATCAATCTTTACCCATGTTTACCTGCATTTCTTCACAGAAAGAATGTGTAGATTGTTTTATTCGCCATTATTTATGAAGTGTTGTCTTGAACCAGTGCTACATTTGCATGTAAAGAAATTTAGAATCCAAAATGTAATATTTAGTTCATTTAAATTTGCAGATATGGATCTTCTACAGGAAGGAGAGAACGCAAAATATGTAATGTCCCTTAAAAACAGCTGTCAGGCAAGTGTGCTGGAGATAAACAAACAGATGTGAACAGATAGAAATGTATCTTGAATTTACAGATAACACAAAATAATGTACACTTTATACCACGCAAGAACATTTTTGTTATGTGTAAAAGAATCTCGTAAAGAGCACTGTGGCCTTTTATGTGGTGGTTTGGAACCAACACTAGAAATCCTTGTTAAATTGTTAACAGAACGGATAAAGTGAATTTGAAATGCCTGTCTTTCTTTTAAATAGATGTTTGTAATAATAATCCTGTTTTGTTTTTATTTAGGTGGCACCAAGGACTATTTTCCGCATTGTGGACAATAAAGTCTAACCTAAGGCAAGACAAGTTTTTATTTATATAGCACTATTCATACACAGGGCAACTCAACGTGCTTTACAAAGGCTAGGAAATACATTCGGAAAATCACAGAATAAAAGCAAGACATTACAAGACAAGAATGAATTGGTAAGTAAGATGATTATTTAAGAATTTAAATAATAACGTTTTCAGGTCTGATTTAAACGAGCCGACAGTCTGAGCAGACCTCAGCTAACCTAATCTAACCTAACCTAACCCTCTAGACGGAGAGAGAGAGAGGGAGAGAGAACATCATAAAAGGGCAGCAGAGGAGGCAAAGGATGTGTAGTTTTCTTTCCTGTGTTCAAGGAGGCTGTCCCTAAATTGTTGAGTACATAACAGGCTCCCTGTGTGCGACCCTCTCAGCATTCAAGACCAGAGTGAGAGGGGATCCAACTATTGTAAGTTTCTCTGTGTGTTGTCAGAGAGAGAGAGAGAGACAGAGACAGAGAGAGAGACAGAGAGAGAGAGAGAGAGGGGAGGGAATGGCAGCAGCCTAATCTTCATGTTATTTCCTCCAGCTTGAATTCAGACGAGTATTTTCATGTCATTAAAAAAAACATTTCTATCCACAGCTGCCTTTCAGTTCAACAGAGGTCATCTTACTACTTCAACTCTACCGTCTCATCTGCAACTCTCCTCCCACCCCCTTAACGGGAACTTAACGGGACCAGAAGAGGCTGCTGAGAATTCATCGAGCAGTGAAGCTGGTCAGAGGCAGCCAGACTTGTTATGGCCATGTCCCGGGAGTGGAGTGCGTGTCTGGGGCTCTGGGTGCTTCTTCTGCTTGGTGCAGGATTAGAAGAAGCAGTAGAGGGATGTAGCTGCCACCCAGCACACCCACAGCAGTTATTCTGCAGCGCCGAAATAGGTAAGTTATTAACAGGATGTAATAATATCTTGGGGCTGACTCGGGTAAAAGTTAAAAATATAATAATTCAGGTCCTTCAGACTGTGAATGTAAAAATATTACAAAGTAAACCTATTGATCGAATTATTGGTTGAATAATTATTGTGGATTTCTTTCAAATGATATGAATAGAAAGTATCAATAGAATGCAAAATAAACAATCAAAGCATATTAAACAGTAAAAGGACTGGATCATTGATGAGTTTTTTTTTTTTATTAATAATACAGTTAAAAAGACCAAAAGCACACATAACCTTGGTGCTCACTTCTTTATCTTACACTTTAGTTTTCTTATTTATAAAATAGGCAATGTCTTGCATATAAAAACAAACTAAAAACAAAAGTGGCCTGCTTTCTATCTGTCTGTGTGTCCGGCTGTCTGTCTGTCTCTCTGTCTGACCGTCCCGTCCCCCCTCCCGTCCCCCCCATCATCCACTTCTTTCTTGTCTAAGCACAGGCCAAAACCAACACTCTGCTCTGACTTTGAGCACTTGGCTCCAGACTGTGGAAAGCTGGTGTATGTGGTCCTGTCAAAGGTTACACTCCAGCAGGGGGAGAGTGCAAGCGAGGGACGGCGTAAAAAGAAGAAATTGCTTTGATTTAAGTCTCATTTTCGAATTGGTCTTCGTCTCACTTGGGATTTTTTCGAGAGCATCCGCTCCTTCAACATGCTTTGTGGCATGTGGCTTAAAAGAAAAAAGAAAAAAAATGGAAGCTGAGACCTGTTTTTCAAAACCTCCATTACCCCAGTTAGATCTGGGTTATGGGAACACAACGGCCTATTTAGGGCAATGTTTTTTAGGACAGTATCACATGCTCAGTCTCATGAATGAGATGCAAGTTTGATTATTCTATTTTCTTCAATGAGATTTTCGGAGAGCGAGAATGAGTTTCATTGCAAATAAATTAGACGTACTGGTCTCTACTGAACAACTATTATGACACCATCATTTATACAGCAACGAGACACAGCAGATCAGTCAATCTCTGGATTAGAGCTTGGATTAGAACAAGTGACAGTGAGGTTGTAATAATGACAACAGACACCATATATGAGGCCTTCTTTAACCTCCAGAAATGCATACGTTAAAGACCAATATGTGTAATTTATATAGAGTAAAAATAATGTAATAAATTAATTTGCATTTATTTAGCATGTTTTTTCAGCACAATCTATGTGTTTTTCACCAAATATGTAAACACACCTACACAAAATTAGCCAAAATTGTTTTAACATTGGATTGAATTTGGAAAATTTGCTTTATGAACAAAAACAAACAAAACACAATTAACACTAATCCCAAAAATATGCAATATAAAATGAATCATAACTTTGACTCAACAACACATAAAAAAAACGCATTTTGCAAAGCCTGAAGGTGTGACCTATAAACACTCACACGCCCCCTAGGATGTCCATATAGGGACTTGTGTATTATTCCTACAACAATTTACCAAGGGTGCGCGTGCGGCACAGATCCATGCCACGTGAGCACGAATGGTTAATAACTTCCAAAGACAAGTGGGATAAAATTAAAAATCTGAGACCATAGTTATTATTTGTCCTCATACTCAAAGACTTTCCTTTTGTAACACAGTAAAGCAGACATCTCATGACCGTCATATCCGCTGTTTCACGTCCAAGTACGCATCCAAACAAGTGTATGTCAAAACTAAATAAGTGATCTTAAATTGTCCAATGTCATACGATACTAAAGTTAACACAACAGCTAGTTCTACTCTAATTTAAATGAGGTACAACAAGTTATGCTTCTGACTGATTTCGACAACAAAATCACTTATGCTTGGTTAGAAGAGACAAACTGTATTTTGTTTACCTCTGTGTAAAACCAATAACCCAAGAGCTGCTGACAGTTTCCTTTAGGAAAACACTCGTATATAATGTCAATATAAACTCCTGTAAAAATCATCAGAAGTTTGAATGTTTGAGTAAAGTTTTAAACAGCAAATCAGTCGTCCCGTTGCTGGTAAGACGCAACATTTCAAATGTCTTTTTTCAATGAACGAATCTCGTCCCGGCTGTCTTATTGACTGGTGGTGGCCTCTCGTTGACCTGACAGTGTTGTCAGAGTTGTTGAGTCGCTTGAATAAAGCTGTACATCTGAGTAATATCCCATCTGGACAGACCTTGGACGATTCCCTCGCCGCGGGCGCGTATTTCAGATTGTGTGTGAGTGCGTGCATGTGTGCTGGACAGAGGCCAGGCCATGCCAACACAGTCTAATCCATCTCTCTCTTTCTTTCCCTCGGTCTTCCTACTTCATTTCCATGTCTATAGGCTTGGTCTAATGGGCTGCATACTAACAATATCAGTGTGAAAGCCCGCTGACAGTCCAGCTTTGTGAGCATGACAAGGGTGCCGATTCATCTGGGAGGGGGGAAGTTACTTACTACATCAGTTCTCATGGTACAAGTTTGCAATATTTCTTTGGTTATGGAGCTGCGAGGCACATGTACGGTCACTTCGGCTGTGCGGACATGCCTGTCTTGATTCCCGTTTGTTGCACAGATGCAGCACTGGAAGTGAGTAGGTAAATGAACCTGATCAGTTCAAAAAGATGTCTACTATGTTGGGGGTAAACATTTGTGAGAATCTGACTCAGTTGTAACATGGAACCAAAATGTCATCCAAAGTGCACTTGTCCAAAACCTATACACAGTTATCATTCAGAGCTTTTCCAGGTTCAAAGTTTGCATTAATAAATGATTCAATAATGAAAAAGACAATTCCATACTTGGCTAGTTGGCTACAGCAACCTCTGTTATGTTGCTCTCTTACAGGTTGCAGTGATACTATTTAATCCCAACACTGAGTACTGTTTAACCATCGGCACATCACTTATTATTAACAGGTCACCCGAATGGCTCAGCTAATTTAACGTAATCTACTAAGAGACATACGTTTCATCTCGTCACATGACATGCACACCAAAATACTGACATGTAAGCAAAGGGAGCAATAACATGATTGGAAAAATCGTGAAGCCAGTTCATGTGAGTTTAGTTTAGCACCAAAAAAGTGAAAGCAGGAGGCTCTGACTAAAAAAAGAGAGGCAATAGACTTAAAAGAAAGTGAATAATTGTATGGTATAAAAAAAACCTAGTAATGTATTAGCAGAATTACTACTGGTGTTGAAACTAAATGAGCTTATTGTTTTATTGATGATAAGGGGCTAATACTTTTTTTAAATTAGTTTTTGAAGTGTAACTCAGTCGGCAGTGTACTTCAAACTGCAGCTGTGAAAAAAATGTAAGTGAAAAAACACAAAATGGCACCTAAAAAAATAGTAAAAATAATTAAAAATTGTACTTAAGCAAAGCCCTGTACAAATTCAACCATGCCTTTTTTTTATCCTACGAATGAATCAAAGAAAGCATTAATTCTTTTTGCATGAAATTTCCACATCACACCTACATGTGTGTTGTTTATAGGCAGATGTGTCCTTCAGAGGTCAGACGTAATAGTAAAATACACAAAGTATTATAGAACTACTCACTAGCTACATTACAGTGTACACTGTATTTATGCTATTGTATGCTTTTGCTTTTATGATGAAGTAAACCATGCCTTATTCATCCACATTCACTTTCTTTTATTTGTAGCACTGCCTTTCCCTCGTATGGTGTGTTCAACAAACAAACTGGAGAGAAAAAAAAAAAAAGTCTCTTCTTTTTCCTCCTGAACCAATTTCACAGACCACACTGAGCTCCTCCTCCTCTTACCAGCACACAAAACCGTGGTGTAGTTATGTGATGAGTGGGGAGCAAAAACAAGGGGGTGGTTTTCTTAGCTGTATGAGAGGGTGAGTGGGTTAGAAGAGGAGGGGGTGCCAGGTCACACGTTCTCTCCCTCTCATTAATCCTGTAGCTTTACTCTTTTTCTTTCATGGCAACAAGGTCACAAGCAAAATATCTGTCTCTCTACTGTTTCTCTGTCCGTGTTTCTTCGTCTTGCAAGAAAGGAAATGACAAGACAGGATGTAGAGATTAGAATAATATTCCTTATGTGGCTTATAATGTGGTAATATTTCGTCATTTCCATAGTTACCCTGACTTCATAAGTACAGTATGTTGTGTAATACTTTGCTGTTTAGAGTATTAATGCAGCTGTGTGACTGAAGCTGAAAGGCAGCGATACCAGTGATCTTATTATGGCCGATTTATTCAGCTGCAGCGGAGTATATGGAATAAAAACAGATGATAATAATAATGTTTGATTTAGCTCTGTGTGGACATATTATTCTGTGGCCTGGATAAATAAAAATACTATAAAGTCAGTAATATTTTGATGATCATGAATCTCTTAAGGAGACTTGCCATCCTGTTGAGAACCACAGACCAATTACCCGGTAGTTTTACCCTTGTACTTGATTTACAGTGTGGGATAAAATTTTGTGATGATCACTTTGGCTTGGCTTTAGTAAGCGGGCATGTCACGTGTGTGTTTGTGTGTGTGTACTTGTATTTGTTACCTCAGTAGGAGATTCTCTGCAATGAACACTGGCCTTGTCTGTATCAGTTGACCAGAGAAGATCAATTTTGAGGCTCTGGTTAAAGTCATGGCGAAGATGGGACGTGTGGTTAAGGTTATGGTCAGGGTTAGGCATTAACCGGTTGTGGTTAAGGGTTAGGGATAATGGGTTGTTTTTGTTTCGCCTGGAATGGAATTCAATGCAATGTCCTGCATGTATGTGTGTGTGTTTGTTCAGTTAATGGGAGTGTGTTAGCAGAGAGCTACTTGTCATTCCATGTGGGTTTTGATTTCACCGAGAGGAGAGGGGACACATCCTGTATCACTAGTGAGAGGAGCTGCTAATCTATTGGTCATCTATCCATGTATCTATCTATCTATGTATCTATCTATCTATCTGTCTATCTATCTATCTATCTATCTATCTATCTATCTATCTATCTATCTGTCTATCTATCTATCTATCTATCTATCTATCTATCTATCTATCTATCTATCTGTCTACCTTTGTTAGGAACTAGGGAGAAGATAAAACCTGCCAGTAACCATAAATCAGAATGTTCTCTATTGTCTCTGGGGTGTAATTTACCTTCCTATCTTGTCTCGCCGCTTGCTTTACACTTGTTATATCAATCAATTTTAATGCTACCTTCTTCTATGTTGTTTTTTTTGGCAGTGATCAGGGCAAAGATCTCTGGAGAGAAGATTGTGTCACCTAGCAACAGCTCCTCACCTTACATGAAGATGATCCAGTATGAAATCAAAATGATCAAGGTGGGATCTCAGGACAGCAGTAGACGCCGGTGTAGTCATACATCACTCTTTTGTGTTTAGGCTGTGTTGTGCGTGTGTGTGCACAGCAGTAAATATGCAGGGTTTTGCCTGAATGACATATGACTCGACAAGTAATGGATTCAACTTCGGAAATATCCAAAATCATGTTGGATGGATGAGAGCATTCAAACACAGACAAAAACCTCGACCTGAACTTAAACCAATTACATTTCTACATTTGGGAGTTAATTTAATATCAGTTTATGACTTGCGGCATTAAAAGTCTCATAAAAGTTGTTCTAGTCCAATCGTTACTCAAGGCTACATTGCTGCCACATTACTGTATACCTTGATATATTTTCTCTTTTTCTTGCAACTCAACTCTGCACTTATTTGTCTGTGTATTTCTTGGTTTTTCAGATGTTCAAAGGTTTCGACAAGGCCAAGGACATCCAGTATGTGTACACTCCAGTCTTCTCCTCACTGTGTGGAGTCAAACTGGACTCCAACAATAAAGCAGGGTATCTTCTTTCAGGTATAGTTATGTAACAGATCGTCCAACAAAAGAGGCTGTTTAGAGGCAGGTACAGGACGCTTCACCTCAAAGGCTTATTTAAAGGAACAGCTTCACTTCCTGTTGGTGTTCTACTGCACCTTTTATTTAAATCTATACAAAAACGCAAGACATACCAGCTATCTTCTCATGTAATTGACAACTGAACCAAAATTCTAGTCCCTAAGATTTGTATAATGCTTTGTTGTCTCAAATCAGGGAGCATGTGGAGCGATGGGAGGATTTCTATTGGCCAATGTGACTTGGTCGAATCGTGGGACAACTTATCACTGTCGCAGAAAAAGAATCTCAACTACAGATACCAGATGGGCTGCGAATGCAGGGTGAGTAAGGACCGTTTCATCTTTTTTTTTTATACACTTCTTCATACATATTTATTTCTCCTCCCTTTTCGCCAATCAGTCTTGGAAAATCCACATGCGGAACAAAGTAGCCGAGCCGCTGAAGCACAAAGGTCTTCTCACCATCTCGAAACTCTTGCTCTGAGACAGATTAAGTGTCTTCTGATGTTCACACCAGCTCCAACTCCTTGTCACGGCTCACAGGAGGCCGATTTTGGAATTAAATAATAAGATGTGCGAACGAGTAAGAGAATAAACCAAATACTCTTCTCTCCTCAGATCAACACGTGTTACACAGTGCCGTGTGCATCCACAGGAGACAACGAGTGCTTGTGGACTGACTGGCTGTTGGATAACAGCCTTAACGGGGAGCAGGCTCGGCAGTACGCCTGCATCCGACGCTCTGACACGACCTGTAGCTGGTACCGGGGTGGACCTCCACCTGAGAAAGACTTCCTGGACATAACTGATCCCTGACCTACACATTTGACCCCAGCAACGGCTTCCCTGTAACTCAGATGTAATGTCTTCAATTAAACAAAATTGGCTGATTTATTTTACATTCAAAGGGAGTTTAAATCACCACTGAGCCTCTTTTAGCAGAGGCCAGGTGGATTCTACAACAAGGCTAGGACACGTTTTCAGCAGTCCTCTGAGTCACTTCCTCGCTCTTACACACAGTTCATTTCCCTTGCTGTTTGCCACAGAAAAACAATAAGACCATCCACTGCTGATTAATAAATAAATGTCTCGTCTCCGAGGGTCTGTCAGTAAAAATTGAGAACCTAATTTTTTCTTTGCATGGCTTACAAAACGTTATGTAGCACTTTAGGCTCTACCTTCACTGAAAGAATGTAAGGAAGTTGGACAATTACTGTATAAAAACCCCATACATTACATCTTTACAAATCGTATCTGCATAGATTATGCAGGGAGACTGCAGCACTGGCATTTTTATCATCAAATAACTGTTCAATGCAAATGAAACTGCTCTGTACATGTACATAGACAGGGCAACAATGTAAATTCCCCTGACCATAATGCTTGTCCTAAAAAAAAAATCACAGTAGTTTGAGTTCTTGAATATCTGAAACTGTAAATATTGTACTTTAGTGAGATTAAACATTTAAAAAGCAAAGTAGATTTTGTCTTATGGTATATAATTTTTTTTATCTAGTGATGTTTAGTTCCCTTCATGTGCAAAAAAGAAAATCTAATCCAGACCTTTAACAACAACAACAACAACAACAGCACTGCCATCTGTACGTAGAAGTCCCTTTAAAAACAAATGATGTAACAGGACAAGGTTCAATTCACTCTTTTTGCTTCCTAAGAACAACAGGAAGTGGTTTAAGTCCCACAGCAGATAGTAGAAACATTGGCACCAGACTATAACAAACAAAGAGAGATAACTCTTCATAAATGACCTGTAATTAATGACTGACAGGGATGCAAACGACTAGGGGGGCATAATAGACACAACTCACATTAAAAAATTCCTCCAGTTGCAAAAAGATTGTACTTAACAACCTCAAATTGCACCACATGGTTGTTTATTCTAGTTTTGCTGACACAGCAGTAAACACTGAACACAAACATTAATGTACGGCTAATAAGAGACAAGGAAGTAATACTTTTACAACACAAACTCTCCCCGTTAACCACAGATTATTTCATTTTTCTTTAACTGCTGAAACGTTATAACCAATGCTAATAGTGTAATCAGTGTTAACAGTGTAATTGCACATGCTTGTGAAGTTGAGCCACTTTAGCTACAGAGAGACATCACTTTTGATGTAGTTTAAATGAACGCTTGCTACAGCAACCACATTATGTCGCTCCAGAAGGAACACTGTAGTTGTATCGGAACGACCGTGTGCCAGTTTTTCCTGTTAGAAGTCGTTATATTCTACACGAGCTCTGTGTTTTAATATAATCGAACAGCAGTTGCAGCAGCTGTAAAGAGCAGCAAACGCATCAGTTGTTCTCTCCATCCTCTGTCCCTCCCCCCGACACTTTTTTTCGTCCACGTCACAAGTTTGCATCCCTGGATTTAAGTGCTATTTTAATCACCGTTATTGAATATAATGATTAAAAAAAAAGGAACGTAACGACCCCAAATCTGAATTGATCCCTGTCTTCTTGATGAATGACTTTGTTAAAGTCATACAGATTAAAATGCATTATTTATTTTTCGTGCATTGGCCAGTATGTCAAATTACATATTGGGTCATAATCAATGATAAAATAGTTTTGTGATTGTGTTTTTCCAAACATTCCATGACTGATCTGATCATAATGTGTTAAAACTGTATGGCTTTAGTAAAGTGCTATCAAACTATTTCATTTCTATTTCATTTTTTTTTTTTTTTATATTGAGCAAATTGTTTGGGTTTGTATTTATGTCTCTGTTTCTGTCTAAATAGAGTTTTCTATTTCCATGTACCAAAAAATATTGTATATAAAATGTCTCAACGGGATGAGGAGTGTCACCGACTCTTATTTCTTTTCATTTATTGACAAAGAGGACAAATTATATTTCTCAAAATATTAATGCCAACCTAATTTCAATAGTTATTTTGGTAGCACTGTTGTGTTAAAATACCTCAGGGCATTTGAGACATTGAAATATGAGAATAGAATAGATAAGAATTTCTTATTTTATCACAAACACCACACTGGAAACTAACTTGCCAAGAGAAAAAATAGCAAAACTACTGAATATACAGTACAACAGCATATTCTGTGTTGCTGAACATCTGACATGTATACTCTGCTGTGTGAAAACAAAAATGAAAATATTCTCACCATGTCTTTGTAGTTGGGGTAGAAAGTCTGATCAATGAGAGGGAACTTATCTGAGCCAAGCCTCTTCTGATTATTGATCAGCTGAGAAAACTGCAGAAAAGAACACGCAGAGAGACAAAAAAATAAATTTACTGCTGGTGAATCAAGGCGACAGAATGAACGTAACATGATTTAGATCAGTGGCCAATAAGCTGCCAGCACAGTTTTAATGGCTGATAAAGATTTGACCTGACTGAGACGGAGTATGTGTGTTTGTGTGTGATAGACTGACCGAGAGAGACAGTTTAATAAAACAAAAATTGTGCATGTTTTGTTTTCATAGGATAACTGCATGTATCCATATGATCACTCAGTAAAATATCATTGATATCATGTATAAAAGCTGTGATAATCGTTAGGATTAAGCACTGGAATTATTGTGTATGCAATTGAATGCATAATATTCATCATTTAAATGGTAAATTGCATAAAATGTTAATATGGTAGCCCTCCATATTATTCTCTACCCTTCAGGTAGCTCTCAGTCTCAAAAAGGTTGGTGACCCCTGCTTTAGACCATGTAATAAGCTATTAAAGAATTGGGTGTGTATTGACACTGCTACTGAGTGGTGTTTTCTTTAGTGTATGTATAATAATATTAATGTTACTGTGTTTTAATTGTGCTTGTATGCATGTATGCTTGTAAGGTTTTCATAGCATATTACAACGATGCTCCAAACGATCTTTAAAACCATTAAAAACATTGTTCCACACATCCCCTGCATGCCCCAGTCACAACAGAACACTGTGTGGATTTTAGCATTTTGTTCATTAGTCGAGCTGAAAACTCTGCTTACAGCCCAAGGTTTGTCACATAGATTGTAGATGGAGTCCAGAGAGTTGACCGAGGGGATGCCGGCGTACTGCAGACCGATGATCAGGTTCCTGAAGTCCTCGTTCTGGGTCATGCTGAAGGCGTGCTGACGCACCAACACAAAGTCAGGCCTGAAAGACCTGGTGTGAGATAAAATAAAATAAGTTTTATTGTATTGCAATAACCCTCATACTGTCAAATCAGAGTAATAAGACCATCAAAATGAATAATTCGCAGCTGCTTTTAGACATTCTCCACTTATACTGTATGTGATTATCATAGTCTTGTGACCATCTCTCATTATGGTTATTATTATTGTTGTGGCTGTTATTGTGACACAGGTAAGGAAATAACTATGTAGTTAGTTATTCTTTTTTCAGCTGTTTTAATGACGATTTAACTGCTTCCTCATTATCCTGACTTGTTTGGAAGTACAGTGCGGCCCCATGTTTTCCCAGAACACCCAATTTATCTGTGTCGATTCTCATTCATCCAGGTCGTCGTTGTCCAAAACACATTTCACCTCCTTTTTTTAGGTTAAAATTACTAAAACTGGACAGTGGAAACAACATACTAACCCTAACCCTAACCCTAATAATATATAATCATCTGTGCAACTGGATTTGCCACAAATGGGTTGCCAAGTCACATGAGAGAGGAAGTCTGTTTTTTCTTAGATGCTAAACACATGAATCTGGTGGTACCTGAAGCCTGAAGTGGGTAATTAACCTAACACTTGTTTTCTCATTATGTATAATTAAACTGTCATAACTACTTACACTGTACAACTTTACTTTATCATTTTCCAGCATCATTGAGACTGAAGCAGAAGATCAGAAATTACATTTAATAAAAGAATATATAATATAACTTGCTGTCACTATTTCACCCCCTCTTTCCAACATTTTAACCCTTAAACACACCTGGACACATTTTTAATTTCTACAATATTTTATCCTTTTTTCATGCATATTTTTACAAATATATGTGTGTGTGTGTAACGTGAAGTAAAACACTCACACTAACACACCTATGCACAAAAATGTGCTCATTGAAACCCATGACAAAAACTTTTACATTTTTATTTTGGTGCTCTAGGTGTGTTAACTTGATCATGTTATGAAAAATAAAAAACACAACGCATATAAATAAAATAAATGTTTCTGCTAACCTTTCACATATACCAGGCTGCAAAAATCTAACCAAATGTAATCCAGTTTGCATGAAATACATTTTGTTTGCACACTTTTATTATTATATAGAAAAAATAGAGACCTGGAACTGATTGATGACTTGATGTATGACTTGATGTGGATTATTATAATAATATTAGTACACTGTCCTCCAAAAAAAACATATTTGTACACTGGTGGGGGGATTGTGTTAGATGTATGGGTCAACAAGGCTTTTGGTTTTGTTTTTTCTTTCCAATTTCTTAACAACAATGGGTGTTTTATGAAAGCACAAACAGTACCAGATGTTTATTTTTGCCACCATGATGACAAAGCTCAGTGGTTGTGGTTTCCAATTCCAAACCTTTATTTTTCCACAACCATAAAAGGGGAAAAAAGAGTGTGAACGTCTTCAAATGAACTAACGTGAGTGTAGTTTGCCAACAGCAAAATTTGTGAAGATACAATAACGTGAATGAGAGTGAGAACCATAACTTAACTAAATATATTACTAATCTCCAGGGAAGCTGTGCATTCAGTTTTATTTTTCAGCTGTGGTTGAACTGCAGGATTACAACATGTGCGAAAGCAATTTGAAAATAGCTCCTCATGTTCTCTCATATTTAACTCATATTTTCCAGTTTCTATAACAACCTTATAATTTCCCTTTCTAAATACTTTCTTGATACATTTGTGGATCTCTAAAACAAAACAGCAGCCATCTCCTGTAATTTCTTCCTTTGTCTCTGGGAGAGAGAGAGAGGAAATATGAGGGGGGAAAAACAAGGAGACAGTGAGTACAGAGTAAAAGAGATGTAGAGATCAGTGAGAGAAAGAAAAGAGACAGGGAGAGAGAGAAAGAGAAAACGCTGGCACAGAGTGACCACCACCGGCTCTTTATGCACTGAGAATACTAATCAGACACTCCGAGACACTAAAAAAGACTCTGGTTGGGAGAACACAGCAATTAATGCCACTATAATCACTTCATTACAGACAGTAGACAGTGGAGATCAGCATGGTCTCGACTCCAGAGTTGAAAATTCAGTATCAGTCATGCCAGCATTGGCATGGTTGTCCTAAAAAGCACTCACTTTGTTCTTTAACAAAAAGTAAACAAATTTAGAAGCTATGTTTGTTGTGAGTCCAAACACACATTTTAACGCTTATAATGCAATAATACCCATATGAATTACAATTCATGGTTTTACAGCTGGTCAGATTTGTATTAGGGCCACATGTAATAAATATATAAATAAGTTAATAAATAAATAAATAAATTAATTAAAAAATTTATTAATAAAACAGCATGAATCTGACTTTTTTTTCTCATAATTCTGACTTTTTTCCTCATAGTTCTCACTTTAATCTCACAATTGCGACTTTTGTCCTCATAATTCTGACTTTAATCTCACAATTCTGACTTTTTTCCTCATAGTTCTGACTTTAATTTCACAATTCTGACTTTTTTCCTCATAATTCTGACTTTTTTTCCTCATAATTCTGACTTTAATCTCACAGTTCTGACTTTTTTCCTCACAGTTCTGACTTTAATCTCATAATTCATTGCTCTTTTATTTATTTTTACATGCGGCCCTAACACTCTTCAGTAGATGTGCACTGCAATACCAATGAATGCATTTTAAAGTTTTACAATAAATATTTTCCCAAGTACATATAGTATAGAATGAGAAAAGATCACATGCTGTACCCAGCAAGAGACCTAGACTCATATCTTTTTGCAGCATCACTGCTTTGACTTCAATGTTTTCCATCAGTGAATATGAATCAGAGTTTCCCTCCTCATGTCTGCATGACATCAGGCAGTAGAAGAAAGCTGAGTGTGTGTTTGTGTGTGATCTTTTTTTTCCGGACCAGCCTCTCATAAACCATAATAACAGACAGAGACGCTGATACTCAGTCTGACGCTGCTGTCTTTGCTTCCTGCTGGTTTTGTTTCCTGGTGAGCAGTGGGAGTTACAGTCTCACTGTCAGTCTGTAGCTGGGAAACTGGTGCCTGTGTGGGTTTTGTGGTGTGTGTTAGCTTGTTTGTGTTATTGTGTGCTTGACAGTACATTCACATGTTTGTATGTGTGTGCTGTATATACTGTGGCAGTCTGTCTGTAACGTGGCTAATGTGTCTCCACCCTTTTTTCCCCCCACAAATCAGAGGTTTTAGCAAAAAAAAAAGAAGGATATTTATAATTTTCAAAACCATTCAACGGATTCTCTGCCTCATCTCATAGAAATGGCTCTGGATCATCATGTGTTGATGCAAAAGCAACGCTTTGAACACAGAGTCTGTGTTTTTATATTTCTGGGGATGACTTCATGGAGCCAACATGCTTGTTATCTATGTGCCGCAAAGAACAGGGGAAGCCAACTCACTAGATATTTAAAAAATAAAACTAATTTTTGCATTTTTAGTTCATTTTGAAGTTAAAACAGGTTTTTTAACCTCTTGACTCAAGCCTTGTCCTATTTTAATTAGTTTATTGCAGTATTTGCTTTTTAAATTTTTATTGTAACAAAGTGCTCAAAGTGCTGAGCTGCAATCCTTGTATGGAAGGTGCTTTACAAATAAAATTTTATATTATTATATTGTTATACACAATTCTATAAATAGAATTGTGTATAATAGGAATGGGGTAGGTACATATACGGTGGGTTTATAATTCTGCCTACTCCTTTTCAAACATGTGATGAGATATAAATGTCAATGTGCTGTCATTGTAAATGTTGCAACAAAACTGACTAAGTTTAATGGAAAAAAACCCGTATTCCTTGTATTTCTTGCACAGTTCAACATTCACACCGAACTGGGTAATGCCCACATGGAACTGATTTACCAATCTTTCTGTTCCTGAGACCCAAGGCCATATTTCTCCTTCCACAGTTTCGCCTTTTGTGTGCTACACTGATAAGTTCATGAGCTGAGAACCAGCTATAAAACTATGTATCTTTCTCTGTGCCTTAAGAGCCATTTTGACTCGCCTCTGAGATGTTTGTCCATCTTCGACGATCACTCTTTGCAAAGACGTAAACGGCGACTCAACAATCCATTTGATACTCAAGCTTTGATATCCTCATCAGACATCTTAAGACTAATTTTTCCATGGCACTCAAATCCTCATCATCCTCAAAATCTATCCACATTTTCTATTTTATTTCATGTTAATTTAATAGGGGAAGACACAATAACAAAGTTTTTATCAGAAAATTAAGACAGTGTGTGTGTGTGTGTGTGTGTCATGTATGTGTGATGCTGACCTGACCACTTTGGTCCCACTCCTGATGACCAGCATGTCCACGTTACAGGTTCCATTTGAGTGTGAGACGAGGTTGACCTCGGAGAACTCGGCCTGTGAGGATGGCAAAAGGGACATGGGACGGTTGAAGCACAGATGGAATATCCAGAAATCACACTAAATATTAAATACAACGGTCACACACATCTATTTCGTGAATGGATCCAAACTGAAACAAGTCATGCAGAAATGAGATGATTATATCTTCAGTATATATCTTACTGCCACTCTCATACCAAAGAGATACCCACCCTCCCCATTAGAGTAATTTTTACTGTGAGAAAAACAGTGTAACAAGAAGAGGAGAGAGACTTTGGTTCTGTTGCAGCCTGTATTTTGTATACATATACAATATAGTCAATCTGGAGTAAAAACCTACATGCTATGTGGTTGGTGTGGTTGCAAATAAGAGAGAATTTCTCTGTGACTCATAGCTGCTGACTCCTGTTTCCTCCAGAGTCTATTTTTGCTTGTGTGGTGAGACTTGGGGGTTGTAATTTAACTGTCAACATCTATTAGGTGTGAAACTCTTCTCAGTGGAATCACAGAGTCTAGTCATTTCAAATGCAGTAACCAGAAAAGGGAGAGCTGCTTCTGAGGTTCACCTCATGACAAACAAATACATCACAGTAACCACACTATGATATGAGGATATTTAACACGTTAGGAAATGTAAGACTTAAATATACACCAACTATTAAATACACCATTAATAACAAGACATCTTTGCCTTTGTAATACTATAATTATAAAGAAGAATTAAAAATGAAAGAATTTAAACATAAAAATAAGAAAAGTAGTAGTAGGAGTATTAGGTGAAACTGAAAAGAAAAAAAATATTGAATCTTCCAAGAATAAACTTGTAACATTATGAGAATAAAGTCGACTTTATTCTCGCAATATTAGGACTTTATTCTCAAAAGATTCCTTTTTTTTTCTTCGTTGTTTGGCCCTAATGCTCCGTCGTATCGTTAGGATATATAATATTAAAATCATTAACATCAGAGATGTAGAACTCACTAAAGGAAGAAGTTAAATGATTATCTAAGACTTGGGAAACATTGTGTTTATCCTAAGTGTTTGACCAACCCACCAACAGACCAACATCACCACCGCCACAGAGCCTTGTTGTCAGCATGGCTAATATGTAGCCTGTGGTAGTCTAACTCCCTTTTGGTCCTCATTATATGTTAACCACCATGCAGCACTTCCAGTATATGTGCTATTCAAAGTCATTTGTGACCTGCGGTAATTAAGCAAAGGCAGATTATTGAGCGTTCAGCTCAAAGAAATGTTCTTCTTCATAATTCAAACTATGACCATTTTCATTTCAAACATGTTAATATGAGGACAGGCCACTTTCATCTCTGTGCTCTTCCCCCTTTTTACCCTCTGTGAATGATATTATGATTATAATGATATCATACCTGCTCCACTCTGATGTCGTAGTCTCCAAGGACCTTCTTTCCCCTGAACACTTTGACCCTGGGAACAAAAAAAGAAAGAGAGAAGAGATTCAGACGACTGTATTACCAGCTGTCTGTGCTGCCCTCTACTGGACATGACACTCCCCATGGATCAAATGAAAGAGAAAATGGACGCCTGCATGAGCAATATTCATGGCACAAAACTTTCTCAGCTGTAGGGGGGGAACTTGCTGCGTAATGATCATTTCTGAACAGCTTCAAAAAAAGATACAGCAAAGCAATGATGCCCGAGCTGAACTTTGCAATTTGTGTCTGTCAGCGGGCGGTGACATTAGAATCTAATTAACCCTGCAATTCTGCTGCCATCCTGCAGTTTGAGTGATAAATGTGCCCAATAACAGCCTGGACTGATGTCGACTTCTTAATATCTTGGTTGCTATCTTACATCAAAAGTGATGCAGACATAAATTGCCAGCAAACACACACACACGGAGGGTAAGCAGACAAAGTGAGAGAAGGAGACGAGCAGGGACACACACGCACAGACAAATTGCTCAGGATGTTGCACATTGAAAGGTCTTCGCTTTATGCGCCTTGAGATAATTAAGTTGTGATGTGGTGTTATGCAAACAAAACTGAATTGATTTGTACACAACACTGTACGTGCTTCCATCATCCCATAGATTAAATCACAGGCCATGAGACTTGATAATGTGGCTGGTAACCCCCCCCCCCAAAAAAAACACATGTCAACCTGTACTATTTTATCTTTATATTTTTCTCATGAGCCAGCTCTAAGTGTGATTTGGAATAGTTTGTAAAGTATGTATAGACTTCATTTCTAAAACAATAATACTGCAAAATACATTGTTTTCTCAAAATATCTGCAGGTCCTTGAAGGTACAATTTATCCGCTGTCGTACCCCTTCGAACAACATCCCTCCGTATGTACCTCAACCTGCCATAAAATAATACTGTATGTGTAAACAAGGTTGCTCTCCATACCACAAATTAAAATGTGCACAAGATTCTTTCCATATAACCTCATAGCATTTTTGTGTGTGTAGTGCAGCACAGAGGCATCTGGCTCGTTAGTTTGGTTCATTAGGATCATACCATCTGTGAGAGAAACACTCTTGAGGGTACAACGCAGTAGTTCTCAATAAGAACACAAGCAAAAATGAGTGACAGTAAAATTACAGAAGCACTTTTTTCAGCAATGTTGGAAGGTTCGAGTTGATTAGGTATTATTATATTTCCTTTTTGTTACCTGCTCAGGCGAGGTTACGGGGGAGATGAGGCGATACTATACGTGAGACATTGTCCACTGAAAACGTGGGACCCTGCGATGGCGAGCAGCGAGTCTCATCACAAACCCTGTCGCTGTATTTCAGCTCAGTGACTGTGTCAGATTCTAAAACAAAGTCACAGCAGTTTCATATTGTAATATATTGGAATGGAAAACCAACCAAACCGTGTAGAGGCGAAGCAAGGCGTTACAAAGCATTAACTACCTCTTAACTACACCTTAACTACCTCTCAACCAGAACCAAACATCATCACTCTGTTATAAACACATCATCCAGTGCAACTTTAGTAAAGAATTTAAATGACACCTTCATCACAATCATTAAAAAAAAGCATATCTAAGCGCAGGAGAAAATGAGGCTCCACATCCAGCTTGTGTTCAGTATCTACTACAGCGCACAACGCAAAACAACAACCAGAGACATGGGATGTCAGACAAACACAGTAATAGACAATTACAGGCTAGTGATCTACTGAAAGGCTGCTGATGTCCCCCATTTAATTCCATTAAAAAGCATAATGCAGCTGTCACATCGCAAAACACCACCATTTGAAAATGTGAATCAGAGCAGTGGGTGAATGTCAGGGAGAAGACTAACAGGAAAAAAGTGCTCATGAGCCAAACATTGTAATTAGTTTTGAAGGGTGGCACTGCAGAGTGTAACATTTACAGTAGGAGGGTTTTATTGGCAGAAACTGAATATGCGACCCATGTTTGTAAGTTTGTATGTGTATAATCTGGGGCTGCAACTAAAGATTATTTTCTTGGTCCAGAAAATGTTCATCAGTGTTTTGTCCACAAATAAAAATTATTCAGTTTTTATGATTTCTTTGTTACATGGAATAAAGAAACCAGAACATATTCACATTGAAGAAGCTGAAAAATCAGAAAACATTCAAACTGATAAATCAATTATAAAATTAGATGAATCATTGTAGTCCTGGTATAATCACTTTAAAATTAAATAATTATATACTGTATGTATTTTTTTATTTTAAAGTTCAAAGAATTTATATCTGCAATGAACCCGTGATCAAAATGGTTCCACACCGCCACCGTTCACCAAATGGACTGAATTCATCCGGACAACTTCTTAAAGTTCTGTCTTACATGTCTCAAGGACTTCACTTGTATCATAAAATGAGTCTCCGCTGGCGAGGATAACTACCATAATCAGGGCGTAATGACTAGCTGCAAATTAAAGTATGATACATAATACATTATGACAAGCCATGTCCCTTGTCTCTCTGTCTCCCACACAAGTCAGTGCTATTTTTCGCCCTTCTCTGTCTCCTTGCAATGCTACAGTTTTCCCTCTTTGCCTTTCAATTCATACTTTCTCCGCACCCATCTGTTTTCCTCTTCACTCTGGTTATCATGATCAATTTACGGCAAAGGCACATTAATGGAATAGATGCATACAAATGAGCAATGCATAACAAGTGGCTGCATTTTAATGCATTGAAAGGGATGAGAGTGATTGGACACACGTGTTGCTATGGTGGTTCATGTAGTAAAACATACTGCAGTTGCCTGAGTCAATGAGCAGATTAGTGAGGTCGAGGAAGGCTGTGTTAAGTAAGGCCACCTGTGAAGATCCTCCTTTTTCTGGCATAGAACACAGTGGTTCTGGCAGCGTAAGACTTAACATGCTCCGTCTTTGTCAGTTGATCCAGTTGAGTAGAGATGGTGTAAAACAAAGATCTGAAGGTGGGGTGTTAAAGGGCACAAAAGTTGTAATAACAGACCTGTCGGCTCTTGTGTGGTGAAAGATAATATCTGCTGCTGCTGCAGGTGGAAAATGAGAGCACAGTGGAGGGAATAACACTGAACTGTACAGGCTGCAGACCAATATCTTATCTTATCTGCAGTTTCTATGGAAACTTTCTGCTGCATGCTACTTGTTACTGTCCATTTTACTTTCTAGAAAGAATTGAAAAGAACAGCATTTTAATGGTGTGGATTTGGATGTGTATTTTGTAATCGGTCTTTGAGCATTTGTTAAAAGTGCAAAATAGATCAAATGCATCATTACTATTATAGTTTTTTACTAAATGTCATTGGACAGAAGTCTGGACACCTTATGCTAACTGTTAAACCTGGCATCTATTGGATTTACAATATGTCCATCTTCAGATATAAAGATATATCTTAAAGATATACTGTATATACTATATATATGATGAAGTCTCCTGTGACGACGTCCCTGCCCCCTTTCTTGAAGATCAACGACCACTTTACCCCAAACCGAAGAATTCAACTATATTAAGGTTGGATTTTTTTTTTATTATTGTTTAGAGCGGTGAGAGTGTAGGTTATAGTGGTTTTGTTGATCTACTAGTTAATGTGAGGGCTTATGTGTTTGTGAAATGTAGCCTATAGGCCCTAGTTGTGCACAGCACCAGGCCTGCAGGTCACCCTTGTAAAAGAGATTTCCTGCTTAAATAAATGATAAATACAAAAATAAATGAATAAAAAAACCAGGAACAAACCTCTATAATGTGATTTAAGCTTGGTGTGATGCTGTAACACAGTAGTGTGAAGGACTGCGGCAGATCACAACCAGTCAAACCCAGCGGTTACCACATCTACATGTTCTCTCCATGCCCAGTGATCAGTCATTCACCCTGTGATTGCTTCTCTGTGCAGAAGGTGGCCGGCACAAGCAGAGTTCTGATTGGCTACGCCGACTCAACATGCACAGCATACAAAGCGTCGCATTACGGTGGGATTGGCTCATGTGTTTTGCCTGACATAAAGCTGTCGCGGGAGGCGCAGGAGGAGGTAACGCCACCTTTGGCCATTATCCTCCTTTTCTCAGCCCAATGAGAATCAAGGTATCCTGCACCTTCCTCACCGACACAGCAACTCTGCCTTGTCACTGTGTGTGGAAAAAAAGCACAAGTTGTGACAGATGTGGCACTACACTGTACAGCAGGGATACAAGCATCGCTAAGGCTACAGTAACTTATATAAGATCATTAGTTTTCTATTTAAATCATTTTTACTTCATGAAAATGTGCCATAAATACATGAGAACATCCACAAGCAGCACATCTGCTTCATTAAAAAGGGCTTGTTAGGGCAACGCGGTGAAACCAATAGCAACCAGGTGGACGGCTTACTCGAGGTTTCACTGAATCCCATGTGAACGTACAAAGAGATTTACTGACCTCTGTGTGTGTGTTTGTACATGTCTGTAGTGGGTTGTAAGGACATATTTTGATTTAATGAGGTT
Organism: Solea senegalensis; assembly: GCF_019176455.1. NCBI lineage: Eukaryota > Metazoa > Chordata > Actinopteri > Pleuronectiformes > Soleidae > Solea > Solea senegalensis. The sequence goes on along the minus strand of NC_058024.1, from coordinate 21,904,684 downwards.
ATTTGAGTAGATCCTCAGAAACCTAAAGGGCTCTTTGAGGGTTAAGACTTGGTTGCTATGACTGTTTATGCAAGCATGGTTATTGTGCTCCTTGTCCTTGGAAACCAAACAGGTGTTTCAACTCCGTGTTGCAGCTTTCTTTGTGTGTTGTACCTCTTCTTGTTCCTCGCCCACTCTCCACTCTGTTAGGTTCTTTTTTTAATTAACACATCCTGCATTTTCTTCACACTTCACACTTTCATTAAGACATGGTCTTACATATTTAAGGCATAACAACATTTCCCTAAGGTGTTTTTTAAAATACAAACCGTAGAGTAGAAATTTATTAGACCACCACCTAAAGCCACAGCTGCCCTAAGTTAACAGCAATGGTATTTACCAAAATAATTATAATCAATATATATATATATATATATATATATATATATATATATATATATATATATTTATATGTCTATATATATATGTTTATACATATATATATATATGTATATATACATATATATACAGTATATATACACACATACATACATACATATTAGAAATACTGGAAAAGGCATTTCTCAGATTGATCAGCACTAGTGATACTTTTACATAACGAAACGTGTACATTTGTTAGATTGAAAATATTGAAGCTTCCAAAGTTACTATTACCTACTTTAAAAACCTCCCTCGAAAGGTAACTTAAGTATTCCGTCAAAGTGTGACCCGAATGATGCGCTGGCCTGTGTTGTTTCATTCAGACTGAATACACTGGTCCATGGTTTTCTGGTCACTAATTGAGGGCAGTGACAAAAACAGGGCACGACTGCTCATTTCAGCATGTGGTTCTCCAGGCAGATGAAAACCAAGCAGCTTATTACAGCAAATTGTTGGGTGTGTCAGAAAAGCCTCTATGATTGTGGTTTGTGAATAAAAAAAAAAATCCTCGTGTTTAATTAAATCATTAGTATGGGCTGATTATTTGAAACTGAATATGGAAAGAGAAAAAAAAAATTTTTAATTAATGGGACTCCCATGCAAATTTCACTTTTAATACATCATTTTCTACCACAAAAATAGACAGGTTAACATTTTGTCCACAAGCTAATTAAGAGGTAATTCCAACATGCTGACTGAATAAATACATCTATAAACTGAGTAAAAAAAGCAAGTCCCATTGCTCCTCCTCCAACTGTGAGCCTGGATTATCTGATTAATCTAATCCCACACGGGCAATAACCCATGACGTTATGAAAACTGAACTAAAAAGACCGGAACCCTTTATTTATTATCCCGGATATTGAAAATTATTCTGGAAAAATGGGCAAAAGCATTTACTCACAGGACATTTTCTGGCCCTTTTATGGTTAAAATAGGCCAGACATTTGGAGGCTTAGTGGTTTTCCCGGTCACTCTAACCCTTTAACACCTAAGATAGACTTTGAAGTGTTCTCAACTATTTCTGCAGAGACAGTGTTTTTGTACATTCAAATCTATTTATGTGCGTATTTTTAAGAGCTCTGGGCTGTTAGGTGTGCACAGACGGACAGCACACTGAAAGTGACAGTAGCCAGATGAACATCTGGATAATGTGCTCATAGAGTCTAATTTGTGCTGAGCCACAGCGCGGTTGTCTGCAGTGATTTGTCTTTTCTTCATCTTACCGCAGACACCCACTCTGTCTCGACTCACCACGGGACCAGGGCTCACCTTAGTTTCACCTTGCTAACAGATGAATCACTGCGTGGCAACAGATTTCGTACTTGGCCTCGTCTTCTCATCGTTTTCACTCGACTTTACACGTCAACTTGCCCAACCAACCAGTGCACATTTAAAAAAAAAAAAAGAAAAATTTAATGATGTCCGGTTCATTCAGGAAACCCGATTAGACTGACGCACCGCTTCTCCAAGACAAATGAGGCGTGGCGAACACTTAACTGTCAACCACTGTCTCCTCTACTCTGCATCCACGAGTGGACAGCTCAATTTGTTTTAAACACAAGAACACAAATCTTCATCCTAAAAGCTGCAGAGGAGTATCTTCCCTTTGGAGACAAATAAATGAAAGGCAGTCTTTGAATTGAATTACCCAGTCAAGTCATTCTGCTGAGCATAATATACAAATAATAGCCAAGTTTTCATAGTAGATACAAAATGAAGAGCAAGTGTATTACACGACAGAAATAAATTGTTCAAATTTAAAGTTGATTGTGCCTTCATGTTTTTTTGTTGCTGTTATTGTGCAAAGTGGAATAAAGTAAAGTTATTCCATCCTGTCCTGATAACACACCTTTGTGTCCCCCCCACCCGTTTCCTATTTAGGACATTTCTGGCATAAAGACTAACAGATGACTTCCTGTTTACTTTGACAACCAAACATTACCATATAAACTTACATAACAGGATATTTTCGGCTGTATTTATAATATTTAGAGGCCAAAATGTATAAATAAGAGTGACATGCAGCTCAGAGGTATTAGCTAACTAAAAAACAACAGCATACATACTGTATGGCACACGCTTCCTTGAAATCATTTTCAGTTGAATGTGGATTAAAGCATTTGGCTGGAGGGAGATGAGGCAGACTCACATTGTTAGTCGGGCAGAATACATTACCAGCAGGTGGAGCTGGGACAGGCATCCACAATGGCTGATGACATCAGCTCCATCTTTAGAAGCAGCAGACTGTTTCCTAATGGGCCGGGTGGGGAGTATGTTTTGGCTTTGCCACAGAGAACACAGTATTTGTCTAGGAGGAGGAGCAGCACAGTCCCACAGTACAAATATAATATACAGCACTCTGAATCTTATATGGTTATGTGGACAAATGATATCACGTCTTCAGACTTACGTATGGTTTAGCAATGAGATAAAAGACAAAAATAAAAACACAGTATGACCGCATAATTAATATAGATTTAGATTTAGATTTAAAGGAAGCCACTGAGTACTGTAAATCCTGATTCTATGTTTATTGCAAATGATGCTAGTACATGAGGAGTTAATCTTAGGGGTGGAAATACGTGATACATGGTCCACGATACCAATAATATCACGATACATCGATTCTGTGATAATCAACATAGCAAGACAATCACATAGCGATACATCTGTGTAACTGAAGAGAAACAAAATGTCCGTGAAAAGTTAAAAGTGCAGGATTTATCTTATTATTCACAACATAGAGAACAAAGTGCATAAAGTCTATGTAGTGAACATGGATCTCTACATTTATCTTCCAGTATCCCACTGTAAACTCCCTCTTCTTAATTTGTTAATTAAAATAATTTGCCCTGGCATATCAATTATCTTATCGCACGAGGATGGACAACACTATATGTTTAAGAATCTTCAGATAATGTCAGTCTACGATATTAATATACTTCAATCATGTGTATTTACTTATAAATATATTCAACTTTCCCACTTGCTGCCCAAATCCTTTCATGAATTCTTTACAGTTAACTCTCAGGTCCATTCTTATAACACCAGACAGACTGATAAACTTCATCCCCCTTTTTGCCGCACTACTCATACTCAGTTTTCTTTTGCTCACAGAGGCTCCATACTTTGGAATTCCCATCTTCATGTTGTTAAATTATCTTCATCCCTCAATACTTTTAAGTTAAGACTGAAAGCTTACCTGTTAAATCAAAGTTCCTAATAGTTTTTTGTTTTTTTTTTCTTTTTCCAGTATATTTCCAGTATATTTGTCATTGGATCATTATCTCTTTACATGCTTATACACTCAGTTAAATACAATCATTTTATATTTATACATACCCATGTTTTTATTTCTGACTTCTTTGAGTGTCTGCTATAAAATGGCACTTGTATTGCTTCCTTTTTTGTTGTTATTTGTTGTTGCTTTCTCCTATTGTTGTTGTTGTTGATTTATCCTTTGAATGTGTATATTTCTTGGGGAGGTGCTTCTTATAAGCCCATGTAGGGTTTTTTAACCTCTCCTGCACTTACTATTCTTCTTTAATTTCTGTTTTTTGTATTGTCGTTTTTTTTATGGTGCAAATAAATAAATACAAATACAAATACAAATATATCACCAAATCAATATTTTGAAGAATCTATACAACTAATTAGTTTGTATTTTTCTAAATAGTCTGTATTTATGTAGCGCTTTTCTAGTCTTGTCCACTCAAACCTGCTTTACACTATAGTTTTTGCCATTCACCCATTCACATACAGCTATCATCTCATCCTTCATACTCATTCACACACTGCCAGCACATCTGTCAGGAGCAACGTGGGGTTAAGTGTCTTGCCCAAGGACACATCGGCATGTAGACTAGTGGAGACGGGCATCGAACCCACAACCTTCTAGTTGAAAGACGACTCACTCTACCACTGAGGTAACATAAGTTGCCAATATGTACTAGGAGAAATGTAATACTTTGAGCTGATTGCAGGAAATATTACGTACCACGAAGGAAAGAAAAACACCATTTTATTTTACATGTACTAATACAAGCTAGTTTATTTCGGGCTTCGGTACAAAATAACAAAAGAGAAATACAAAGAAACAATTCATCCATTGGCATTATCAGCTTTGCACCTGCACTACAATGGTGCTTCCTCTGCCACAATGTGTCCTTGATGTTGTACTTCAAAGCTATTCACAGCACATACAGAAATGTTCCAATAAATGTTCCATTGGTCCAAAAGTATACTGAAAACTTCAATATTTTCATGCACTCCTGTGTTAGACTGCCTATACATCAAACTAAACCATACAGCTAATAATGGATGCCATGGCAATTTACAGCTCCAGTGCATGGATTACAATCAATCAGTCCTGAGTGAGTTGGCACTAATTCAGACACTGAACAAGCACAAGCCAGTCGATTCCTCAGTAGCTGTTTCACAGGAGTGAGAGTCAAGCCTGTGAAAATGGATGAAGTTGGTCAAATGTAAGAAGCAAGCTTATAACATGTATGAAGTATTGTGCTGTGAAAAGATTTGAAGTCCTTTGTGGTTTAAATTAAATAGTATTCAAGTACATTTTAGACTTTGACATGAATTGAGTTGCCTACAGATCCTGATACATGTGATATGTTCTTGAATAACAGTAATATTTACCACTACTGTTTGTTTCTAGCAAGGTTTTGAATGCTGAAATTATAAATTGCATCCAGCTTGTTTTGGTGGAATTGTGCCTGCTGTTCAGCTGCTGTTTCTCCGTCTGCAGAGAAACATGTTACAGGCTGAAGTTAAAGGATGTTAAAACTTCACAAGGAAAAAATAAATTCAAAAACTGGTTACATGTGTGTCAAGTGAGACAAGTTCAAAAGTTAATATATAATATAGCTATTACATAATAAATACTACTTTTCTCTTGTTTTAGTGAAAGAGCTGTAAAAAAAAACACTCCAAGATTGAGAAATGTTCAGTTTGTTTTTCTCTCTCTCAATAAAATCTTTTATGGCGTTGTTAATTGAATTCTACGCTATGACATGTACATTTACAAGAGAAAAGGGTAAATAACTGCAGTTCATTCTGGACTGGGATTGGTGCCTCTTGGCTCAAAAATATTTTGTCCTCAGCAATTTAGTTCCAATCACCAACAGATTGGCAGTTAAGTTAGCCATATTTAGAGTTTTGCATTTGTATTGCACTCTTGTTTATTTCTAGTGCTGTGCTTACATTACATTACAGTAATTGCTGTTGTGTGCACAGAATATTGACCACAATATGAATCTGCTGAAGGGGTGCAGTTACTTCATATGGCCATACAGCATATGATGCACATTTCATCAATACAGATGTCTGGTTACAACAATAAGTCTATTCATAAGTCTGTTTATTGTGATCAACAATAAAACATCTCTTCCAGGCAGAACAAAAACACCGATGATCATTCTCAAGTTATCTCATCCATCTCTTTTAATTTTATAATACATTTTTGCAGTGCACATTTAAAATCCTGACTTCAGATATAATGTACTGTTTTTATAATGGCAGGACTGAAGCAATAATCTTTCGCCTAGATTTAGTTAGTTTTTATTATTATTAATTTTCACTGCTGTAACTTCATTAATCATGCAAACCACAACATATAAAGCATGAGCATAGCTTATACCTAACAAATGACCATAATTTAACACAATAAATCGTAATCTGATTAAATACTGTGGATTTTTGTTACTGAATAAAAAAAAAGAATGTGGTGGGGGGTCTTTACATTCTGTACTGCCTGTGTGGGTGATTGCATGGCAGGTCATCCGTTTATCACAGCTGCTCGTAGTAATAACAGATTTAAGGCTGCACTATGGGGGATCTGCAGCTATTCACGCTCGATCGATTAAGTGTGACATTGGATCTATAGGTCTTCAGCTTGTGTGGGCTGTGTGTTGCTATTAAGTAATTAAACAGATGATACTGTTTTGCTTCACTGATTCTGGATGAAGTTCTCCAACAGCGGAGGATGAGAGGAACAGAGGAGAGAGTAACTGTCAGAGGCAGAGAGGGGACTTAGAGGATGAAAAAGAAAACCGAAATGCTTGCCAATCAATGTCTAATTTATTTAATTAATTGATTAATTAGCTGTTGAAGTGGTGAGAGGTGGAAGTTGGGTTCATTAGAATGTAAACCTATACTGCAAGTTAACATTTGTTCACAGCCACATACAGTGTTGGAGATTCTTCACCAATAACACATAGAACTACTTTATAAGGATATCGATATAAAAACCACACAAATTTGTGACTTGAGAAGCTCAACTGTATCAGTAACGGAGTATAAAGAACGTTTGTTTGTTTACAATATTCTGCCTCATAGGCAATGGAGATTATTTATCAGGTAATACAGTTCATCTCCATTAAATTAGAATACCAATGTGTGTGTATATAACTCCTGCTTATCAATCCGGTGCTTATAAGAGTGAGGCTTTCAAGAGAACGTCTCTCTATGTGCTAATAAAACTTCAGGTGCACAGAAATGAAAGGTGACATAAGCATAAAAAGAGGTAATGAATGACTGGTTGAACTCCTGCCTATGCAAGACTTTGAGGAAAACAGTGGCAGTGATGTTGTGTTCAAACACTGCTATGTACTGTTAAGCCTTTCATGCAAACTGTAAAACAAGACAGAAGCTACATTTGTGTATAATGCCACTCTTTGTGAGAAATGTGGAGTAGATTATTCGTCACTTAAACATTAAAAACTAGCAAAAGGTAAGGTTGGGTTGTTATACTGTTGCTGATTTTTAACTAAATACAGTAGTTATAGTTTCCTAAACTTGACCAAATCTCGGATACGATTCATCTCACATAAGAAAAACTCTCCTAAGCCGTTTTTTCCATCATGGTACAGTTCAGTACAGTACAGGACCTTCACTTGATAGGCGGGGTGTGCGCTGTGCAATGAAACAATGAGATTATTAGAGATAGACTTTAGACAGAGAAAACTAGCCATTTTCCTCTATTTTAAATCTTTATGGTAAACAAAGCTAACTGTCTGCAGCTCTAGCCTAATAATTACTCTACAGACATGTAATATAACTCTGCGAGGATGCAAGTAAGATAATGTAAGAAGAGCTACTTCAGCTTGAATCTCCCTGAATAGGTAAACTTGGTCGTATTGTATCACACACACTCTTGTCACATGGAAACAGCACTCGTCCTAATCCATACTGCAGAGACAGGGTGGAACCACTAAAGTGAACGAAAATAGAAAGCTAATAGCCAGCAGTCTGTTGAGTGTCATCATTTGTGCCAAGATCCAAAGCTAAAGACCCATTAAGGCACTGCATGCCCACAGAGCACATGCGCAAAAACACAATGTCCTTTAATGTGATGTCCCTACTGTTCTCTTTAATGGCGTGTCACATAGTGGCAACACCAATGACATCTGCTTCAGTGATGCAGTGCTACTCATTAATTGAATCTTGTGAGGTGCCCAACAATGTTGTGACTGTGTGTGGCTGTGTGTAATTGTTTTTGTGTGTGTGGCATTAACACTGACCTTTTCAGGATCAGTAGTCTTCAAGGAGACCAAAACCTGGCCCTCATGGGGAACTGGTTTGGTAGGGCTAAGTAGGGCTAAGATTTGAATTGTGGTTAGGGTTATGGTTAGGTTAACTGGTTGTGGTTGGTTAATGTTAGGGATAATGCTTTGTTCAGACTGTCCAAAGAAATAGAAGTCAATGCTGTGTCCATATGTAGCAGAGCTGAGCAAGTCTGTGTGAGTGTGTGTGAGAGAGAGCGAGAATGAGAGTGATTTTCAAAAGGAGACAGTATCACGCTGAACCTTCAGAATGTCAGCGAGACAATGTTGATGTTGTTTCTGCCTCCAACTTCGGAGAATGTGGTGAGAGAACTAACCACGCACAGAGCTTTTGCATTTTTAAATAAGGTCTTGTAGTGTATGACAACTTTTATGGGTCTTATTAATATTATATACTGAATTGTTATACAATTGTTATTGCTACAGTTATGCAAATATGTACTTGTAAATATGGATGTATATTTTCAAAGAACAGAGCCAGAATATACTGTACATTAAACACAGGTTAGAGTGGTCAACAACAACAGCAGGGAAAGAGATACAGTATATAGTCTCTTAAGTGCTACACTCAGGCTGTGGGAATCACAATAAGGGAACAAACGGCATCCAACACATTGCAAGAGTAAAAGTTGAGTCTTTGTAGCCCACCAAGCATCTGGCAGCAGCAGCAGCAGCAGCAGCAGCAGCAGCCCTCAACCTCTCAGTTCACACTGGATTAAATGGATTTGAGTTCTGGTTTATCAGCACATGCAGACTCACCCTTTGCACCAATAATAATAATGAGTCAGGGAAATAATATAATGCAGCTGTAGTGGCAGTACTCAAGCAGTACACAGACAAGGTTTCTGGTCCCTGATTTTCCTGCTTCATTTGTATGTCCAGGCCTCACTGGTGTGAGATTCTCACTTTCACTCTCTGCCCCTCCTCCCTCGCCTTATCTTACTCCTTCCCGCACCATCTCACCACACCTCAATCACTATTTTCTCTGCCTTCTCACTCGGTACATTTCCACACACAGTTAAGTCAAACTATGGTTTTATCTCCATAATTGTCCTTGTCCAAGTGTACGGAGTAGTGAGGAATCGATTGATTGAATGAAGTGTGTCCACCTCCGCTGTGATGTCTTATTCTTCTGTGTACCAGCTTGTTCTATTATTTCTTGATTTAAACCAGGAGTGGGAACTGTGACTCATGCGCAGAGGGCCAAGGTCAACTTGACCCAACTCTGGTTCGACTGAAGGTATGGACAAGCAACTAGATGTCCACCATGATTTTTGTCGTAGGCCAGATTTACACCGCAGGCAGGACAACTTTGAAAGATAACGTTGCTTCCTAGAAAAACAGGTATCGTGCGTGTAGATAACAGTTGGCTTAATTCACAGGCTTTAACGAAACGGAAATGTTGTGATCATCGGATCACAAACAAAATGGCAATGTGGATGCAAAGTGAGGAACAAGGAAATTAGTAAAAAATATCCTCATATGAGGCCACTTCCCTATGTCGTCCCCTCACTTCATAATATGACACGAATGTGGAGCTGACCTGACATTTTGATTCATAATCAATAATCAAATGTCTTCCATGAAACTGTTAAGAATCACAGATACATAAAGAAAACAAATACCGGAACTGCCGGATTTCTGACCCTGAGTGTAACATACATGCAGTAGTAATGATGCTCAATCTGGGAGTGTCAGTCTGGTTTTAGTTGGACTAACCCAATTACCCGCCTCTGTCTAATGCCTAATGTAACTCTGCTGAATGTCTAATGTAAATCTACTGAGTCTCTGACTCACCCGCTCATCACTTGCTCTTTCACCCTCTCATCCTCCTGCCAGTTTCCTACTGTGTGTGTGTGTGTGTGTGTGTGTAGATCGCTGAGCCATGACATGGCTGAGTGCAGCAGCTTCAGGGCTGTCGTGTGCCACGATGCTGAATTGCACCACAGAGGCACGTGTTGCAGATTTTTCCGGGTTGCCATTCAGTTCTGACCTGTCTTTATCTTTCACACTCAAGCACATGATGCCCACACACTTTGACGCAATGCATTTATTTATAATCCTTATTATAGTTTACACATTCCATATAATAATACACATTATACTGTCTCTGCCTTTCCTAATTCTCTTATAAACGTGTTTGTTATGCACTAAAACACCAAAGCAAAGTCATGACACTGATTCATTTCCTGGTTCTTCACTAACACAACTGGAGATACAAGTGTCACAAACACACACACACGCGCCCCTGGTGGGATTTACCAGTTAACGCCCCATTATAAATGAAACAGAACGTTTGTTCTCATTGTGTTTACTTTTAATTAAAAGCCTCTGATTTTATTTGTAGGCATTTCTGATAACTCAAACGTGTATTGGTGGATGACAGGGAAGTTTTTGTATTTATTAAAGTGAATTCCAAAGTTACTCCTATTCACGCGTTCAGTCAGACTGATCATTTTGGCCTCGTGTTCTTACTTGGCAGAAGAGGGTTCCCTTAGGTTGTGCTAAATTACGACTAATAAGATTGATTTTCCGTGACCTCTTAATTTGCAGCTCTATGTCTTTTTAGTCTTCACTGATCGAGTCTCATGACACGCGGTGGATTCGGCCGTTTTTTTTCTCTCCTTCTTTTCATTCATTTGGTTTTAATGAGAGTACAAATTCTCTGAAGTTGACTCATGTCAAAGTCAAAGTGAGGATGTTAAATACAACACTGGGTGCAAATACCTAAAATACTCACAGATATAATCAAACAATTTCCATTATTTTTAGCCAGAGGATGGAATGAAGAAGTGAAATACACCTGATGGCGAAAAATAAAAGAAAGACAACACAATCTGTGTCAGATATTTCACCTGTGGAACCTTCTTTCTGTCATTACACTGAATCCAAAATACATACACACTTTTTATGGTACACTGACTCGTTCCTCTCCTAATCACTCCCCAGTAGAGGATTCTAAGAGAACACAGATGACAAGCAATATTTTGGCTTGAAGTTTTTTCCCATCGGCTGCCTCTCATCTCTTTCATTTTTTCATTTTAGCTCCTTGTCTGCAGGGAAATACAGAAGAACGTGTGACAGTTTATAGCCACTGGGCTGAGACGGATAAGGTTGGAACGTGATGATTTAAAGAAAGGGGCAAAATAAGCAAGAGTGGGTAATAAAAAAGGAAACAAGGAAGGGAGATCATTTTCAGGCTTTCAGTTAAGACAAATATGCATCTTTGAAAAGACTGGGTCTTAGTCTGAGCTGAATTGGATTTGTGTCAATTGTGTCAACAACACTTTTTAAGAAGCAAATCAAATATTGATTTAATCATTTAAAAATATTTATTTTTATTGTTAAACTATACTTGTTCTTTGCGCTCCCTGATTTGTTCTTTGCACTGTGGTTTTCTGTTTGTGATTCTGACCATGGGCGGGCCTTAGGAAGCTGCCTGCTGATTGGCTACGGAGTTCTGATGCCACATCCGACATCCGACAAAATAATTGTACGTTTCTAACGTTTATAATCTGACAAACGTTAGATACCTACAGTTATAAGTTCCAGACTGCGAGTCCAAGCCCGTGACTACTTCCGGTCCATTGAGCAAACAAAAAACACAAAGAACAAACCAGGGCGTGCAAAGAACAAGAGTATCTTCAAACAATAAAATACAACACTTTTGAATGATTAAATCGATATTTAATTTGCTTCTTAAAAAGTGTTGTTTGCTTCGTGAAAATATTGACACAAATCTAAGTCCATATTGGCACACTTCACACACTAGTCTTGTCCTTTAAAGGTACAGTGTGTAAAATTTAGCAACATTAATTGGTAAAGTTGAATTATATGTAAGTAGTCTTCAGTTAGCATCCAAACTCAAAAGATGTTTATTCTATCCATTGTGGGCTATTGTAAAAACATGGTGGTCCAAACTAGCCTGGCGGCTTATGTAAAAACAAAATTCTCATTGTGGGGTAATGATAATTAACAAATGGACCTTTAAAATTGCATGCTATTTCAGGCTTGTGTCTTATTTCAGGGGGTTTGTTTAAGACAGCAGCATCTTCAGCTCAAACAAAACCCAAACACCCACAACGGCTGCGTGACCTGTGCGTGAGTGAGAGGCTGCAAGCTGATGATGGAGCCAGACAAGCCTCAATACTGAAGAGACACAGGTTCTGACAGGTGAACGTTAACAATTCTAAAATATTCATATGGTGTTGGAGAGAGAGCTTCTTCTCCGCTCCTGCCTACCGTCACGCCATACACAACATTGCAAGTGGATACAGCAGCAATCCCTCACTGTGGGTGTTTGAAACAAGCTCAGGGGGGAGGATTTTTTTTCTGGTCACGACTCAAAGACGGCACGCGCCGCACATGCAAACATGTACACACTTAGACACACAAACGTGTTCAGCCAAGTGTTCATTTATTCCCGTCATTATTTCTTCAACCATTTAAAAAAAACACCCCTGCTTGCCGAGTTGTGTCACGTGACCCCTAAGGTATGTGCAATGGAAAGATGTGAATTTGTGGCGAACGTGAAGAAGGAAGACTTCTGCATAACAGCACACGCACACGCACACACACACAAATCCGCCTACACAAGCCAAACACACATCCTCCTCAATTCCGTTTCAGGTTAAGAAAAAGCCTATTTCATTAATCTCCTCATTCACATTCTCCTTTAATCTCTTTGCGTGTTGCGGTAATTATTTAGAGGATATTTCAGGTGTGGTGGCATCTACTCCTAGTCTAATACAAATTCAGTCATTTAACCAACTGAGTTTTGAATTTGCAGATAGGATGAAAAAGTGAAGTGGAAACGCTAAAACACTGTCCACTGAAAAGGAAGAGATTTGGTCTTTGTCGTTTGTCACATGTTTATAAAACACTAATTATGGAGAGGTCATTAATCATGGAGGCTGGCTGCTGTTTTTGGCACCATTCACTAATACAGTTTACAGTATTTTGGATGTAGATAGCAATTTATGCTAAAGTAAAACATGGTAATGTTCATTTGTTGAGTAGCCAACGATACCAGTGAACTCTGAAGCAGGACTTTTATTTACAAATGTCTTCAGACCAGGTACAGTAGTATAGTATAGTATTTTTCAAGATTACAAATGAAAACTAACCCTAACATTTAATATTTACCTCCACTGAAGATGTTATGTTTTCAGTGCTGTCTGTTTCTCACTTTCACTTTCTTAAATATTGCACTTAAATAGGTGTTATCCAACATTTTCAGAAATTTAAAGAAATAATGAGATAATCAACAGGAATAGATAAGTGTGTGAAGCAGATCTTCGGTCAATTATATGTCCTTGTTGGTATAACACCATGTGTTGTTATATTCTGAGTGTTGACAGTATAGTGAGTGTATGCATGCATGAGTGTTTGTTTGTTTTTATGGAGCATAGAGAGGAAGCGAGGTTTATGCAGTTTATGGCGTCTCCATGTTGACAGTTTGACACTCACACCTACAGCAGGACTGCATGTCATAAATGAGCTACGCACCATAATGTGACAGAGAAGCAGAGAGACACACGAGCAGCAGATAAAAGAGTTGCTACTTGGTGACGGTAACTGCACGGTGCATTTATATGAGAGTTGTACAAATTAACTTCGTTGCTCCGTCCAATTTTATATATCTATGCGCCACTTACTAGAGCAGCAGAATGAAAGTCAATTAAGTGATAAAATTCTAGTTATTCAGCACAAGTACAGTCGGTGTCATGTCACAAAGCTCCCAGCACCACATACAATATTTCACAAGGACACCGAATAATTGGTGTTGTCTTTTTTGTGTGAAAGTTGTCACTGCTCTCTGCTACTGCGGTGGACCACGAGAACCGGTCTGCAAGCACAGTGACTGTTGGATTTCACATTAGTTGTATGAGTATTGTGTTTAGAAAGGAAGCAAAAGTGGAAGTGATTGGATCTGACACAGATCACATGTTGCCATTTGCAATTGGCTTCATGCAGGAGGTGCGGGCTGCACATACTGTAGAGGCCAGTCACCAGTCTCACATTCTGCACCAATAAAGGTACATTTAATCTTATCTTTTGGCAGGTTAGATTATTGTTGGCTTCAGTTCTGCTGCAAAAATTATATGATATACTTCCTGACTCTTTAAACTGCCGTTTCCTTATTTCCTGCCAAAATACACCATAGCACCTTCCACAATACGGTCAACTGAGACATTTAAGGTCACTGAGATTGCGAGTGCTACACCTCCCTGAATCAGTCACAGATAGTCTCAGGTAGGTAGGTAGGAGGTATTGTCTGCTTAACAATGAAGCATTTGCATTTGTTAACAGTTTGGAGAAGAGGAGGTTTTTTTAAGTATTGCAGAACTAATGGGAGGTCAGATGCCAGGTTTTGTGCTGTATACATGTGTTAACCTGGGTTTGCAGTTCCATCGTGGCTCAGTGTCGAGTGTTTTTATGTCCTTCCTGTGGATGTCAAGTAGCCTGCTGCAGGAAACAATGAAAAGAACGCCGCAGAACCAAGGTCAGGCCTCTGTGACGACCTAAACCACGTCATCCTTCACAAAACACTTAATCTGATTAGTAGTGCAGGAGCCCCTGCACAGCTTCACCTTTCAAATCAAGTATACAATATTGTATGCACCGACAGATAATGATGATGGCCATTTAAGTTAATCAATTTAAATAAGAGAAAAATTATGAGACATCTTTGACACAAAAGTAAATCTTATAATAATGAAAATGTGCTTCACCAGCATACAAAATTATCTCTATTACTATAAAAACACTCCCATTTGCAGCATGAGTTGTAGATGCAAAACGAGCTGTCCAAATATACCATAATAGATTGGCTTTTAGGGTTTCTTTGCAAATTTAAAATGAAAGAAAGTGGCTATGCGTCATTGCGGTGCACCTCGACAGCAACACTATCCTCACCTCTCCACACTTTCATGATATGCGCACTCTTGAATAATTAACAAGATAATCATCATTTTGGAGATGCTGCCTTTATCGCGGGCAAATGCCACATTTCAATTTGTTCTCATGCCCCTCGGCTCCTTTTGTGAAAAGTGCGAGTGCTATAAACCGATAGTGCATGTCCTCGTGTGACGTCTCGCTGCCAATTGCTCTCTTGAAAAGCGTGGATAACACAAAAATAGGACTGTATCGCAGTATTTGTTATAAAACCAGGTCCCGCTTGAGAACTAATATGTGGACAACAGCAGGCGTTGTAGTGAGCCAAGCAGCTCAGACTGGCTTTAGGCCTATCTGATCCACTGATGTACCGGAGCCTTTCATAACATGGAATCAACCAAGACGGTGGGAGGAAGAGGAGGCACGAGTGAGAGCAACAGACCGTAAGAGAGAGATGAAAAACATTGACCTCTGTCTAAAATAGATTATTGTGACCCTCCATAGACTATATTTAACCAGGTAAGAAAAGTCTCATTTTCAAGAGCGATAGAAGCATCAGTACATTACATTACATACATGTCTGTCTCACCTATAACCAGCCTTTTCTGTTATAATCTCTGTCTTACTTTTTCTTTTCACTCTATGTTTTCCCCTTCACCTCTCACTTCCTGTGATGTCCATGATTCCCTCCTGACTCCAAATCTAATAGCGATCCTCATCGACCCTTTCTTAATGGAGCACAAGTATAATGGCAGGCTAAGGCGTTCCTCCTCGTAGCAAATGGAGAAAAAAACTGAACAGGCATGACTCTCTAGAAACCCATAGAACCTCAAAGTAGTATACCTATATAGTAGACCTATCGGTGCCCTCTGTTCGCTCAGCTTACTGCGGGGCACCACTGCTAAAACTTTAAAACAAATGACATGTACTGTTTTATATATATATGTGTATATATGTTAACAACATGTGTTTACAAAGAAGTAAATAATCAGATATTATTGGAAAACTGACACTAAGAAACTGCACCCATTAAAATAACAAACAAAAGCACTTTTAATCACCACAACGGCACACTTTGTGTGCCAGCATTTAAATATAAAACATCCTCCGTTTCCATGACAACTAAGGCAGCAGAGAGATATCGTGTACACATCTTTCTGTCACCGTTAGATCTGAGCTAAACTGGGGATTGTTGTTTTTTTTTTACAACAGAAAGAGCACTTAAAAATATACACCATAAGGTTCTGTAGATGTGCGCTCGCTGCTTTATTCAGGATGCAGAACCTCGAGAGGAATTACTCATGTTGATATGGAGGATAACAATAATATGCGTACCTTCGCTGTGACTTCAATGATGCCTCTGCTGTTTGCTTTGAAAAAATGAGGCAGAGATGTGATTAATGAAAACGCCGTAGCCATGGCTATGAGCCCGGGGACACTTTCATTACAAATCTTGTAAATCCAATTAAGTTAAAAAAAAAAAAGTTACTGCATGTCAATATTGAAATGAGTGTGTTTGAGGTGGTTTGTTCTTGTATTTTTAATTACATTACATTACACGTCATTTAGCTTTTTTCCAAAGCGACTTACAATAAGTAAACCTGGAGATACAGTGCCTTTACACACAACACTTATGTAAACACTTCACTGGCTGTTGGTCTTATCACTTAAATATGTGCAATGTGCACACACACGTACGCAAAAAATGGGCAATTCGAAGTTTGTGACTGACTCATGGGACTCGTCAGAGCTTCTACATCAGACAACTTTTCCAAACTGACGATCTGACTTTCACACCATCTTCACACCGCTGCCGTCCAGGTGTGTGAGGGTGAGAAATTTGTTAAGCCTTCTTGTGGCCGCTCATATCAAAAACTCATAATCATGCTCATAAAACACCTAAAGGACTAAACAGAAATGAGTGAGAAGCCAAGATCTACTGTACGTCTTTTGTGAATGTACAATTTTTGAAAGTACAATCAATTGTCCTGCTTATTTTTGCAACTGTAAAAACTGTGGCAAAACCCCACTAGCACCTTTTCCTAACCACACATGTTCCAAGTTTACCACAGACCGTCTGTTGCCATAGCAACAGTGGATCGCCTCAACAGAGGTTGTGTTGCACATCAGTTTTCGTGAAGGCCCTCTTGGATGTCTGTACGCCATGCGCCTCATACCTCGTAATAAGCTTATCTCTGGAATACTGCAGCAGAGTCTCACACACACACTAATGTCTTTGTAATGTTGTATTCCAGCAGTATCCACTTTCTCTTTGTGTTTTTCGTACAACAGATATTTGTGTTTCCTCAGTCAGATTGATTCATCTCCTCGAGTTTCTCAAGGGTCTTTTTTTTTGAGTCTCTGAATTCAACTTTAGTTTCAATGCACGCCTACTTTATGATCAGAGTAAAAGCCTAAACAGCGAGATCAATATACTGCTATGGTATCAAGTAGTTTTTTTGGGGTGAAAGGCAGTCAGACTAAAGGTCATAATGGAAAGATTACATTAGAGGACTGATCTGCCGGAGCATCGATCTTTCTCCTGCTGCACTTATAACAAAACAAAAGGATGGATTTTCGCATCATTATTGATTAGTGATGTTTACATTATGCATTTTGATTAACAGCACAGTATTTTTTTATTTTGGCTGGTGAGGGTAGTCGGCTTTTAAGGGCTGGGTCATATTTACTGTGTTGTACGGCCAGAGCTGCTTCATATTTCCACAAGCAAGTAGAATGCCGCCAATCTGCAGACCACCGCAAAAATGGGCAGAAATCTGTGTGTCAGACATGTCTACGGACATGTGGACGCAGAAAGTATGACCCGGGCTTAAGGACCCACTTCCAATGAAGGCAATGATGGAAGCATACTTTAGTGCTGGGAAATAATATTTTGGCCCGTATTTATACTTTGCGATTATATCATGTTTAGAAATATTCAGTCAAGTTCTTTCCAGTGTAAACAGTCTTAATCACATGACATCCAGCTAACTATGCTTTTGAAATACTGTATTGTTACTGTATATTCAGTTTTTCTATATTATATTCATTTCTATAAATGGATCCTCCAAACCCCTGCCAGCCGGTCCTTTAAATTTGCCACATTAGATAATTTTCACATCGCTGAATTAACACAAAAATAATGTTTTTCATACAACAAGGCTTACTCTAAGGTCATAACATAACTATCCAGCAGATAGCAGGTTGCCTGTAATGACAATGGCCAGAACAGACGACAAATACCTGTTTTAATTAAATGTTCAAGTCAAAAAACCCAAGTTTAGGTATAAATTCTTCAAATCTTTTCCCCCCAGTTACCACTTTTGTTCTTTGTTATGATGAGACAGATGATCTTTGTTTTGGCATCATTTGTGCAGGCTAATTAAATAACTATTTTAGAATGAAGCCCCTCAATCTGTCGAATCTAGTTTAACAGCCTTGTACGTGCAAATTTATGGAGATATCAGGAAACAGTATGGGCTGTGTTTGTCTGCCGCAGTTGAAAGTACATAGAAAAAGAGCAAAGGTAAAAGAAAACACACTGTACATAAATTCTAATGCACAGAGGGGATAGTTTCCTTTAGTTACATTCAAATTAGCTAAAAGGCTAATGTGAGGTTGAGCTTTAGTCTTTACAAGGGTTAGAGATAAAAGCGCTTCTCTATGTTGATTATTAGTCAGTGGGTAATGACAGAGTTAGTGCCACAGGTAGGCAATTCAATTGCCTGGTCCCCATGGTATAGACTCAATCCAATAAGGCACCATTAAAATACAACACCGAAGGGGAGGGGGCAACAGGAAGGTGGGATTTAAAGATTGCCATTCAAACTATAGTATATGCTGAAAATGAATGCAGATTATGGAAACATGGTATTTATATTTATTTTGACAAAGATTTGATGTTGATGGCTGGCACGAAGTTTCAGTGAACATTCCGGCTTTGAGTGCATTATTGTGTCATTTGAGGAAATTTGACATGTTTCCACTAATATTCTATCATGAATAGACAAAACATTCAAGACGGCACAATTTCAAGATTTTTTATAATGAGTGAGATTTACAGGTGCTAACAATTTACCATTTTACACTGATCGTGATATGGATAGACAAGCAGCAGCATACGGCAAATTCTAAATGCTTATTTTTGCACACAATTCAGGTCACTTTTCCAAAACTTTCAAGGTCTTAATTTTCTTCCCAAAGCCATAAACCTTCACCTCTGTCATTTAAATTCATGGGGTTGATTTAATCAGTTAACTATATTGACTGGTAAACCTAGATCCTATTTTAAAATGTTAAACGATCATCAGGATCCCCATCCTGACAATGTTCTGCATCATCATGTGCGATTAAAAATGCCAGCAAGGAGGTTAACAGCACTACGACATCAAAACCAACAGCACAGTAGACTTGACAAGGCTTCAAATCAAAAACATGCAACATGCAGCTGAGAATCATTATGCTATTGACAATTCATAATCACTAATTAATTCAAACCTAAATGCTTTTTACTATTATGTGGATGTGTTGTTAAGCAAACTTAGTAAACACACAAAAAAGTACAGCATGACCAAAAAAAAGTATCATTAATGATGTAATCTATTAAATGATGACAGAGAAAGGAAAGAGGAAGCAGGTGCGTATGAATGTGTTGACGCTGTGTTTGCAAAATGTTGATGGATTTACGCAAGGTTCCACCTCCCCACCTGCTCTCACTGTGTACTTCTGTCTCCACCGACTATGGAGGTACACAGACTCACACAAACTGCACACACACACGGGTTTACATTCAATTTAGGTCAGTGGCATCAGGCCAAAAACGTACACACCGTTATAGAACAGGAAAACAAACCTACAACAAAAACGTGGTGTAATCAGTCAGTTAGTCAGTCAACTGGTCCACTGCTTAATATCTCAACAACCACTGGATGGGGCTGTCATTAAACAGGTGTTCGTGGTTCCAAGAAGATGAACTGCACCGACATAAGTGATATTCCAACTTTACCAATACAAGGTTGTTTAGGACTTGCAGTTTTGATTAAAATGCCCTCAAATGTTGGATTGTCTGTCATTAAATCTCACTCAGAAATAAAAAAAACCCCAAAAACTCCTAAACTACTTTGCCGATTCACTGACTTTTCATTTAGTCGCACCATCTGGACTCACCTTCGAGTGTCCTATACTCCCAGCACAATAAGAAAGACGCATGCAAAACAACCTACAATAACACTGTTATTGGAAAAAACGGAGAAAACACACATGCACGGAGAGAACATGCAAACTCTATGCAGAAAGGCCCTTTTTCTGACCGGGTCTCGAACACAAAATTGTTTAGTTGTCCATTGTGAGCTATTTTATATTATTAAGTTGAATTATTTGACATACCAACCAGTTAAAGCTCAAACCATATCTGCAGGTCAACTAGCTGACATTCACATCAAACCCCTTCTCCTCACAGAGCTGTGTTTCCAACTGCAGGCAAACCAGTCGCTATGATTCATACACATAAAAGTCTCTGATGGGCAGTATAGGTGGTAAATGCAGTTGCTGGCAGGACCGGGAAATAAAGTACACATCTCAACAGATAAAGGGGGATAACAAAACACCCAAGAAAAAAAAAATAACACAAATATAGAGAGCAAAGCAAAAAAAGGATTTGGCCTTTGGGCTGAAACTGCTGAATCACCATGTCATTTCTCATTACTTCATGTCATGAACCCAGAACACTTCCTCTGGAGGTACATGGAGACGGACTGTCATGATAAAAGGCAGAGGCGATGCAGATGAAAAGGAAAGAGATGGTAAAAACAAAACAAACACATGAGGCTGCTCAAACATACACTCACACACTGAACTCACTCTTTCATCCAGGCTTTATTGCCAGACTCCCATTGTGGTCTTGTCTTGTGGCACAGTTAGAATGAGCCATCATAGTAGCACAGTTGATATATGAGAGCTTAGAGAAGCAGCCATCAGATGCAGACTCATAATACCTGCAGTAGAGAAAGCGGCTGCCAGATATGAAATGCCAACATTATGTGGCGTATACCCTGTATCTGCAAGTCTGGCCTTATTCAGTCTGTAATTCATGCCAAATGTTCCTTTTATGCAGATTTAGTACAACGTTGAGATTAACCTTTTTAAATGAAAGAGAAGGAGAGTTTCAAGAAAATGCAAATGAAGGTAGAGATAGGGTCAAAGTGGCTTTGCCTCTACTTATTTCTTCCAATGTTTTTGTTGAACTAATTATGTGGATGATAGTATTTACGTGCAAAGCGCACGTGTTCTTTTCAACTAGCACAGCCGTCATTTTTATGCCCAGCGCCCATTTTGTGGAGGTAGCAAATGTGATTACGCTCATTAGAGCACCCATCGGTTTGTTGGTCTTAAAATTAGGTCTGGTTAGTCACAATGTTGGCAGGTTGTTATCTGGAAGCAGCAGAAGGCCACTGTGCCATTAACCAACTCATTCTGGTCTAAAAAAACTGTACTTCTATCTCTTTCTCTTCTTCATTAGTAAACTGTTGACTCAGCTGAGAGTCGAGAGTCGAGAGTACGAGCAACCAAAGCATCTCGCACAGTAGTGCCGGTGCTACGATATGTATCGTAGATAGTGTGAGACTGTGCGCTCCAGTCTCATCACCATCGACTTCTACCACTTGTTCTTATCTTCAAACCTACCTTTGGCACAAACCTTTCTTTTTAAATATTGATTTTTAATTTTGCATTTATTCTGCTCTCACACCTTCACCTCACACACAAGCAGATCCATCTCCTCAGCAGAGAATCGTTCACATATTATGAATTTGCCAGTTAATGAGCAATGTGTCAGGCACAAGTGCATCTGGATTTTATAGGGATTGACAAGCGAAACTCTGATTGGATTAATTGATGTGATACCCAGAAATTTATTAAAGTTATTAAATACAACCCCCTTGCACATTGTGCTGAGATTACACGCCGTGTAAATAGCAAAATTGGCCCTAATGTGCCTTTAATCTCATGGGCTGAATGGTATCGTGGGCCACTGTTTAAAAAACTAATTCAACCTACAGTTTTAGTCATATCGGGGGATCTTGGTGTATCAATAATACCTTTTAAACCTGATAATACCAATATTGCGCCGATAATATTGTGCATCCATAGAATGTTTCATTCATTTAGGTCACTTTTTAATGACACTTTCTGATTTACAATGCTGCAGCTATGTTTTGTATGCTTTGAAAATCAAAATTAAAATGCCAGGACTCTTATGTATGAAGTATGAAGCCATGCGTTCCCAAGTGCTTTTACTCTGTTGTGATTAGAAAAAGATCTGCTTTCCAGCAGAGGTGAGATTCACCAGCAGAAGTGAGGTGTCTAATTCTGCTTTTCTGTAGCAAGAGGAGAGAGATTAAGGGGGAGGTGCTACCACGTTGCTCCCCAACATGATCAAACTAGAATTTTGAATATTGTTTTGATTGCGATAGAGACCCCTTGTGGTTCCATCACTCTGTTGTGTTGTCTTTGACTGTAATAATGTTTTCTTACTTCCCATTCCCAGTAATGTGTGCAGCCTGTCCTTGTATGGTTCTTGCTCTTGTCTGTGTGTCTTGTTTACTCAACTCAACTTGTTTAATCAACTAAACTAGTACACACTGTCAGCTCCTTACACATTCACTTTGGCTACATTCTCAGTCTTTGAATCCTTTTATTACCTTGTATGTTTCCCCTGATTTCTAACCTCTGTGCCTTGGCTGTGCCTGAGCATTCAGCGCCTGCCAGGTTCAGCAAACTCTGTTTGCTGGATTCAACAGTTTAGATGCCAGGCTGCATTGTATTTTCTAAAACCGTACCACTGAGTCATTAATCACTGTCTCACTCAAGGCTCTCCTCTGAAGTGAACCAACAGCATCGGCTTTCAACATACATTTTAGAATTGATTTTCAAAACGGCATTATTTCGAAGCGCAGCTAAAGTTGACCCCACAGCACAGATCTCTTTACAGTTTATGAGCTAGACTCCGAGCTTACACAATCTAATCAGTTACCCAGATCCAGTTATGTGACTGGAGGAAGGTTTCCTTTAACTCTGAGATGCACCGACTCCCTATAGATTGTTAGACTATCGACATCTGTGTCAAAGCCTTAATAAACGTATCTTTGCTCCGTGTCTCTATGTGTACATGTATCAATCATTTAGCCTCAGCATTAGATCAGGTAACTCCTTTTAATATTCATGTTAATAATGTGTCTGTGTTTGAACGTATGTGCTCACCTGTTTTAATCAATATTTTTTTGCATTTGCTTGATATATCTTGTTTTTATTGCCCTGGCAAGCACTATGTGAGCAGAGTCACTGCCCATATTCGGCCAGTGAATAACAACTCTCAGACTTCAAGGAGTCTCGATACACTTGGAGATTTAAAGGGTCTGTCAAATAAATGTAATGTGGTGTATTTTAAATAGGTGTATGTCAACTGCTGGGGTCTTCCAACAATCATTCCATTCACTTTTCCCTTAATATTGTTTTGTGACTTCCTGCAAAATGAAGGATATGATGATGAAGAGGATTGCCAAGCAAACATCCATCCATTTTCTACCCTTTTATCCTGCACATGAGGATCACGAGGGGTACTGTGCCAATCTCAGCTGACATAGGGCGACAAGTGGGGCACACCCTGGACAGTTCACCAGTCCATCACAGGGCCACATACAACAGAGACAAACAACCATTCACTCGCACACCTACGGTCAATGTACATAATCCCCATATTGCATGTTTTTGGACTGTGAGCCGGAGAACCCAAAGAAAACCCACGCACACACAGGGAGAACATGCAAACTCCATGTCCCGACCGGGTCTCAAACCCGGGTCTTCTTGCTGCAAAGGCAAGAGTGCTAACCACTACACTCACCGTGTGGCCCTATTTTATTATTTATTCTGTACGTGCAGATAACAGCTACTTCAACTGATCAGAATGAAGCTTTGTGATTAATCAGAGAGGGGGGCAGTGTCAGAGAAAGTCCACACTTTCTGGTTATTTTACTGCGTCTGACGCTTCACTAAGTAGCAAATCAATAACATTTAGTAGGCTGCTTCTTTAAGGGGAGCTCTGTCTGGAAGCATCCCCATCCCAAGGCTAAACATTAATATTGATGTTATGTTATGAGATTTTCTTTTTTTTAACAGCAGAATGGGCACATTTATGAAAATAAGATGATTCAAGCTGCAAATCCATTGCATTACATGCATAAATGTTTTAGTATTTACTTATTTGACATCACAGATGTTGCTCTGGTCCTGCAATATTTATTTGTATGACAGGTTTGGGGATTTCCTCTGGATGTGCCAAGAATCAAAACATGTTTTTCCATATTGTCTATGTAACGATATAATAAATTTTCCAGTTAGTGAAACGGCATCTGCTGCATTTTCTACTGGTTATGTTGCTCAAGTGTTCAGGTAGGAGACAACGGCATTAACCTAAACATCTCATGATCTATTCATTTTCTTATTGCCAGTTTTAAATTAACATTATTAGTCTGAAACAAAACATTATGTCTACATGCGAGTGTGGTGTAAGGTTATTAAAGAGAGAATGAAAGAATGCAGGCTGCAGCGTCTCACGTCCAGACGTCACCAAGTCGCAGCAGGATTACCATGCCTCATTCATTCAGTATGTTTAGTGGAGCCTCAGTACTCATGCATATACATGCATAATGCATCCTTGTAGAGATAATCCTATGCTGATTATGTTAAAAATCAAATCCATCACAGTGAATGCTGAAAAACAATTTGGTACATTTTTAAGCCCCCTCTAACTCAGACATTACGTGGCACCAGTTTATTTAGACTAAATTATGGCTTTCAGACTCTGTAGAGGACCCCCGTCAATTAAGCTTGGTTCAGAAGTTCAAAAATCTATGCCAAAATAGCGAATAGTGACAATGCATTTAGTTACATTTGCATTTTACATTGTGCAGATACGTCTACAATGGCAATAAAGATATTATTTGATTCTTTTTTTGGCACTAAAGCATGTTTACATATTATTGTATGCCAAACATTACCTCATCTAGAATCGGAAATTGCTTTTCCTAATCCATTTGGCAACTAAAAAAGACACTTTTTTAAAGTAGTGCAGACTGACTTTAGAAAATCATCGTACAAAGATGTTCCAGCCATTTGACCCATTTGTCCTGGAGCGTCTGACCATTTTAAGAAGATTTTAAGACTTCCTGTCAGTATTTTATTCCTGACTCTCAGTTTCAAGGTCTACATATTCACTTGTTCTGCTATGCCTTTGGCCACATCACAAGGTTGTATGTGTGTGTGTAAAACAACACATAATTATTGCCATATGAGAGCACTGCATGCCAATTAAAAATGAAAAGGTCAAATGTGTTTCATGTGTCTGCCACTTTATCATGCGGGCATCAACACAAGCCTGACAAGATAAAACCAAGTCCAGGTGATATCAGCAATAAACGGTTGTAAAATCCATCATCGGCATTCACACAGAAAACCCTTCACAGCCTGAAAATGTGATTTGCAGGGAGAGCAGCGAGAGGAACAGCAACGTTATTTCAGTGCAGAGCGCTCACATTTCACAAGTAGAAAGCGACGTTTTATTCAGAGCTACACACTTTGATACGAACAGTTTACGATATATGAGTTGATAGCATAATAGTAATATCTGGATCTCACTGTCAAACGACGTAAATATCATGCTCTCTAAAACTCACACACGCACACACATTAACATACGCATACACACGCAATGGCGTCAGAAAGCGTCAGAGTAACACACAAACAGAGACAGGTGACAGTGGTGGGCGGTGGGATGTGTGAATCCGAGCCCCACAGAGATGCAACCCTGTTTGTTCAGATTAAAGGAGCCATTTCTATTTTGGGAACAGCTTCTGTGAGAGGATGCCATAAATTTTAACACAAAGAGGCACAGTCAAAAACAACGGAATTAATTCATTATATGTGTGTGTGTGTGTAATTACTGTGTTTGAAGGCGTGAATTACTGATCCCTTAAAGACGGCACAAATAAATCAATATGAAGCTCACTGATGATCATTTGTAGAGCAATGCAAAAATGTAAAAACAAGGTGCATGTTTGTTACTGGCTCACTAAATTCTCAAGACTTGATTGCCATTCACGTCAACCAAGTCAAGTCAATTGGACAACACTCAACCAATAATTGAAGCTGCTTGTATCTTACCACTCATGCTGGGGCTCATCAATGACCAACAGGATCTTGAACTTCTTAGAGAGAGATGGTGAGGGAGCCGACTGCTCCACAAACCCGGCGGCAGACGCGGCCGTCTGTTTGACCGCGTTGGTGATGGAGCTGAAGGAGCTGAAGAAGCCAGAAGAACCACTAGAAGACTGTTGAGGCGGCTGAGCCGGCTGGGATGCACGTCGCTCCTGAGCTGCAGGGGAGCTGGCTGGCACTTGGGATGGTGCTGGGGCTTTGGTTGGGGACTGGGCAGGGACAGGTGCCGTGGCAGGGGCTGCACCCTGCTGGGAAGGTGAGGTGGTAGTAGGGGGTGGAGGTGCAGGTGAATCCGGCCTCTGGAGGTCTGTCATGTAGCCATTGGGCAGGTTGGACATGAAGGTGCTGTCAGAGAGACGACGTCGGAGGAAGTTCATGATTGCAGTTGAAAGTGGTCCCTTAGGCGGTTGGTGAGTTGCTCTCTAAATGTTCCTCGAATTTTCCTGGCTGACTGAAGGAGAGCAGAGACAGAGGCAGAGATGGTTACAGAGAGAAGCTCCCTGATCAGAGGTTAGATGAATGACAGTAAATCAGTCCAAATAACTGAGGGCTATTGATGTAAGGCTGCTTCTGTGTAGGAATGGAAAGCAAGGTGAAAAGGGTGGATGAGGCGATGGATGCAGCTCTGGTCCAGTCTTCAAGAGACAGCTCTCCAAAGCTACGCCAGCAAAACAGCGTGTGCTTGTGGTGTTCCTCCTCCTGAGCCTCCTCACAAATGCAAGTGTGACGTCTGAGGGCGTGTGTTTGAGGGAGCGAGAGATGTGGTTTCGTCCCTCCTGTGAGGTACTGCTGCTCTTCCCCCCTCTCTACTCTGCCCGCCTGCCTCTTGAACTGCTGCAAGCTGAATGTGCTCAAAAGATGCAGCTCTCTCTGCTTATCTCACTCTTTCACTCGCTCATGCTGCCTATGCCCTTTTCTTCTCACTCTCTCACTCTGCACGCTCACTGGCTGTCTCCCTCTCACCCTCCCCCTCCCCCTCCCCTCCTCCTCCTCTCTCCTGTCATCAGCCCCGTACATCATAGGCGTGTGTGTGTTGTGCTGCAGCCTTGTAGAACTGTGTGCCGTGTGCAACCAGTGGAAGGGGTTTCCTGAGATCGTGATTAAGGTGGAGTTCAGATGGAAACACCCTCCACCCGGCTCTGCAAGCCCCACCTCCTGCATCTTCCTTCCTTGCCTCCATCTATCCATCCATCCATTCATCCATAAATCCCCTACTCAACCCGTCTTTGCCACATCTCTTCTCCATTGTGGGCTCTGCTGTATGTAACATGGAGGAGTCTTGATTTGTAAATTTAAAGCTTAGGTAGAGAACGGGATGAAAACAGAAAAAGAAGAGCAGATGTAGAGGGATTTATCCATCCGTGTTTCTATCAGCTGATCAGTCTAATGAATCCCTCCTGTGATGGTGCCACTGACCAAAGGGTAACCAAGGTCGATGAGACAGTCACCATAAGTGTGATTGCATTTTCTCTGAATAATCTTTTCATCTAAGTAATGTAATAATCTGTGTACAATGAGTATTAGTGCAGTAAGATGTTCCACTGAGGCATTAACAAAATAGTGTTTAAATAAATATACTGTTATTCTTTCTTTACACGACAGTATGCTTCACACTATTTGCTCACTGAGGTTATTTCTAATTCCTTAAGCGTTCCCTTCTCGTGTCTCGCGCCATTATACATTCACTAGTTCATGGCAGGATAATCAGGTCAGGTTTCTCCAAAGCCGTCAGCAGCAACAGAGTACATCTGCACTGTTTACTGCTCGAAGCTTTACTTCAACAACAGCCAGAAGATGACAGGTCAGAGAGGCAGAGAGACGGTTATTCAAGCGGGAAATGAATTCCACACGTCTCATTCCCACTAAGGAGAAGAGCTTGGCATCAGTGGAGAGCACAGGAGAAAAAAAGACCCTTACAGTGCCTCTATTTTGCCTTCAATGGGCAATTACTCTTTAAAGGATGCAGAATTTAGAGATATTCACCAGCCCACTTAGTGGATTTGAAATTCAATGTCAAGCACTGAGATTTCTGGAAGCTCTCCGTCTCTCTCTCACTGATATACTCTCTGAATAGATGGAAATATGTTCCTTGACCTTTATGCAATTGGAGGGTTGATTGATTTTTTTCTCCTTGCAATCTGAACTACTCACACAGCCACATCCTGAACCCCAGCGACTTATAATTTCTTATTCGTTTCAAATAAGACATTTGAACTATAATTCACGACGTATTCTAGGTTGTTGTACAAGACACTTGCGACCTGTGCTTTTACATGACAGGCAGATTCCTTGAAATTTTAAATTTATGGTATGTACAGCATGAGAGAAAATGTGTTGATGGCAGAAAATCCACTTTTCCTGCCATGAAAAAATATCATGATAAAATACTGTACATCCATGCTCATAAATCTATCTCTGGACATGAACATACATGTGAATCGTGTAGTAAAATATTAGTTTTATATTATTATTGTTATAATATTGTTTTTTTTGCATAGTCAATGCAGGATGTGTATTTTGTAGCAAGCCACGATGAGTCGAACCCAGTGAGGGGGAGTTGTGTTTAGTCAACCAGAAGAGAGCCAGAGTGAGTCACGGAGCTGCAGTGTGTGAACTGTAGCGACATCCTAAGCTCGTCCTGGCTTATATGTTTCATGACACAGACACTCAGCCACAGAACGCATCTCCAAACGGCCATTATATAATACAGTGTGCATTAAATTATGTAAGTGACAAGATTAAAGAAGTACACCTGATCTGTGCTGAAAGGCTTAAAGAAAGGTGTTTCTTTTTCCACTGGCACATCTTCCAGTATACATACACATGTTCATGCATGCATATACACAGGATAAATCATTTCCATAAACCATCAAAAAAAATCCAGCAACAAAAATACTATATCTCTAAACTTTCCTTTCCTTTAGACTGTATGGTATGGGTTTAGTGTTGAGAACAGTTATGCTTTGCTCTGCTTCATATGAGAAAACAGGAAGATTCACAATTATAGAGCCAAGACACAAGAGACACTGTTCACCTGTCAAAGACAGAATAAAAACACACCTGTTATTATTAATATTCAAGACAGTATAATCTATCATTAAATATTAAATGGAAAATCTGAACATACAGGCTGTTTGAATGTTTGACAGGCCAATTTGCAGTCGTGAAATGTTTTGATACAACCTGAGTAAAGCATAGAATGTTGTTCAAATTATAAAACTAATTTCCAAAGTACAGGTTGTATTACATAGATAAATTATTTTAACAGCAGGATGTAATGGCACTGTTAATACTGAGGAATAAAAAAAGTGAATAAATATGATGCCATGCCTCAGCTGATACATCAGAAACAGCAAATAATACATTTTAAAGTCAACAGCCTCCAAAGCTACTTCAGGGAAAAGCGCTGAGTCAGCCAGTCCATTAAAAATGATAGCTCTCTGAATAAAGTGCATCAGCGCTGTATTGACGGATGGACAAAGCTACAAGATTAAAACACCCACGTGCAACTTGGGTATCTGTAGCAGATCCCCCACAAACGCCCTTTAACTGGGCTTCTGTGCACCAACACAAACGTTTTTTTTATGTTGCTCAGTGTTTCAGGGGCTGATGTTGGTATTTGTACTAAGCCTGCTGTTGTTAGTATATTTAAGGCAAAAATAAACTTTCAAGACTTAAAACTGCCAAGGGAACAGGTAGAACAGAAGCTGGTTCATAAACATTTCAATTGACAAAAGTGACTGAGGCTAACAAGCTCTGCCAGGCAATACAATGTAGTTTGATGTCTAGATCAATTATCTTGTGTAAAATGTCACGAGATATCAATAGAGGAGAAGAATTAGAGACACCCAATGGTGAGACCGCAGAGTGCAACAAACAGAATAATCCTTCCCAAGCTTGTAGATAGGATGTAAACACAACTCTCTCCGCACTCTCTGCTGATTCCTCTGTTTATGCAACAGGTTCATGTGGACAGAGTCATACTGTGTCGTAAGCTTCCACTTAAAAACATGAAATGCACATCCATTTGGGGTGACGCAAGATGGCAGCCTCTGTCAAAAACCATTCCCCTGGCTAAAGATTATTAAATAAAATGCTTTTAAAAAAAACCCAACAATTTTCAATGGTTTTAAAGTGATTACACACTTACACAACACAAACCTGGTGGATAGTATTGCCCATGGTCATTATTTGCAATTGTCACGTAATGAGAGAGTATCCTCAGTGGGCGTTCATGAATAAGCTTTGTAGTAACTACATTTACGTGGTCACCAAAGGGTCATTTTCACAGCAGGTATTTTGGAGATGTTTTAGCAGTTGCCAATATCATTATGGGTAGCAAGGACAGTGCGACAGTGAAACGCTCCGAGGCTGCCAAATGGATTTGTGCCATCATTAATTTGATGATTTACACTTACTCTCTTTTCCAACAGTGACACGTCAAAATGTCTGCCGTGAAAAAAGGCTTCTGATCTGGCAAGTCGTCTAATTCTGACAAAAAATGTTTTCGATCAAGACATCTCAGTTGAGTATTTGACTCATATTTACAGAGCATAGACTCATTATTACCTCCACTGCTGCTAAAACTCCAATAGGACTTTATAATTCAATTAAAATATATCTATATAATGCTACTAAAATGGGAATATTCCATACATACTGATTTTCTGCCAATTTATCTAACACATACCACATGTATTGTATGCCTAAAAATATTTTTATAAATAATTTAAATAACCATTCCAGTATTTGTGCCACTGGTAATGAAACTATTTCAAACTAAGCTTAACTGTGCAGTTGAGTTGGTCTTTCCTTTACTTGTGCCTCCCTTATTATGAATATTTTTAGGTTTCCTGCTTGCCTGGTGACACTGCAACCTTTCTGTGGGGTAAGACAAATGCAGCAGCCTCTGTTCTTCTCCTATTGCAGCGCTCTGGAGCAGCTGTGTGTCTACTGAAGGAAGTGTGTTTGTGTGGTAAATGGTGCATTTTTTGTTTGATGTTCTATCACCAGGGATAATAGACATCTCCATGGCAACAGGTGTGCAAAGGCTGAAAAGAGTCTCTTGTTTTGTACATGTGTGTATCAGTGTTTGGGATTTGCACCATTGAGTGCAATTTTTTTGCCCACTTCTTGCAGTTCCTGAGATTGCAACCAAAGGATGGGGAGACAATTGTGTCTTAACAGTAACAATGAACTGCAAGCTGAACAGCAGTCTGGGTTTTTCCAAGCTGTGTCCTTAAAAAGGTCTTGACATCTAAAAGAATTATTCCTGAGGCAATCGTGAGGCAAGTACACTCTATCGAAGAAAGCTTTGCCTTCAAATTAGAAAATCAGCTTGCAATCATCGCGGGGGGAAAAAAATTATCCAGTTTAATTAGATGTTCTTGGTACAGACGAAAAATAATGACAAAGCCATCCTTTGCTTCCATTCTTATCGCTGCAATCGTGTTCACACAAACATGATGAGGAAAGATGGAGGTGTGATGAGGCGATTCTCACTGCAGTTTGCAGATTACATTAACAAGTCCGTCTCATGTCCTGGAACATTCCACTTTGTCTGACAACCTCCATGAACGGTTTGAAGCCGAAAAATGGTAAATAGTGGCATAGTACATGTAGTAGAATATTATTTATCAGCTCTCTTGAGCTGTAAGATTGTCTGATAATAGGTGGACTGTTAAATTCTTGGGGGGGGAAACGGCTGAGAAAAATCACACAAACAGCATGTATGTGGCAGCACTGCTTCCTCTCATCTCATAAATCAACAAAACTCATGTATGTGCTTCTTCATCCACAGCTACTCCGATTGCACCTGAGGTTTAAACAGCTATAAGAGCTAATTCACATTTCTAAATAGCTCCATACATGTAAGTAAGTCTCACAAATGCTCAAAATAAACAAAATAATATTTTCACAAGAAAAGGAAACGCCCTCCACTTGATTTGACCCAGTGATATCACATGACACCTCTAAAAAAACAGGATATGTCGGGTGTCCTTATAAACAATAGTCCTACATGATGGGTCTTTACAATGAGAAATATCAACAAATAATGTTTTCTCTGCTCTTGTCAAAGAGAGAGTTATCAGGAGGACATGAATAGGTTTTAAACAAATAAAATACAAAGTGGTTTAGAAACAAATTACAGGCACAAGTTTTAATTACCTAGACTGCAGAGTTGTGCCATACTCATAATGAGACCACTTTCTTTTATACTTCGCATCATAATAACAGATCCAGTTACTCTGCGTTGTTGCTGCTTTGTAGAGCCAAATACAGTGCTACATGCTTCATGCTCACTCACACATAAAAGCCTCAGTTATTACAAAGTATGCATAATCTATGGAAATACACAACACAATGGATGTTATGAGGATGACATTATCTGTACAAGTAAGTATAATCAGGCATAATTCTAAGAAACCAGTGGGAGGGAGAAAAAGCCAGAGACCAGCAGAATACAAAGTATGGGCACCGCAAAAGACATGATCACAAGCGATAATGTACAATTCAACTTTGTTAGTCTTACTGGTGCTTCTCTGTCCCAGAATTAACATGGCCCTTTAACACAGTGAGTCAGCTTGTTAGTCACCATTCAGTGTCCTTATCAATATTCATGTGGATGAAAGACAGCTCACGGCAATTACTGAGAAAATAATATTTGTCTTACTCATGACAATCCTATAATGAGCTTCAGACATATGTCTAACTGTCAAGAATCTACATTCAATATTAATTTATTCAAATCGATGTGAACATAAGGCCGACCATGTAAGACTTGCGACTATTGCCGCAGTGAATACAGATGAACAATCCTGTTGGCTTTTACTGCGGCAGAAGAGTTTCAAGTGAAAACTGTGCCTAATTTTTGTCTCAGTTTTTAAACTGACTTTTAAAAGGCTTTTTCTTAGATGGTTTAATTTAATTTAATATAATAATAGTCCATTCATTGTCATCGTCCTGCTACATTTAGACACCACAGAGAAATCAACCTTATGTTAAAAAGCTAATTATAATTCATCGATCCTCACTTTTCATACACCTGGTTGCTCAGATTTATGCTTTACATGCAACTTGTGATACTACATTTAATGAAAAAGAAGACTACTGCCAGAAAACGCAAACCAAAAATAACATGGTGTGTTTGAATTCTGTCACAACTTTATTTGTGAAGCACTTTACTGGGACCCACTTTTTAAACTATGAGAATACAAATCATGACAAATGTGGATTTGTGCATAAAATAACATTTCTGGGGATTCTGCAAATGTATCACCACATTCATTAATGGCTGCTCTAAATTAATCATCAATCAATCCATCAGACTTTATTTACATTTACATTTACTTTTCATACAGAAAACTGAAGCACAAAGTGTGTCACATAATAAAACCAAATGGAACAACAGAACCCCCCTAGACACATAAAGGAGACTCAACTGTCAGGAAACTCCATCATCATTGAGGAAACACTAATGGCCAGATAAGTAAATAACAGAAAGGGAAAATAAAAACAAATTAGTTTACAAACAAACGAGTACTAAGACCAAAGAAAGCAAATGCTAAAGCAGCTTCATATAACCAAATACATTAAAATACTAAGAGAGTAGAATGAGGATGGAACGTATCATAGACAATAGTGTAAAGCCTACAGACTAAAAAGGCAGGGCACCAGGCAGATAATAATAAATAGCATAATTAGATAAAAGAAGTTTAAACAAAAGCTAGGCTACAGAGGTAGGTCTTGAGTTTACAGACTGTTGTATCAGCCTGCATTAGTTTAAGCTTGGTGTACATTTATATGTGTGGCCTCATGATAATTAGTTCGCGTGCACATTCAATTAGACAGCTGCGTGAGAAGAGACATGTTTCGGCTTCAAACTCACCTCATGGATTAGCATCATAGCCCCTTTGGCATGTATCTTAACCTGGTGGAGAGCCGCCCTCTGCTGGCTTCATTTAACGTTGATATAGTTGTAAAAAAAATATGAAAAGTGTGGAAAAATGTATCCATAATTAATTACTACATTTAATAATTAACAACATTGGGTGCCAAATACGTCGTAAAGTAGTCATTTACTCACTTTTGTTCACCCTCAATTTTTCACTCAATTTCCCATGAGCCCCTGCGCGGCGCGGAATCTGTGACGCACATTTTAGTCGACTGTCAAGTCCCACAGCTGACCCAAAACACGATGTGATCGGACGCCACAAACTATCATATTTATTCATGATCAGTGGCTTTTGGTTGCGTTCTGTGGTACCGAGTCCATTCGTCTGAAATGCATCTCTTAATTCATGCATCCGAAACTTCGATTTATACACTATTTTGTTCGTTATCTCGGCTATAAACCAGCTGGTGTTGCTGCTGAATAATAAGTCCTCCAGGCGAGTTCAAAATGACTCTTCCTGCTTTGCACAACACCGGCGTCGTTTACCGAAGGATTCTGTCACAGTTTCCCCAGGACATTAGTTTAGCTTTTGCCTATGGATCTGGCGTTTTCAAGCAGCATGGGACCAGCCAAGGTCAAATGGAGGTAAGACGAGAGAAACATAATCTGTCAGTCTTCTGTTCCCAAACTTGAACATTTTTGATCAGGCATCTTATAAGGCATTAGTAAAAGGTAACTGATATTTATTGACCTTTTTTTTCTGATTAACGAGCTCTTTTACAGAAATAAGTTAGCACTCAAATGTGTTAAAATCTTAATTTTAACATCACTACTACTACTAACAATAAAATGGGAAAAAAAAACTCAAATACACGAATACATGTCACACAAGTTGCGATAGAATAAAAAAAAAATCATTCTAAGAGGGAGGTATAGAAATGGCAAATGTAAAACAATTAAAGGTAGTAAATTAAATAAAATAAAACCAAATACCAATTATGTCTAAAATATGTATAGCTGTTCTGTACTCTGTATATGTATCTTCATCCTGTGTTCTGTCTAGAACTACAGATGTGATGCTACAATTTCTTGTAAACGTCCATTAATGTGTACTGTCCCTATTAATGGAAATAAACAAATAAACAAACAAATCATCAAGCAAAACTTTATGTTTCAGTCCCTCTTGTACTTGATTTCATTTATTTGATGCAAAGACACTGGGCATTAACTCACCAAGCTCAGTAGCTCAGTAGTAGATAAGTGGAATATCCTTATGAATAAAGCTGTGAATGTGTGTGAGAATGTGGCTTCTCAATTTGTAAATAAAACATCATCACATTAGTCCACTACAAGCATCTAGAATACTGTTTCAGATTAATTAAAGAGATGAAATTACATAATTAGGATTATTTTCTACAACATGGCAACCCAAAAATGTCAATTGTAATAATGACTATAAATAATAATAATGTTAGTCATACTTTTGTTAAACAAAATAAATACACTGTGCATCACAATGTTCCAACTTCTTGTATGAACAATAAATGTATATATATATATTTCTTTTAAATAATCAAGTTCTTATCTTAATTTTAAAATATTGTACTTGTTTACCCGGCATTGTCATGCATTACATTACAGAAAATAACCATGTACAACAAATTGTGTTATTGTTTACATTATTGCTCGTTCAATTCAAACAGGTGATAAAACGCTATTTTAGGGAATATTTATCTTTATTTATCGTCTAAGAAAATGTGATGTTGCTTAGTTTTCACTTGTGATTTGTACAGAAAAACATGATGGATTTTGTTTTCGCGGTGGACGACCCAGTGACGTGGCACACCATGAATCTGCTGCAAAACCGCAAACACTACTCCATTCTCAAATTGCTGGGGCCCACGAAGATCAACTCCATACAAAATGACCATGGGGCTGCAGTGTACTACAACACACTGGTGCCTGTCGATGGGAGGGTAAATGACCTACAGTTTCCTAACCTACAGATTTAGGTTATCAGTGTTATCAGAAACTGATGTTCTAAGAGATGTATATCTATGATGCAAATTTAGAAAAAAATAGAAATGAGATTTTTATACTTTTATAACTGCATTCTGTATGCTCTCTTCTTATTTACAGATCATCAAATATGGCGTGATAAGCACAGAATCTTTAATCGAGGACCTGATGCACTGGAAGACCATGTACGTTGCTGGACGTCTTCACAAACCAGTCAGTATTATGATGAAAGACTAGGACCCTGAATCAGTTGTGCATTTAGTGATTGGGTAAAATGTGTATTGACTTCTCTGTCATTTTCCTCTTTTCTTCCTTGCACGGCAGCTCCATCTTCAACATCCTTTGTCCAATATAATCACTATCCCTCCTCTGCACGTGACCAAACCATGTCAGCATTGACTCCCCTAACTTTATCCTAACTATTGAACCTGAGCTGTCCCTCAAATCTGCTCATTTCTAATCCTGTCCATCTCAGCATCTTCAGCTCTGCCACCTCCAGCACCACCTCCTCTCTTTTAGATAGTGCGACTGTCTCCAAGCCACATATGTTCGCACTACTGTCTCGTAGACCTTCCCTTTCCCTTTTATCCTTCTGTCACACTCGTCTCCACCCACCCTCTTTTTCACGTCCCATGTGCGTCGTCCATTGCTTTAGATGTTTGAGCCCAGGTATTTAAACTTATCCACTGTAGCTCCCTCTACTCCTTGCATCTTCACCATACCACCTGTCTCTCAGTCATTCACACTCAGGTATTCTGTCTTGCTCCTACTAACCTTCATTATTCTTCTCTCTAGTGCATACTGATCACCTCTGTTCTCTTCAACAACATGCTCATGGAAGTCTGCTCCAATCACCGCTCTCCCTCTCTCTCTCTCTCTCCCTCTCTCTCCCTCTCCTCTCCTCTCTACCACTTCATCCAAATTACTCCGCGGGGCATAAGGGCAGACGACACTCAACATCACACCTTGCCTCAAACTCGTGATTTTGTCTGACACTCTCATCACCTGCAGAACAATCTTCAAAAAACTCTTCCTTCAGGATTACCCCTACCCCACTTCGATTTCTATTGCTTCTATTCCACCTGGTGTCTTGCACACACACAATATATCTACCTTCCTTCTCTCCATCAATTCAGTCGGCTCTCTCTCCCTTTACCAGTAATAGTCCCGTTTCTCACTTCCACACTCCTACCTTTCCCTCTGTCTCCTAACACACCTTCCCCTCTGCTCTTCCTTTATCTTCAGTTTTCATTACTATAAGTGTCAGAAGGAGAAGTATTGCAGGTCTGACTGATCATGATCTACATTCTTAGTTATCATTCTTATCTTATGAGGGTTTGCTTTAATGTGCATACACAAAACAAAGAGTATAACACAATGTGTGCGTTTCTGTGTCAGGTGAAAATGCTGGTGCAGAATGAGAATGGAAAGCTCCGTGCAGCTTTGGTGGCCAACCTGAAGAGTGCTGTGATGGCCTCCTTCCTCATGCTGCCAGAGAGCTTCAATGAAGAAGACCTTTTCATGCAGATAGCTGGCCTTTCCTATGCAGGTACATAACCAATAAAACCACAGTAACATTTAAAAAAAGCACATTTATTACATTAACCAAACATGCTGAACCAAAATAGAAACAGATAGATTAATTTCCTGTGTGCAAATGAGAGAGAGAGAGCAAGATATTTTGATAAATTAAATATATTTGCCTTTTCTTTGAAGGGGATTTCAGGATGGTGATCGGAGAAGACAAATCCAAAGTGGCCAATATCGTCAAAGACAACATTGAGCACTTCAGGAGTCTCTATAACAACATCCTGCAAGACTGCCCTCAAGCCGTCTACAAACCTCAGCAAGGAAAACTTGAGGTGAGATATTCAGGCACCACAGAGGTTCCACGTAAATCACTGTGGACATTATGCAGAGTATCACTGTTTATTTATCACGTGTGCCTGCAGGTAGACAAAAGCCCCGAGGGACAATTTATCCAGCTGATGGCTTTGCCACGCACCCTCCAGCAGAAGATCACGAAGTTTGTGGATCCTCCGGGAAAGAACCGAGACGTGGAGGAGATCCTGCTGCAGGTGGCCCAGGATCCAGACTGTGGAGCTGTCGTTCAGCAAGGTACAGGGGAAAGACGGATAAAGGGACTGGATTGGTTGGAGGACGCAGGCAGGCAGAGAGTGGATACATATCAAACAGGATTTTATCCCATGCCACTGAAAAATAGTTGCTAACAAAGTCAAGCATTGACTTATTATTTCATTAGTCACTTGTGTATGACAGGAAGCAGGACCAGAAAAATGCTGCGGGTTGAAATCTTTTGTTAGTATATGGATTGATATTCTGTTAGAATAAATGTGTTATTTGTTTTTATTTGCATATTTCAACCACATTTTGTTCCTTCTCAGGAATCTCAACTATTGTAAAGTCCTCCAGCATAACACAGAGTATCAAAGGAATCGCCACAGCTGGTAAGAACTCATTTCATTCTTTTTTTGTTTACTTGTTGTTGTTGTTTTGGAGAAATCCTGGAATTACTCGGAGGCATCAGGCTGTATCGTACCTCCTTTTTTTTTAAATGAATATTTGAGAGCTACAGCCAGCAGTAGTTTGAATGTCATGTCATTTTGTGACTTAATACAGTACGTTTCTTAAATAATATACCTTCAGCTTTACACAACTTAAACATAAAGATTAATGGACGAAATACAGAAAGAAAATACATTTAAAAACCAGTCAAATTGTGTGTACCAATTTAAGAAAATGTGAATTAAACGAACACAGCAGCGTCACAAGAATCTTACTTTTATTCTTCACTTGAACAAGTGGGGGAAAAATCTAATAAGGCTGTGTACCATTTTTCTTGATCTTCCTCAGGTATTTGGAAGTCGGTGTCGTACAGCTCTAAGAAACTTTTAAAGATGTGGAAGGGCTGGAGGAGGAGGAAGCCGTCCGTGTCCCACATGTCCTGAACCTGCCTGTGGATGTGATGTCCATACTTTAATATTCTCCCCTTAACTTCTGTCCATATTTTGTACAAATGGGATCACAAATGATGTCCCAATACCTGTATAACTGCTCTTTATCGTGCAACTCATAAATAAGTTGTGGAATAAAGGGTGACATTTCACGAGTGAGACTGAATTAAAGCTGACTTTTTAGAGTTGTGCGGATTGGGCCTTTGTTCGCGTTACACACACACGCACACACACACAAACACATGCAGTGACTAGGTGTAGGTGAGTATTTCGTACGTGAACTGTGCTTCTAAAATGGCTAAGATTACATCATTGTTTGCCTACTTTCATCACAGTAATCAAAAACAGGGAGTCATTGATTAAATTATGGACTAGTGTACAAGGTTTATAAATTAAACATATGCACTCGCACATATGCACTTATTTACTTATCTGTAGAAATGATTCTGTTTTGTTTTGGTGGCATCTGTCATTTGTTACTATTTCTAAACAAAAATTGGGTCACACTTTTTTTTGGGAGAAGCTGCTTACAGTAGCACAAGTCTAGTCTGTGTCATCTTTTGTTTAATCGGTACACTTCCAGCCACAGGTCACTTATTGTTTAGTTCAGCAAGACGACATGGGTTTGGTCAAGTTTTTCATATAACAACATCTGTGATTATTCTCACATCAGTAGCATGATTTGGGTTTTTTTAGTTCACAAAATATATTTATTTATATTCATATTTATATTATTATCCGAGAGAATGTGATTTACAAGATGACACAATGTATCGTAACATCATTCTCCAGTGCACTATGGAGGGGGTTAGATGTCATTATGACACAGCACAGTTACACATTGCTTGTTATACTATAAATATCATACTATTCTTTTGTTTGTTTTTTAAATCAATTATCTTTTTATTCTCCTGCATTGCAAGCTTTCATCACAATGTGTTTTTTTGTTTTTTATGCGTTAAAGTGAGGTAAAGCCTGGGGCACAGAGCAATCTACACCAAATACATCTATTAGACAAAGTGGAATTATGAAAATATCACGATTTACTTGCAGATGACATAAAAATTAGTAATATTTAAAAAAATATATAAAATAATCATTTTATTAAATTAGTCATTGTTTATTTGGCAAATCACAAACGGAATTCACCTTTATACATGACTTAATACTCATAATTTTACAATTTTGTTTGAAAGATTAGATTTTTTTTTTCTTAGTAGTAATGCATATCCAGATTAGCTATTATTTGATAAAATAGCTTCATCACCTGTAGTGTGTGAGTGGGTGGTAAACACCTTCCCTGGAAGTGACGCAATGGCTTTAGTCTGATAATATATGCTGATGATGTCACTGCTCCACTCCTCCACCAATCAGCGCGCTCCACTTTCACCACCTGCTAGGAACTGAATTCCATCATTCCAGGCATTCCTGCCCTCCTTCCTCCTCCTCCTCTTCTTCCCTCCCCCCCTCCCTCCCTCCTCCTCCTTCTCCTCCTCCTCGTTTACAACCAAGTTAGTCCCGACAGCTCTGATACTATTGTCTTCCGTCTCACCACACTGTGAGACAGCCGCGGGGTTTGTTTTGTTTTTGTTTGTACGTCTGTGGGATATTTACAGACTTCTTTTTTTTTTGAATTATTGATCTCTTGTGTGGATAATATCAGACTGGAAGAGACTAAAGTGGCGCATGAAGGAGGAGGTATGTGCTTTAAATAGGAAGTTGTGTTTCTCTGACACGCTGCGGTGTGTGCGTGAGTTAAGACATGATGCGGGAGCGCGCTCCTCGCCTGAGTCACGGCTTGTTTTTAATCGTCTTGTTCGAACAAGGAGACGTGTTTGTGGGTATGAGAGGTGGAAGTTTCACTCGCGGTGGAATGAAACACGGGCTCTGGCGGGTTCCCAAAACTTTGTCATGTCAAAGAGAACCTCTTTAAGTACATGCTTCTCGACAATAAAGCTTCTTGGATCGGAGTGATAAGGAAACTCTGAGTCAGGCTGATATAAATACTATCCGCGGCTGCTGGGAATAAACATGGACGCACTTGCTACTACAGTAGCAGTATAATCCAATCGGTTTCACTTTGGTCAGCCAAAGTTTGGCGCATTTCCTTTACGCACTGCAGCACCAGCGTTGTCACACAGTGTGTGTGTGTGTGTGTGTGTGTGTGTGCGCGCGCGGACCTGATCACTTTTACTCTTCAGCGTGAACCTGCACAACTAGTTTCACATGGAGTTTTTTTTTTTGACTCGGTACATTCTCATTTTTTTTTCCCAGACATGAGAGTTAGGCATCTCAGGAATGTGGAAAAGAGGGAAGAGAAGCTGGCTTTTTTCATTCTTAAATGCCTTTCATGGCACAGTGAGGCTGAGGGCTCAACATTACAGTGCAAAAATGTAAAAAATGCTTAAACAAAGTTCAGAAAAGGGCCTTCAGTGGAGAAAGCATACATAAACGTATTAATCCTGTTGCCTTAATCTGGTTAATAAGAGAAAAACGTTGTCAGCATTTTCCTATGACCCTAAGGTCATGCTCAGAAAAAACAAAACAATAACAAAATGAGACAGTATGTACACGTTAGTGTCTTAAACAGATTATAATTTAGAGCTGAAACACTTAATTGATTATTAATCCATTCCTAAATGAATCGTCAACTATTTGATCATCGATTCATCAGTTTGAAGCGTTTTTCATTATTAAAACAAGATTTCTGATTGTTTCTGCTTCTCAAATGTGAATATTTCTGGTTTCTTTTCATTAAGACACAATAATTTTGGTCAAATAAATTTGAGAATGTGATGGTTTCCAGGTTTGACAAACATTAATCGACATTTTCCAACATTTTCTGACCTTTTATCGACCAAACTATTACTGTCAATATCGACAGATTAACCGAATATGAAAAATAATCGTTAGTTGCAGCTCTATTATCAATCAATCAATCATGTTTGTTTATATAACATGATACAATACCTGCAAGGTACTCAAAGTGCTTCACATAAAAAAGAAAGATTGAAAAAACACACTCAATAGGTTAGCAGGTGTAAAAGACACAATAAAACAGTTATTAAACCAATAAACCAATAAAATAGGAATCAATATAATTAGAAAATGTACAATTAAGAACAGAGGGGGAAGTGTCACTGTGCTGCTGAATTTTAAAAGCCATTCTGCATCAATATGTTTTGAGTTTAAGAAGTTTTAAAAACTTCCAACAAAATCAGGGGATCACCTGTTCCAGAGGTTGGGAGCAGCAACGTCAAACCACCGTTTATGTATCGTTAAAAATCTCTTCTAAATAAGGTGGAGTGAGGCTGTTAATGGCTTTAAAAGCAAAGAGTAATTCTAAAATGAACCGGCAGCCACTGAAGTTCGTATAAAACTTTTATTTTACTATGCTCTGTAAAAGTTAAAGAGGGAATATGAATGGAATACTCAATCAGCAACTCGTGTAAACTTGTGTAAATATAATACCAGCCTTAGCCCTCATCAGAAAGTTCATTACTTTAGTTGCAAGTTGAAACCTTTCTGTCTATTAATTCCACTTCAGCTTCTGCATATACTGCTATACAGTGATTGCTTACAACACTCCTGCCCTCTGCCCCACAGGCATCGAAGCATGGAGACACCGCTGGATGTTCTGTCAAGAGCAGCATCATTTGTTCATGCCAATGAAGAAGAGAGTAAGTTTTCTCACAGTGCTGTGTGGTTCACTCTTCTATGGGTACAAACCCATAGAAGAGTGTGTTGTTTTTTTGTGTGTGTGTCTGTGCTATTATTGTGGAGACAAAAATAATTAGCGCTGCGTTACATATTGATGAAGTGCAACATTATGCTCGGCTATAAGCCCCCAGTCCTGTTTTCTGACACCAGACAATAGGTGTCTTTGTGCTGTGCAAACGTGCAGATAGACAGGCAAATAAGCGCTCAACTGCCACCAACGCTGTCTTTTTAACCAGCTGCTTGCTTGTATTAACCTGCTTTCATTGGAATCAGGGTGGGGTGATTCTCCTTGTGCACGTGATTTTTGCTCACATTCTCCAACCTTCTCTCTGTCTTTTACTCCTTCCTTCCTTTTCCTGTTCGTATCTGAGGCGTTCTGGAGTTGCTGGAGGACAAAAAAAAAAAAAAAATCCTCCCAAGATTAGGGAAAAATCTTTAATCCTTCTCAGCAGGCCCCGCTGCAAGCAGCAGGCCTCAGATCCTACTGAAACCTACAAGGACAGTTTCACAATTC
Source organism: Solea senegalensis (assembly GCF_019176455.1). NCBI lineage: Eukaryota > Metazoa > Chordata > Actinopteri > Pleuronectiformes > Soleidae > Solea > Solea senegalensis. The sequence continues at coordinate 21,861,397 of NC_058024.1, read as the reverse complement.
CTGTGCTCAGTTTCGGGACTGGGAGTTCAGTTGTGTTTTTTAGCATTTTCTGCGTCAACTTTACATATCGTACGTCAGGTATTTAAACGCTCGCACAACGTTTAACCCGGTATAACAGGATTTCTCTGTCCCTGGTCCTGGGAATCCACTGCTTTGCATGTTTTAGACGTTTCCCTGCTCCAGCACACCTGATTCAAATGCATTTGAATTTTTACTTCTAAACTTGTAAACCATTAGACACAGATTTATTAACGAGCTGTACCGTCGTCCATGTCACCGGCTTGTTCCACTAGTGCCTCAGCTTAAATGAGCTGAATATGTCCATTCTTGTACTTGTCAGTGAAAATGGTGGGGCATGGGAGCTCTCCCACTCCTCCTCTTCTCCCCTGCTCCCCCGTGGTGTTTTTGTTTTATTTGTCCCCTTGCTGGTGTCACTTTTTGTTGTGGGTCATGCATGGTCTCTTTGTCTAAAAGACAATTCGCTCGACCCGTTTCCACAATAGCACAGAAGAAGGACGGTCCAGCCAGCGAGTATTCTCGCCCTCGGAGCTAGTCAAACCAACCAGCCAGTCTGCCAAAGTAACTACAGGCCAACAGCAGGCAGCTGAACCAGTAAACTCTGCCTGCTTGTTTGTCTTTTGGACGAGCCTCTGTAATGCCTGTGCAGCACTTGACACCAGAGCACTTGCCACAGAACAGGGAGAGGCTCAAGCCTGTCTTCACAACAGCCTCTTGAACTCAGAGGGACAGAGCGAGGCTTGTCGGGGCCAGTGCTGCAGCACACAGTGTTCAGAGCTTGAGAAATGTTCAAGGTTGTTTTTTTGCTCTGCAGATAATGATGGCAATATCTGTAGTTCTAGTACTAGAAATATAAACACACGCTACCGTGAGTGGCATTAAATGACGGCACGTTAATGGTGCATCGCTCCAAGGTCTTTAAAATGGAAAATGTACTGCAGTCCTGGAATGGAATAGTTGGCGTTAGACTAGATGACTGAAAGCTGTTATTATAATCCTGTTGATTTGGTTCTCTCTGAGTACTTCTAAAGACACAAGACATGCAAAATTGGAGACTCTAAATTTAACATCTTTTTGAGAAGAGGAATACTGGAGATATAATATGAGCCAAATGTGTAATTAAAGTACCGATCAATATATCTATCCAGCCATCTTCTACTGCTCTATCCTTCACATGAGGGTCGCGCCCTGGACAGTTCGCCAGTCCATTGCAGGGCCACATAGAGACAAACAACCATTCACTCTCGCACCTATGGTCAATTAAGAGTGTCCAATTTACCTAATCCACATATTGCATGTTTTTGGACTGTGGGAGGAAAACCCACACACACGCAAACATGCAAACTCCATGCAGAAAGGCCCGTGTTCCGACTGGGACCTCTACTCTTTTGTTGTCGTTCCTGTCGCACACAAAAGGACGTAAAGAGTGCTAACCACTATACCAACTGTGCGGCAGATACATATTATATATAATATAAATGAAATGTTTAATTTATAAATTAAATGTATGTTTTCTTTTCTGTACGATCACAGACCTGGAAGATAAAGACCCTGCGTTTTACTCAAAAGTCTTGCCTCCTGCATTTAAAAGTGAACGGGGACAAATGTATAATATTACGTGCCATCGCCGACTCCATAGCAATTTCGGTAACTACTTGGAAGATCTTGCGGTGTTCCCCACCCTTCCTGGAAGCACACCTGTATTTGCGTTTAACCTTTAACAATCTTTCTTTGCTCTGCACACTCAGCTGCAAGGACAAATCCACATATTTTGGTTCGTACGGTCGTCGCAGCAGCCAGTCATTCTAAAAGGAGGGTCGGTGGTTTAGGTCCTTTTGTGTTTGACAGGAACTACAACAAAAGAGGCAACAAGTGCCAAGAGAAGGTGGTTGACTTGAGATCTGCGCCGTGCCCTCTGCTCCATTTCTGTACACTGAAATACTGCTTGTTTGTTTGGAGAGGAACGCACACAATCACAGACGCACACAGACTCCCCCGCTGATTGTTATGGTTTCCATGGTTTGTTCAAACACGGACATTTGTTTCATAGCTCTTAGTGAGGGGTTTGCGCCAAAGGAAGAACTCTGTAAAAATGTGGGAGAGTAGGAAAATATCAGAGGATTAAAAAACACAGTATAAACAAGAGGAGAATATAGCTTATAAGTAGTGAGTAAGTAAGATTAAATACCAATATACAGTTTATAAACAATGAAGACATTTATGTATCTATATAGGGGATGTTTTAAACGTGGTAATAAAGTAGAAGACTACACACAAAACATGCTGTCCTACAGTTATTTATTTAGCTCCGTAAACACACAAACTAAAACAGAGAAGAGCGTGTTAGTGTTTCTACAACTGCAGGAGGTTTGCACGCCAGGCAGGGAGAGACTGAGGCGGACCAAACATCAGCGCTTTATGCTTATTCTAAAGCTTTCATAACGTAAGATGCAGAACAGTATCAGTATTAGAACCTCAGAGAAAGTACTTCTTATGATATGAGGAGAATCTGTCGGATAATTTGGATAATACCCATCATACACATCAGACACACACAGAAGACTTCACTGATTAAGTCGTCAGAGCTGCAGTGAGAGAATAGAAAATGAAATCTTCAACGCAGTCAGGAATCCTGACGCAAATCAATGTATAGCTTCTTATCTTGTCTTATCTTTAAAGTCTTTGGTCCCTGTCAGGATCCAATGGGAGTAATGACCTCTGATACTTACACAGTTCATTTTCTCAAGATCTAGAATTCAGATAGTTAAAAAAAAAATCCTGCAACTAACGACTATTTTGATAGTCAATTAGGCATTGATTATTGACCTGATTCATCAACTCATCAGATAATAAATAACACTGTTATTCAATGGCTCTATTGAGTTCCTAAATTATTACTAATAAATTTGTTTTAGGCACGTGTTCTGTAACAAAAGATGTGAAGCGAGTTCATATCTTCCCTGCACTTAATAGTGAATGGAGAGAAAGGCATAATATTACCCCCTCCATAGCAATTTTGGTAACTTACTTGGAAGATCTCCCCGGAAGCACACCTGTATTTGAGTTTATCCTTTAACAATCTTGCTTGCACTGCAGACTGCAGCTGCAAGGACAAATCCAAATATTATGGTTTGTGTGGATGTTACAGTCATTCTTAAAGAGGGGCCAGTGGTTTAGGTCCTTTTGTGTTTGACAGGAACTACAGTGCAACACAAACAAGCAGCACCTGCAAGTATTTGTACTACTACGTATACCGTAGGTGGCAAAGTGACAAACAAATTGGTGGACGTCTGTTTTCGCGGTCTCAGCATAAGAAGCCATAATGCGATGATGTAGCCGACTACTGCAACTAATATTTTCTCTACATCACTAACTAATAATTGCATCCCTCTATCCTTCAACTGGTAAAATATATAGTTAAAAAGATCTTGATATAAACAGTATATGAAAAGTAAATAAAATAAAATAATATACTAATGCACGCACAAATGAATAATGACACTGACAGACCTTGAAATACACAACTCAACGTCATATATATACCATAAAACATTTTAGTTTACATGTTAATGCGTAAAACACTGTGTAATACCCTTTAGCAGAACCCAGACTAGTCAGAGCCTGTGTCAGATCAGCACTGAAAGTGAAATGTAAGACCTTGTATCATTGCGCTTTGACGTAATCTGTCTGGAGGCGAACATAATTCTAGGTGGGAGGTAATTTGACCGAAAACTAATGCCCCCGCTGGGTTGGGTGGACAGGCTCGCTGGGCGTGTGCGTATATAGAACCTTCTTCAACAGTGAATGGATTTGCCCTTAGGTCCGTCCAGGTTCCCGACGCTCGATTCATCCTCCCTTGCGTGGCTTGTTATTTTAAACTTCAACACATAATCTGGACTTTACATGTCTTTGTCTCTTTGCTTTGTTACAACAGAATGAGTGCATTGATAAAGTGTTGGCATTCTTTTCTACAGGATCGTGAACAGCAGTCTGAAACTCTCTTTTACACGGTCAGCTGTTATGTTCAGGCTATGGGGTTGTGACACTTTTGTGGCAAGTGGAGCATGAATACTCATATATGTTGTTTCATTTAGCCTACAGCTGTTCAATAGTGTTAAAGGGGTGGTTTGAATCACTGCTTCTGGCCAAGAAATGGTCCATAACCACCTTTAAAATCACAATTTATGCACAGTATTTTGTATGAATTTTCTGTGTAATTAGTGAGTTTAAAGACACTGATGGGTGGACGCTCATGGATTGAGACTGTCTGTATATACAGTACAGTATATATACAGAGGCTGTGCAATATAGAATGCCCTATATCCTTTTTTCAGCACAACCTAGGTAATCTGACGAAAGGTTTTTATTTTTATGTGTTGGGACAACAGTATAGCAGTTTTTTTCTTTACGTTGATAAATGGGATACCATGGCCATGATGTCATTAACTATGTGATGAGTTATCTCTGCATATCAGTGTGTATGGGAGTGGTGGTCAAAACATCTGCAGGTGCAGGAGATAAATCTCGTCTATGAGCAAAGGTTTTATCAGAGCAATGCTCACTATATGCAATAATACTCATCCCACTTGAACATTGACTTCACTGGTCGTGTTATCTCTCACACTCATTTCACCTCTCTGTCTCTCACTGCTGTACAGTATGTGTCATTCTGTATGAATCTTGCCGTTATCATTGACCTCCCTTAAGCACTAACTAATCATAATCAGGCACTGACAAACGTGTCAATAGCCTGTAATAAAAACACATTTGCAAATGTGTTTCTGTATTTAAAAAAAAAACACTGGATGATTTGAGAGTAGTAAATCATGAGGCAGGCATATCTATCTATATATAGATATATACAGTATATATATATACAAACCTCATTTACAAAAAAGTAGATACACTTTAGAAAAATGCAAGTAAATCCTAAACTGTTGGCTCTATTTGTTAAACAGATAGTGATGCCTGTAACACACTGAAAGAAAATTGGGACTGATCCTGTTTGCATTTAAACACACCTTTTATTCATTCAGGAAATGGAGATACTCATACCCTATACAGACTCTGTGTATAGGGAGGCATGCTGTTGCAACTTGTGCAGAATGAGAACACAGTGTTTGTTGTTTTCCGGCTGTTAAGACGTTTAAAACCACAATTCATTGGTTTCTTCAACATTAAAATTGTGGCTTGTCACATCCACTGATGTCAGATGTCAGAATTTGTCACTATACTGTTTGTTGGTCATCGCTAATGCTGAAGAAGAGCAGGGTTTGAAATTTGGGAATTCATTCATGATGTGCTTGACGAAAGTGGGTCATGTGAAAGCCTCCCACTCTTACCAGTCTGTCTTCTATTGTCTCAGCCTCCCACTTCATCACTCCATGCCCCTATACACTTCCCTCTGTGGTCTCACTCACTTGTGCTTTGACCGCGGCACAGTCACGCATGCACACAGCTTCTTACGTCACCAACACCGCTTTGTTAGCATTGTGGTTCACCGGGCAGCCGTTAAGACTTGGGGGTCAGGAGGTCACCATGGTCACAAGGCTAGATGTCAAGTGTCAGTGGGTCACTGGGCCATGTCACATGGTTATAGACAAGTAAAACTTGTTTTCCTATCCAGGCAACATTTATGTGTTGCAGTTGTGCTTAAGATTACACACTTTTTTTCTTTAAGTTTTTGCTTGTGGACAAACACTTCTTTCATGTCTAAATTAAAGATTATGTGGTATTTTACTTCAGCTGCTGTTTATTTCTGATCTGTTTTGACAGAAACTAATAATGGGGGGGTTTCTCTGTTAAATCTGGTTTGGCAAATGTAACTTCAAGACATTACAACTGCAAAACCCTCATGATTTGCAGATGGATTTGTCACCAGCTACTTCTTAAGTGAAAAGGGAAACTATAATATTACAGAAAACCCTACATCCCCAGTGTTTGTAGATCAAATGTCACATACAAGAACAAAACACATAAATCACATCTAAACAGTATTGTCAGTATTTTTGGACAAATCAGTGTTTTTGCTCATTTTTTAACCACTGACTGGAAAAATGAAGTAATGAAGTATTTGACATTTCACTCTCAGTAAATGCCACACTCTGCTGTTCCAGCGAGGGAACTCTCTCAGAGCTGTGCTGACCACACATACTTTACATTCCTCCCTTTTTGATAGCACTTACCATAGTTACACAGAATGAAAGGGGGGGGTAAAGGGATCGCATGACAAAAAACATTAGTGTTTGTAATGCAAAGTAACTATGATGGCAGAGTAGTGTCGGTGAAAGAAGTCAGTTAAAGATTAAGCGCGAGACGTGCATATAGCATGCAAACAAACTCACCTTTCTTGGATCAGTATGTATTGTAATCTGCAGCTTTGTTGTCCAGCGATAATGTTGTGTTGACGACGTGATCACACTTGAGGCTGTATAATCCAGGCACAGATGGAGTGGCACAGAGCCTGCATGTTGGAGCAGCCCTAGCCAATAAATAATAAGCCCTTGGGCTCAGTTTGCCATCAGTTCATTGTAAGCACGACAAAAAAAAAGTTGTCATACAAGCTCCCGCTGGTTACTGGACACGGCGATCCTTTTACACGACTGGAAATAAGACGTGGTATTGATATATTTGTCAATTAACCTGATTCATTTGGCCACATGGGTTCTTAACAGATTTGCATCCCATCGCCAGATTGGATTGGTTTTGATCAGTCGCTTAACTTTATAACTGTATAACTACGGTTTTTCAATATCTATTCTTGCCATTCAATTCTGCCACACAGTCACTTTCCTTATGATTGTGCCTTATGTTTAGTTTGTGAGCAAAGTGGCTGGATATTGGTGGTGATCAGTGGAGTTGGAGAAGAGCTGGACACAAGAGACTCAGGATGAGCTTTAGTAACTTAATAAGACAACAATTTAGGGCAGCATAAGAAACAAAAACAATCTCAAGATAAAGAGCACAATTTATATGAGGTCAAATTTAAAAGAAGAATCCACTTTATATAGAGAGCACATTTAAAAACAACACAGTGGCCCAAAGTGCTGTACATTAACATTACAATGATATGTAAAATTGATACAATATGTGAAAAACACAATGGAAAACAACGGAATGATCACAACAAGAGAGGGAGGACAACTTGGCAGAGTCGAGGTCACACCTGTGTCAGATGTCTTTGCTGTAAGAGAACACTCAAACGCGCTGTCGCTGGCCGATCTTGTTTCTGTCACTGCAGATAATATAAAGTTAATTATAAGATGACGGCTGGTAATTACATGCAGGTGATCCAGCGGTTCACTATTAGGCAGCAATACAATGGAATAAAACAGTCAGCCAATTACACTCGACACTCAGACACATAACTAAGCTGGTGTTTGCCACTCAAAGCCACTGTAAACTGATCGTTGATAGTCGCAACATCCTGTGCAAAAGTCTGAGGGCGCCACCAGCTTTGTCGGTCAAATTCTGGGATCATTGGCATTTGCATTGGAGTGATGTAACTGAAAGTCAGTCTTTTATTACATATTAGCAGCATGTCAATGAGTTTAACTCACACGGCATGTTTTTGTAGAGCTTAAGCATGTCAGGTATTACCAGTAGCATCAATTAGGGCTTCACTCCAGGCTTAAGAGAGCCATGTTTGTGTACTGTTGTTCAAGTGTAAGAGTAGTTCACACTAAATACTTGACACCTGTGGAAGCAGTTTTTGTGTGTGTGTGAGAAAAATGTGTTATTTTGAAACTGCATACATGTTTTTCCCATATTTTCTTCTACTTAATCATTGAGGTCACATACAGTGTCGATCTCTCACATCTCAGCCCATAGCCCATAGACAGTATTTGTGTTAGTATTAATAGTAATAAGTATCTGTTTTGTGCCATCATTCCATTTCCATTGAAATTAATCCTTGCAAAAGTGTATATATGTATGTATATATGTATATGTATATATATATGTATATACATATAGTGCTATAATCAAAATTGCAATTTGAAAAGGCTGCAATTAAATCAAAATTGTTTTATAGCAATTCAACAATAGAACAATGCCATACATATTATATTCTCATCCTTGCAATCGAGTACAGTAGTTGCTATTTTGATGGCATTTGATGGTATGTAGCAATGCTCAATTATTTACCAATTATCAATAAACCACATTACAGAGAACATCTTTTTAAAGATTTACCGAAGGACCTGGCTGACGGCAGTCGGTCTGAGTGTGGTTCACTGCAGCTGGGATGATCTACAGGACCAATCAGCTTTCAGGATATACACACACACACACACACACACTCATACCCAAACATGGAGAGAGACAAACAAGGAAAACGGAACGTATGTGTAACAAATCGGAGCTGAAGCTTGGTGGGGTGTAAACGTTTTCTGTGCATTATGTCACTGTGTAAACACGTTGATATTTCAACAGAGGGTGCCATTAAGTATTCAAAAACTTGACTTTTGATCTGACTATGGAGCTTTTCTCCCACCCTGGTTTGTGAAGAGCACAATATGACTTAATTTTACGGGGAAAGATTCTTTCAACAATACATAAAGATAATTCAAATTGTCAAATAAGAAAGCAGGAAATGGTTGGTTTTTTTTCCCACACTTTTGTTTAGCCAGTGTTTGTGTCACAACACTGGAGCGTGTTAATAAAGCATTAGGATGAATCACCACCTAGCCTGCACGTTGTTGTTGTTGTTATCCAGACACACCCACTCCCCGGAGAAGCCCAGACCTGTTCAGAGAGAGAGAGAGACAGAGAGAGAGAGACAGACATATGACACTACAGGAGATGAAGTAAGTCTGGCAGCACCTTGTCCTTATAGATTATGCAAATAAATAAAACAGGACAGGATGTGTGAACAGTGGTGAGAGGGAAGCAAGAAAAGGCGGGCTCCACTATGTGAAAGATCGCTGTGGTGCGGTGGGTGTGAATAATAATAGTAATAATAATGATAATAAACTTTATGTAAAAACTCTGTTTTAACTTTGAAATGAAAAAAAAGATGCAAATAAAACAGTACAATACAATAGGAAAATGCTTGATTCAAGAGGTTAAACCCCTGTTTTAACTTTAAAATAAACTATAAATGCAAATAAAACACAACACAGGGTGGAATAAAAAAGGGCTACTTGAGGTTTAAGTCTTCAAGTGAGCTGGCTTCCCTGATATCTAAGGGTAGTGTGTTCCAAAGTGAATGTCGATCATGAGAGCAAAAGTAAAAATAATCACTGGGCATTATTTTAAGTGTATTCTTAAAGGATGGAGGTTTTACCAAACAAACTTGTGTCAATAAACACGGCTCATGTTATGGAATTTAGTTGAATGACTGCTTTTACACAAAGGTTTGCCTTTCATCGCTGTGGTTTTACCAACACAGTCGTTGCCGCCGCCCTGGCTTTTTCCTCACTAATGGTCATCGTCAGCTGTCACGAGGGAGCACTTCACCTTGACACTTAATCCCCGAGCTGCGCTGAACAAAACAAACCTGGGGAGAAAAGGCCTTTTCCACAGTGGGCTAAGTTATGTGTTAGAACTTGTCCCTTGTGGAAGAAAGAGGTGGAATCATACTAATTTGTTGTATAACCATTAATCTTCTTAGAATACTTATTCAGTTTTTCCAGCCTGCCAGGCCAGGACAAAGATGCTGTGTCACAGAGCATGTTTGCCTTTTATAATTAAATTCAGCTTTTTACAACGACCTGAGAAGAGAAATGTGAGTGTGAATTTATGTCTGATGTACAAGTCATAACATACTACATGAGCATTTTAAAGGGCTAGTTTTATTTGATCTATTAGTGTATATAGGCAAGTTTAATAGAGATAAAAGGTTGCCATCATTCAGAGTCCATTCATTTGTGTTCTACATTCGGTGGCCACTTTATTAGGTACACAGGACACCTAATATAGTGGTAGAAGTGGCACCCAGTGTGGTCTCCTGTTGCTGTAACTCATCTGCTTGGACGTTTGAGATATTACACATTATTATTAGAGTTAGTCTTCTCTTTACATTGGTTATAACAAGTGGTAATTGAGACACAGTTGCCATTCTCCTCTGACCTCTAACATAAGCATTGTCACACAGAGAACTATATGTTTCTCCTTTTTGAACCGTTCTTTTCTATGTAAGCGATGGTTGTGTGTATAAATCCCAGTAGATAAAAAGAAAAAAACCACGCCATGTTCAAAGTCATTATCATTATCATAAATCACCTCTCTAACCCGTTCTGATGCTCAGTTTGAACTTCAGTAGGTAATCTTGACCATGTCTCTATGCCAACAACATTGAGTAGCTGCCATGTGATTGGTCGATGAGACCATTGAACAGGTGTGAATTGTTGTGCACAGAGTAGTGAGACACACTAAGTCCATTTTAGGCAGTTTGAGGAACCAAAGCTCTCAGTGTTCGACGGTCTGAGGAGCCATTTAAGTTGTTAAATTGCTGCAGAAGCTTCAGGGAGTTGCATCAAGTTAGGTTGGTTCATATTACATGATAAGATACATGCAAAGTAATAAAGAGTTAATTATCAGAGTCTAAGTCAAACTGACTCAGCAGTCTGACTGGCATCCCCACTCTTATAACTCTCTAACCACCACAGATGAAGTCATAGTCACTTCAGTGATAACAAGCAATAAGAAGAGAAACGAGAACCACGTGCCAACAAATGAGTTTCTGTGCTGCGAGCCAGGTACATGCTGATTGGAGTTTTAAACAAAACCTAGTGCCAGGAAACAAAACAGCCTTATTTCTAATGACATGTTTTCATTATTTGTTTTCCTTACTATCAGTGTTTGTTGTTTAGTATTTAGGTTTTGTATTGTGTATTTTTACACTGCTGCACTGGCCAAGACTTTACCCATGGACTCAATTAAATTAAGTTAAAGGTTAAATCAAACATTTTGTCTGGATAATATCGGTCTAACTTGCACTGATAGATGTATTGTAATGTTATGCTACTAGACCGTCATTTTGCCAGATGACGGTCTAGTATAGAGATGTCAAACTGGTGGCTCACGGGCCACATGCGGCCCGCCACTTAACATCATGTTACAGCCCTTTAAACACAGTGTTTAAGGTGAAAGAATAATCATTGACAGAATATCATACAGGAAAATATATATTTACTAGAAATATTTTTATAATAGTAACAATGAGACATTTGTTTATAATTGTAACATAATTAAATGAATAGTTTATATATGTTTATATAATGTATAGGTGTACTTTGTAATATGTACCTATTGTAAACTAATATTTTTAAGTTTTTAAGGGGCCTTAAGTCATCTATAGTTAAGTTAGCCAGAGAGTTAAGGCCATAAGGGGGCAGTAGTCCTCAAAAATGTAAATAAATACATATAATAATACATTATAAGCTGATCAATGTCAATTTGTCTTTGTTTTTTTATGTTTTCAGACACATGAGTGTTGTAATATGAAGCACTGGCTGTAGTCTATGTGTGGACTCTTGCATGTGAAAGTGAAAACAATGGCTTTCCAGTGAGAAAAGAACCATGTTCCATAGTTCTGAGCCATGGTGAGAAGGGGAGGTCAGGAGGTTAGAGGAGAGTTTGGGGGGAGGCATTTAGACTGGTGTGTTTTTTCTAGCAGGTCGGTGTAAATGATTTATTTTGAACATGCATATGCTGCTTGTTTTGGGGCTGCGTATGAATGATTTAGGGAGGGCTGAGAGACGGGGTGAAATCCTCTGTGTCTTAATCCGGTTTGAGGTGGTGCTGGAAGTTATGAGATAGTCTACAATAGCTTTGACCTGCATGGAGTCCAGGATATTGTATTGTGTATTTTTTTGTCTCTGTGGGCGAGGAAATTTAATTTTGACTCCAAAAGTGGGTCATACCACTTAAAGGTCTACAGCTCACAGGTATTTAGTATTTTTGTCTGAGCCTTTCATCAGATCGCTCATTTCCGGGGCTGTGTGTTTTTGTGGGTTAAGTCTCCCAGGAAAACACACACACACGACAAATGTGCGTTTGTGTGTAAGCTCACACTTTGAAGCGCAGCCACACCCTGCTCATTATATCCTCAGTCAAATGCCCAGAGGAAGCTGCTCACTCCTCTTTCCACACAAACCATGTAATGTGATGACAGTCATATTCTGTTCATCCATAATGACCATACTCTTTTTTTCCCCCTCCTTTCATCCCACTTGCCTGCTGCTTTTTCCACATCCTCCCTTTTTTGTGGTCTAATCCTGGGTGTAGGCCTGCCCAGGCACCAGCAGGGGGCGGAAGAGACCCACTCTAAAAGGGATAACTTTTTCTAACCATTAAAATCAACAAAGTAATGCATGTTATAACAAGGCAAACCAAATTATAAGCATTTTCTTATACCATATTAGAATGGATATTCCATTATAGGCCATCATGGCTGCATTAACTATTATTTTTATTATTAATAATTTAGTCTTTATAAAGAAAATGTTTCTTAAAAAACATTGCATTTACAAATTTACCCACTTCTTTTCTCTGTTTCTGTCTCTCAAGTCTTTCAAGTTTTAAAGCCTATTTGCCATCACTATTAATATTCCTGCAGTGATGTAAAGGTACAGCCATGATTTCCTTTTTCAATATTGATCAATAATCGCATAATAACTTTTCAGCATCTCTCCATCTAGCACTTCATATTCTGTGAATATGAAGTTAATGCATAAATGTAGATATTCTGTGCTGGACTAGCCTCCCACTTTATCCCTTTATATCAAAACTGACAAATGCATGTGTTGAAGCAGCACTGTCTTATAATAATCACAATGTGCTTGGCAGGATTGACAAAGTGACAAATAGCAAAACTTGTCCTCACAGCAGTTGATGCTCAAGGAAAAGCTTCACTGCTGATTTTATAATTAAACATAAAACAGAGAAATATATAGAAGATTTAATATAACAATTAAAATAATAAGAATCAACTGCAGGAGAGATACATACTCATATTCGACAGAGATGTTATTATCTGCCTCCTGCCCAGGACAACAGATGCAGTTAGTCTAATAATAATAATTAGATATAAGCTATGTATTATTGCAATTGTAATTAGTTTTTATTTGCACACACACACTAAGTAGTAATCGTGAATTTGGCCAGTAGTGAACACACACACACAACCCGCACTTATCTGCACTTAGGAACCGGTCTTGCTCAGGGGCACCCCAGCTCTTTGAGCTTCCCCAGGGTCTGAACCAGCAACTCTCCAGTTACAAGCCCCAAATCTGTAATACAAGGAGTTGTGACACTTTTAAAACTGTACTATTATCCCTCATGTTGGGCACCACTCTCACCCTCCTTCTTCCTCCTCCTCCTCTTCTTCTGTATGTGTGTGTGCGTAAAAACATCCCTGATATTTGAGGCGCTCCAGAGATTTGCCGCGCATGCGCAGTGCCGCGCCGCGAGCAGCACCAGCTGCAGCGTAGAGCAGTGGTGCAGTCATACCGAGCATAGCCTGCGTGTCAGTGCAGTCGACTTACAGCTGGCTGTGAGGAGAACTGACGCTACCCGTTCTTTTTTTCCGCTCTCCAACACGCAATACCTTTACCCGTGTTATCAGAAACTGTCCAAACCACATAAGAACAATCGGGAGTATTCAGGCGTGACACTCTCCGCGTTGTTTTTGTTTGCTTTTGTAGAAAACTAAACTTGGAGGCTGGGCCTTTAGCTTTCTGAGCGTCGCTTGAGCGGAGAAGAAGAAGAAGAAGAGAAAAAGAAGCTGGTCTTTGTGTGTAAAAAGTCGATAAATGCTACTAACGAAAATGGACCTGTTGAACTACCAGTACCTGGACAAAATGAACAACAACATCGGCATCCTCTGCTACGAAGGTAAACAGTCCGCTGCTTCGTTTGTGGGCGTTTTTTAAATTTAACGCTTGTTTTTTCAAAAAAAAAAAGTTGTTGGTGGTCGCTGCTACCGAGTGGACGTTAGCTTATAGACAGGTTTTCCACTCTTGCTTCCAACTAACCAGAAAATATGTCCTTTTAACATCAACATCATATCAGTTTATTGAACATTTCCTCGAGTGAAACTGTTTATGACTTTTACGCGGTTTGAGCGCTGTTAACGTTCTATAATATGCCTGTTAGCAACGTTAGCCTACATGTCAACTTCTAGCCATTTGTTTTGTAGTCCACAAGAGTGGGAAGTGTGTTTATTAAACCTCTGTTCATGTTCTGCATTGTTTATGACCGCTTTGAGACTAAAGGCTGGAATAACAGTCGCATGTGAGCGATGTGAAAAGGGCATGGCTTTCTCCTGCGGGTGACTCACTTAACTTTCAGTTAGTCTGATTATTCGTATGAAGTCTGAAATGTCTGCCATGTAGTTGAGTCATATTCTGTCAGAAACCAGGCCTGTTAAAGGAAGTAACATCTATCTGGAGCTGTTGACTTTGTAAAACAAACAGACTTTTACAGTAGTAGAGTTAATGTCACTGTAAAATAAATCACTCACTGAGCTCACCTCACACACCACATGTGCCAAGAACATAAATGTTTAAAATGCATAGTGTCCCAGTTTATTAAAAATGTTAAAAAGTATTTGATATAATGTAACAGTATTAGATGCTGAGCTGAGTACATTTAGTATACATATATGTGTATATATATATATATATACACACACACACACATATATATATATATACATATATATATATGTATATATACATATAAAAGTAATATTTATTGTACTTTGGGTTAAATTCCTAAACGCAGTCAGTGATTTTCTGATGACTTCTTGTTGTTCTGAACACAGGAGGATGAGTTCTTTGCAAGTCTATGACTTTTCGACCAGTTTGACTCCCCAATCGTCTGCTTTTCTCTTCAGGGCTCACATATTATCATACCGTCCTTCAGGGAGATTAATCTCATTTCCTTCTGCCATTGCACTGCTCTGCAGCTCAACTAGGACATGACAGAAACATGTTGGGATTGTTATAGTGTGGGATTGATGATTAATCACTTACTGTGACACTTGCTTTTAGGTATTTCAGTCTCAGAGTTATTATTATTATTGTTGTTGTTCGCTTATCTCCATTTGAAGTGGACTCAATAGAAGAGCTGCAGCAAGGCTCTTCTCCCTTTCCTTCATTGCTTTAATGAACTTGTAGCACTCCTGTTGCAACTGAATTTGTCAATCCTTGCAAGGAAGTTTTGGTCAAATCTCTAAGCCTCATTTATAATGAGTGGATGAAAGCAAAACAGATGTGCATATCTCAACTGACTTCTACTGAAACTATTAGCAGCAGAAGCACATAATGTTTTTTTTTCTCCCCTGTTGATGAGCATGTGATTAAAGCCTCTGTCATTGGTGATTTATTTTTGTCCGTCTCTAATGCTTTCTGGGGGGTGCTGTGTTGCTGCCATTCCTGTTTGGCAAACAGCAGGTAAGATTGTTGCTTTTAGGCATGCTCTCTCAAAGTTTTGCTCTGGGAACACATGCCATTCTCATGAAATTTCAATGACAGCTTTCTTTGAGCTCACTCTTGTGTGCAGTGATAGTAGCAGATAAGACTGGCCTGGGATTTAAGCCAAATTTGGGGGTGTCTGTGTCTCTGCAAAGCTTCACCTTTCTCAGGTTTCATCCTGTCTCTCATTGAAGATAATTACAGAAGAAGTGAAGGGGTAGTGGTATGGTGGTGGGTGCTCTTTAGTGTTTTTTTTTTAACACTTGAAATATCTTCTGGGTTGGAAGTTAAATGTAAAAAAAAAATTCCAATAGGCTGCATAAGAAAAATACTCACCATGAGTGTGACACAAATGAATTCAGATGGATCTTATTTAAGAGTCTATAGTGTTTGTCCTGCAAGTTAGACTCAAAAGACTAAGAAACCATGATATTTACTAGCACCACCCCATATCTTGCATTGAACTGGAAGATAACACTGCTTTCACTCAAACATGTGGGACTGAATGAGTGTCTCTAGATTCATCTCAGTAGGATTAGCACCTCTATATTTCTTTTCAGGATTTTGTGTGTGTGTGTGTGTGTGTGTGTGTGTGTGTGTGTGTGTGTGTTGTTTTTTGCTGACTGAGCTACAATTTGACTCCATATGCCTCATGATAAGAAAACAGAGATTATAATAACAGGGACAAGGGCCAATCAGTAAAGGGTGTTGAAGAAAAAAAAGGCCTTCATGTTCAAACACGCTGAGCTCAGAAGGGGCAGGGGGAGCTGTGTGATATTGTGGTTGTGCTGACTTGGTGTTTTATGCACGAGCAGCAAAACTCATCCTGACAAACATAATCAGATATACCGTCCCAAAGGCTGTATTTCTGCTCTAAAGTGCTCACACGCCTGTCATCATCAGTGTTTATTAGCAAGTGTAGATGTCCCATGCTGCCAGTAGTCTCACATATGTGCCTGGGCAGTGGACACCTGTATCATGTGTGTTGATATGTTGCATTTCTAAAATCCTACTTTTTAAATATACTGTATATCATGAGACACATCACAGTCTGAGGCCTTCAGATATATTTCAATTAGAGGGATTGCGCCACTATGACGTCTTCAGTGCACTTCCTTTGTGTTCCCTACATTATAACTCTGTCAAAATGACAAACAGAAATTATAACGTAATTGTAAGCATCATATTAATTGTGATTATTGCATTTTAACTTGACAATTTGGTTGTTAGAAACATTAATCTTGACCATCTATTCTTTCTTCTTCTTGCCTTCATCTTTATAGTCCTCCTATATAAGAGAAAAGAAAAATCAAATGTAACATGGCCTTCCTGTGTTGCACTTTGTAGTAGGTGGATGTATCACAATGTGACGATGGTGTAGGTTCAAATTGGTTTTTGAATAAATAAAAAATAGTATATTAGCGCATATCTAACTCCCCTAGCAGCAGCGACACGTTTGGGGATCATAATATCATGCATATGATCAAATGATTACATAGAATAAACACTTATTTTAATAAACTGATGAATACAAAGTGTAAATTGCCTACAAGGTCAGCATTGCAGGCAAATCCTAACCTTAAACTACTCTGTTCTGCAATACTACACTGTCTGGCTGCTCTCAACTTTCTTTTTCAATAATGTTAAACTGTGATTTTAATATTGGAAATTGTTTTTTTTTCCCCACCCCCTTTCTCCTTGTAAAGCCTCCACCAGTAATAGGCCTGGCAGTGAAGGAATGCATCGTAAAATGCTGACTGTCCCTTTTTTGCTGATAAGCAGGGAAAAATGGAACAAGATTGAGAACCTTCTCAAAACCATGCACTTTTGTCAGGCCCTCTCTTTTGTCTGTCTGTTGTGCTTACCTTTCCTTTCCTTTGTCTCTCAGAAAGATTCAAACAATCTAACACCCAGAGATATCAAATCTCATTTAATAACACAGACATTATTTTTTTGAGAGAGCTTTTTTTTTCCTTACATGTCCTCATGGGCGTTACAAGCCCAAAACCTCTATAAACCTAACAACAAGGATAAAGGCTTACCAGAGGGCCATGTTCATGTTACTCAGCCAAAATAAACTCTGCCAAAAATAATAATTTTGCTGCTTTGCTAAGACAGGACATACTCTCATCTTTTTCCAGTATCTGAAGGGGTAGAATGAAAGAAAAAGAGGGGGAAATGGAATCATAGATAGGCTTACCTCCATTTGTAATCCAATCTCATCCTGACTCCAAGCTGTTTGAAGTTCTTTCAAGACAAATAGGCTTTGATCATGTGAACCTAATAAACTGAGAGAGCAGAGAAGGGGAAGGAGAGGCGAGTTTTACTTTTGTGATACGACACTACATGTACTTCTACTGAGTGACTGCTTGTTTCACAAGTGGAAATTGGGAGAAAATGTCAGTACTGCAGGTATCTTTGTGTACTGAATACATGTGAACAATAAATAGTGTATGCCAATCTCTCCTGATTTTTAGGAAAATGTTCCTTTCTATCTTTGTCTTTATGTCGCTGCATCTTGTGTCTGCTGCTCAGCATGTAAACCGGACGTCAATATGTTCGTGAATTGATGAATTTTAGACAGGTGTATCTACCTGGCTGGCAACAAAGTGTAATCAGCAGTCACACATGGTCAAATGTCTTGTGTAGCTGGCAGGTGAAAAAAAAAATGCTCACACATTCAACCCTTGTTCAGTGTGTCACTCCCATACCTCTGATAAGCAGTTATGTGTCCCAGATCCTGATTGGACAGTGTGGTGTCACCTTCTCTCTTCT
Source organism: Solea senegalensis (assembly GCF_019176455.1). Lineage (NCBI taxonomy): Eukaryota > Metazoa > Chordata > Actinopteri > Pleuronectiformes > Soleidae > Solea > Solea senegalensis. The sequence goes on along the minus strand of NC_058024.1, from coordinate 21,843,182 downwards.
TTTATTGCCACCCCTCTGTCCTGCTGAAAACAATGATGTCACCCCTGTTGCCATGGCACACAGTGGGGCAAGCAGGAACATGCTAGAGGGACAGGCAAGACAAGAACCACCAGCCATGCCCAAACTAAAGGCACATAGGGGTGTTTGGGTGAATGGAGCAGCACACATTTTATGACATTACCAAGCTTGTCTGTGCGCATGTTTATGCACTACTGCCCTCTGAATGACTTAATGATCTAATTATTTTCGGATCACCTCAAACTAGTGTGTTGCCCGATTTTATGACATCATTGTTAACCCTGCAATACAGAGCTGGACATACATACACACACGTAACTTCCTCTGCTTTTGAGCCAGCTCAGATGCATTTTGTAGTAAATAGGTGGTACCAACTGTGTGTTTTTTGGTTTGTTTTTTACATCTAATGAAAAAAACCACTTTAAATATACATCTGCAGTATGAACAAAAACAAGTGAAGCACAGACGATTATTTGCTTTTTAGTATTTTGCTGTAAGTAATGCATTTCAGAACCCTAGCAGAAAAATCACATTTAAACTAATAACAATAATTAGGTCTCTACTGTGCTGCTACTCAGCACTGATGTATATTCTGTTTGACTTTGCCATTAATATTAGCTACTATTGTTGTTATGGGCATGCTTTTAGTTATAATATGAGTATTGTTAGAGAAAGCTGGACTTGTGTGCTTTAGTCGAGGCTTTGTGTTTTGTTTGGGGAAAATTTCAGACAGATACATGAGGCCGAAGCAGTGGAAAGTCCCAGTGCTGAGATGGAGCCAGTGGTAGTTTTCCTGATTCTTTTTTTCTTGTACTCCCACTCTCTGACAACTCTGTAGGTCCTCTGTACCAGAGGGAGACAGACACTGTGAGAAATAGTTCACAACACACACACACACATGCAGAACCCATCCACAACCATTGCTTCCAAAACATCCATAACCAGATATTTCTGCTCATGGCAGAGGTTTGTGCCTCTCTCAGCAAACTGTATGTCAACAAAAATGAAGTTTGACCTGGAACACAGCCTGTACAGTAAAACACTGTCATAAAGTAGTTTGTGGTCTCACTGTTTAAAGATGCAATAAAACAGTCACCTTCTATTTGAAAACGCTGTAATTTTGACTAATTACTGTAATTTTCACATATGGCTGTGGACCCTTTTTTAAGTGTCAGCACGTGAGGCAACAGAAACTGTCACTTCAGTTTTAGCTGTGTTTTAAAATTTAACAAAAAGTTAACTCCCCTTTGTCTTATTCCTGTGTTTTCTTCCAACCTCAGGCGAGGCAGCTTTGAGAGGGGACCCCAGACTGCAGTCCTTGTCCTTATCCTCGTCCACATCCTCCTCCTCCTCGTCATTGTCCTCCTCTTCTTCTTCAATCTCCAGCCACAGGACAGGTCCTCCGCCCATCAGCCCGACCAAGAGAAAACTGAATGGGGACCAGGGGGACAGCGACATGGATGACAATGAGCATGTGGCAAAGATGAGCCGACTGTTTGCTGCTCAGCTGTGAGTATTTATTGAAAACCATTATTGAGCCCTCAAAATACATTTGTTTTCGAGATATTCATTTCCTGACAAAAATGTGGATTCAATTTCCTATTGCTTCTCTTTTCTGACTCTCTTTTTCATGCAAAAATTAACCTGTGATGAAGCCTTTCTACTTCCTAGAAGCCACTTATACACACAGAATAGTCACTGTATTTAAAAGAAGTCATTTTCTTTTTACTTGTGGATGCCCGTGTTTCTCTTGGCCATGTGTTTGCGGGAACCTTGCTTGGTATAAGCTCTGCACAGACAGGCCTTCTCAGAAGTCCCAGTTTGGACTCCAGGGTGCTATGCCAGGTTTAGCTGGCTCCACAGTGTTCTCCTTATAGCCACAGACCTCTGGAAGCTTGGAAACAGGGACTGCACAACAGAAAAATGACTCACATCGTCAACGTTCCCACATTCCCACTTCCAGAGATTCCAGAGATTCTAGAGCGCTTACTGGTGGTGAAGGACTGCTGGGCCTGGGGTGGTCATGTCAGAGATTTCTCTATCCATCTGTTTATCTCTCCTTGTGCCTGTCACTCTCTCTCTTGTCCAGTTTTACTGAGTCAGGGATGGCAGCCACTGCTCTTTAATGCAAACTGGCTTTTTAAACGTCTGCTTTTCTTTGTCATTTCATTTCATTACAATTATAGTGTGTGGTGACTGTATGTTTCCTTGCCTGTGTGACAAGCCAGGAATATACTTCTCTTAAATCAAATTGTTCTCGTGGAGCAAGGGGAAGGGTCTTTGTTCCTTCATCTTGTGACTCTGGGCACACATAACAAAGGGTTAGATTGTGCTTTTGTGACATTAGTGCAGAGTCATCTTGTTTTCTGGTATGAATATATCAGTAGTGGGAAAATTAACATTGGACTCGGCAGTCAAACCGAGCAGTAAGCCCATCTTCCCACTTGTTGCATTAGTCTGTTGTGTTGGTCATTTTTCAATCCCTGTGAGACATTTTTTCCACACACCATGCGGTTAACTTCTGCATGCACTGATAAGCAAATGCTCCTACTCATGTGTCACAAGTTGGATTCTGTTTAGTAAGTTGGTGTACCACAGCACAATAGGACTTATTGTCATATCAGCTTTCAGCTTGGTGTTGCAGTTTTTAGGTCCTGTGAAAGCAGATCTTATACAACACTGTGATGCCTTCAAGTTGCCCTTTGTTCGTTCCAATTATTTGCTGGGAATATTCTGTGACAAGCCACTCCTTTTATTTCTATCTCTTTATTTACAGTATTTTGACAGAGTTTAAGGTTAATTCTTCTCAAGAAAGGTCAAGTAGTACATACATTGTATAAATCCAGATTCAGAGCATTCTAGGCTATAAAGCATCCCCAGGACTTTTTTTTCCTCCTGGAAAGCCATCCTAAAATTGTCTTATTTTAAGTCATTTAATTTTAGGTTTCTCTAAGGGCATTTTTTTCCTGGCAAAGGTAACTGTTAGTGAGTGACTTGTGAAACCTGCCGTCTGTCTGCCTATGAAAGGTTCTCCACCTTGTTTGAACTGTCGTTCAAAAACAGTGATTATACAAAAGTGGACAATGATCAGTTGGTTTTACAGGAAAAAGTCAAACTAAAAATAACCAGTAAAAGAAAACACTGCAATGCGCCTCACTGTCAATTTATCTTTATTTAACATGCATGAGCTCTCTGCACAATTTCACCAATTTGCCAATTGTAGGAGCAGTGATTTAGTATAATTTGAAAATGACGGACTTAGTTCCTTGGGAAAAAGTTAGACAGCAAACCAGAAAAAGTCATGCACACACACACACACACAGTTCACATATCCTGAGATGGTTATCCGACACCGTTCTAGCTGTTGGATTTTGCTGGCTGCTTCTGTCTTATGTAGCTCATGTTTTGTCTGCACTGATAGCTCTGCACAGTCATCGGTGTCCTTCATGTTTTGAAGCATTTTGTGTTTTTTATATTTTTTTTTAGCTTGAATGGCAGTTTTCATGTATGCTCTCTCTCTCTCTCTCTGTGGCTAAATAATGAGTTGCTTGTTGCTGCCGTGTCTTTTGTCTGCAAGTTCAGTCATACTTTCAGTGTTGATACTGATGAAAAACACTTGACACCCATGATGCTGGGTGGGGCCAAGGTGAAAGCTCGGGTTTCCTTTTGTTGTCCAATCAGGTGAAATCAGGGGGAGGTGCAACTCGGGTGAGATTTAAAAAAAAAAAAAAAATATGGGACGGTGTTACATGAGAGATCAATGAACAGATCTGTCTTTAGTGTAAGAATGTTGATATGGATTAGGGCTTTGCAAGAATCCGGTGAAACGAAATATATACCCTAATAGACGTACTATAATCAAGGTGATATACTGCAATTTGTCTCCCTCACAAATGGTCTGTTTTATATACAGTGCTCATAATAAAAAATAACAATGTTATATGCATTAACAACATACAGTTTTGTTCATTTTGTTAGAGGAGTGGTGAGAGGTTAGAGAAAGTATAATGGCCAAAATCATGCTCCCAACCAGTGGTCGGAGGCTCAAATGCAACAGTAATCCACTGTTAAGGACATTTCCAAATCAATATTGCATCATGCCATGAAATATCATATTTGAGCACTATTGATATCCCCTAATGTGGATGTGATACTGAGCACTGTAGGTCTGCATGCACTCTGCATGTGTTTGTGCAGGTTTGTGCATGTGTAGCCGTGTGCTGTCTGTACATGTGTGTGTTTGCTTGTCCATGTGTGATCATCTTTGTGTGTGGCTGTGACTGGGCTCCTTGTCAGGCAGCAGGGGCTAAGTTCTCCTTTTCTCTGAGGAGTAGGAGGAGGAGTCTTAAACAAAGAAGCCTTATCCTGTCCACTGGAGCCTGTGGGCTGGAAGCTTGCTGCAGCCTGTTCACCCGCCTGCCCGCTACACTACAGTTGTAGACCCCACGAGTATAAAAGTACTGTTGCTCAGCTGTCTGTTTCACCCCCTCCTCTCCTTAGAAAGAAGAGCCAGCCACAGTACACAGTTCTCAGATATTCAGATGTTTTTTTAACACTAAACATTGAATCCTTTAGAGACTGTGTAGATTCCGGGTCATGTTGTCAGTCAGTCTTTGCAGATTTATTTCAGGAACATTGCTGTAAACCCATTGGCCTGGTCATAAGAATGATCAGTAGTAGGTCGTTGTCTTTTATCTATTAGTACAGTTCATTGTATAATGAACTCTGAGGTTGTAATAAATATAGTTGCAATAGTAGAGTGATATACCACTAGTGGCTGCATGGTTTGAAATGAAGCTAGAAGTCTTTAGTCGTATGTGATTGTTCTCTCACATTCATGGTGTTCACAGAAGACCTAAAAAGCAGAATCCATAGTAATCATTTTACTGCAGTACTAGGACTGTAGTATAAAGAAACTGCAGCTGCTTCTCACTGGGAACATCATCACAAAGTTGTTCTCAAGGAAGTTTCTCCAGAGGCCAAATGAGGAGAAAATAAGAGACACTCTCTCTCCCTCTCTCAATGTTCATTGTTAGCCTCTTGTTTTACAGAGGACTATTTATATAGTGTGTGAGCATGAGAAAAACGGAGGGAGTGTGTGTTCTTTTTCTTTTGTGTGCAAATGTGTGTCTCTCTGTGTGTTTCTTTGCTTTCTTGTTGTGGTTATTCCCATATCCGATCTCTCCCGGCTTTTGATAACAAAGGATTGTCTTCAGTCCTTTTTTCTCTGCAGTCATTTCACAGGCAAATAACGTGCTTGATTTTGATCAGCGTTTCTGCATGAGTGAAAACATGAAGGATTTAAAACAGCTGTGTCCGGGCTCTGTTTGGAAATGTTGTGGGAAGTCTTTCTTACAGGCTTTTCGAAAGTCGTGGGATTTGCCAGAGCAGTTTCATTAAGCTTATGTTATATTTTATGGTATAGGGAAAAGGCTCTTGATTCATAGCAATAATATATATGTGTAGTACACATAGTAACATAGTATGTTCATTGTATTGTCTTTGCATTTTAAGTATTCAAAGAATGCACTAAGGATGCAAAGATTATTATTAATATCTGTTCACTCCCATGACTACAGCCTGAACTGATCAGCATAAACTCTTTTGAGATGTCGTTATACTTCTTTACAGTCCGGGTAAGCCCTGTGGCTCTCTTTCTCCCCCTCTCTCTCTCTCCCTCTCCCTCTCTCTCTCCCTCTCTCTGTGTACATTTTGTGGGTTTCTGCAGACCTCGCAGAGCTTGGGCCTGGTTGTAACCTGTGGTTGAGCCTTCATCATGTCTCTTTTTTTCTTTTTCGTCATCTTCTTTCTGTACCCTGATTCTTCCCAGATGTTTCCTGTGTGTATCTCTCCCTCTCTCCCTCTCTCTCTCCCTCTCTGTGTGCCCAACCAAAGATTTGTAGTGAGGTTTTTTTTCCTGCCGGTTCTGGAGCACAATTGTGAGAAAAATCCCAGAACTTTTATAGCCCCCATATCTTTGCCTCATAGTAAAGTATAACTAACTCACCAAATTCGCAGCACACTTTTGAAAAAACTATGTCGATTATTTGCTCAGATTTATATTATTCCACTTTCCTTCCATTGTGGCGTTTTGCAGAAAGCTAATCGTTATGTGAGCGAGGATAAATTACTAGTTGTTACTCTTTACAAAAATAGATGCACAGCTGTGTTCGGCTGTGTGTGTTTTTTCTCTTTTCATTAAACACATGATTGCAGTTATGATCCTTAACTTGAGGTTAACTTGAAGACAGGCCACGATGTGAATGGTTACTTAAAAGGCAGTATTTAATGACAGATTCAAGTAGACTAATATTGTTAAAGTTGTACGACTATATTATTTATGTATTGAGGGTTTTAAATTAAGGGATCTTTCTTTGAGTTCCCTCTACAGTGACTGCTACTGATGCCAGACTGCTCATATCCCAGATTACTGTAGAAAACACTCGAATAGATTGATTCTCCATCTCCTCCTTCCTTCTTCTTCACAGAAAAATCTCTTTATTTAAAACTGTGCTTTCAAATACCCTGAATAACACGTTGTTTGATCACCATAATGAGATTTTTTACAGTAGGTCTTTACTTGAATTTACCAAAGAACCTTTTCAAAAGACACTTTCAAGTCAACTTGCCCTGCATAAACTTTTACTGGCTTTGGGCCACTGCACCATCTGTTTTGTCAGCTCCATCCTGTTGCTTGACGAAGGCAAATGTTTCATTCTGGTTGACCTTATGGGAGGGATGTTACGATCACTTCAGCAGGCAACAAAAACAAAAAAACAGTTTTGCCTCAATATGAGAAATCTGCAATCAAAATGCAGATACATAGATAATTCAATCTGTCTGTGGCTCCTGAAAGTGCAAGAGTTTACACTGCTATGTGACTCCATGAGTGATTAGTAAGCCATTCAACATTTATTGTAAAATGAGTTTGAGCTGCACCCCTAATTACTTCCCCTGTTCTTTTTCTCTCCACCCCTAAAAAGAATCAGATTGTCGCCCCTTGTAGATGCTGAGACACTTTTAGCTCTCATCCTCTCCTCTAGCCTCAGTACTGGCAACCCTGTCTTTAGGCTCTAGCTATTGTTACCACTGTCTCATGCCCATGTGTCTCATGTATAGCCCTCGCTGCCCGCCCTTTCCCTCCGCTCCCTCTTTCCCCAGCTGCGACCTTAACAATAATTGAGAGGTGAGTAAGAGAGGCGACCGAGTGGGTTTTGAATGCCTGATGTCTGGCATGAATTGTGGTTTCGGGGTTTGGTTGGCAGTCAGGAGAGGGAAAGGCGGAGGCAGTGATGGATTCAACAGCTATGCCATTCATTGGTTGGATTTGTTGTTCCCGTTCACTGGCTCCTGTGATGGCACCTCTTGTTTGAGGATGTGGGCATGTCTATTCATTGACGATGATTTTAACTTGGTACAACCTCTACCAACTAACTGAAGACCCAGCTTCTGGAAGGTGACAATGTCTATGTACATTTTACGTATGGAAAGTACGTAGGATATGTTTTTGTGCAATGGCATATAAGAGTCACATAAGAGGAAATCAGCTTGTAGTGTTTGCTTAAGATGTAATATTGACAACATAATCGCTTCACAGATAAATGTTATGTGATGGACATTTTACTTTTACGACTATAAAAGAAGAAAACAGAAAATTATACCACTTTGGAAAACATTAAAAGCCTGCTGGTGAGCTGTCAGCTCGGGTGTATGCAAGTGCTGCCAAGTCTCCCCCTCTTTAACCCTCAGGAAGTTTGCTGCCAATTGTGAGAGAAAAAGAAGAAAGAAAGACAAAGAGGGGGAAAAAAAAGAGAGGGGTCTCACAAACGAAGGAAACTACCGACCTCACTCTTTTTTATCATAGAGGTCTGGACCATTCACATGCAGCCTCCCTGCCCACCTCTCCGCATCCCCTTATTCTGCGGCGACTATTTATTTGTGGAGGACGGTGCTGTGGGCTCCAGATGCTTGACCCAGCAGTCAGGTTGCCTGGTCACATGCATCTACAACTGTTTGCCTGGACATGTTGTTTTGCATGTAAACAAACCCTAAGGAGAGACTGCAGCCTTTTCTCCCCCCTCCGAGTCGGCTGTATGTTCTCTCTCTCAAGACTTTTTCACATGGATGGGAAATGCCTCCGCACACGATCCGGTGAAGAATAAAGGCAGAATTTTTATGTCGTATTCCGCCCACCATTGTTTGACTGCTGTTTATTTAAAGTAAATATAATTACCTTTTCCCATCACAGGCTTCATTGTCTATGTTTAGCGTGTAGAGCAGAGGAAGTCGTGGGTATGTGTTGAATTGTGAATGGATGTGTGTAAGAATGTGGGTGCATTGAGCTGGAGAGAAAAGCAGAGATAGCAGGAGGGTAGTACAGTAAATCTTGCTCCCTGTAACTGGGCCTCAAATTGGAAGAGGGGAGTGGAGCTGGAGCTGCAGGAAGGGTGTAATACACAGTCAAAAACACACACACACACACACAGACCACATTTGACGCACACGGCAAAATAATTACTACCTGTTTAACTGTAAGCAAGTGTGCACAGTATCAGGCAGTGACTTCACTAGAGTTAAAGTCATCATCAGAACGGGGGACTGGAAAAAAAGCCATCATGTTTGTGTATTAAATTGTCATAACTTGAATCCATCATGTTTACTACTGGGGTTTGTGGCTTTTTCTTCTTGCATCTTTTTTTAATCGTGCTTGTCATTGTGGACATAGTGCAGGATAAAAGTCGGGGAATAATAAAGCATAAAATAACATGCATTTGTAAACGGCAACAATGTAATTTGGCTGCAGACTCATTGTAGAGATGAGGATGTTTTTTTGTTCTTAAGAAAACACTCCAGCACGTTGTGCTCCTTTGCCCCTCTAAGCGGGGAGATATCCACGTTGAATGTCAGTGTTCCTTTTTCTTTGCCTGGCAAATATGAGTGTGTTAGAGCGTGTGCTCATGCAGAATGGTCTTATCAACTCCCTCAGCAATCAGAGTGTATATGTATGAGATCAGTATTCATAGCATCTGCTGCTCCTGCAGTGTTTGACAGAGAAACCCATTCACTATTGTCATTTTGTTTGCTTTTTTATTTTTTTCCCCCTCTCATCACATTATTTTTCCAAACCAAATTTTACCCTTCTGTCCTTATTTATCCCTGAACTGTTCTTTTTTTTTATTCCTCGCTTCTTCCACTCAAGACTTTCCACCAGTCCTCTTTGGATCTTGTTTTATTTTAAGCTCATCCCTCACACTTAACTCCAGGTCTGACTGATGTCTTATCAAATGTTTTTCAAAGTAAAACAGTTATTGCTCGTCTTGCTCTGTGTCTATGAATGTAAGCTTGTTTCTCTGTAACTCTCTCTTCCTCCGTCTTCCCAGGAAACCTAATGGAGACTATCGCAGCTCTCCTGTCTCCAAGGACCACAGCCGGAGCTCCATTGAACGGGTGGTGGTGCCCGGTGGCTTGGGAATTCACAGCAACCACCTGTACAGCCACAGCCACAGCCACCATCACCACCTTGCCAGCTTAGCCGCTATGGACCAGCCACTGGCTCTCACCAAAAACAGCATGGTGGAGTCTGCACGTAGCAGCACAGCAGCGCTGACACAGTCGGTGCCACACACAGTCAGCGCTGTGGAGCGCCAGCAGGTATTGTGCACTTCCCCTTTCTTTTACATCACCACGCTGACTGTTTGCCAAAAGTGTTTTTGGTCACTGAATCGTTCCTTTAAGCTGTAAACCTCTTGCTGAACCTCATCAGTTCTGATTTTTTTGTTTACTCCTCTTACACACAACAGTGATTTTTTTTTTTTTTACCTCTCTCCTCTTTCAGAATCGTCCTTCAGTGATCACATGTGCCCCAGCCAACAACCGCAACTGCAACCTGTCTCACTGTCCTGTCTCCCACAATGGCTGCTCAAGCCTCACTAACAACTACAGGAGAATCAACAGTGAGTGCACTCGTGCGTTTTGAATGAACATGTGACACAAACACAGAGTTTGTTGTTTTCTTTGGTATCAGGATTATTATCACCTGATTGTTACTGGGTGGCCTTTACTTTGTTAATTCTCTCTTAGTACTAATTCTTCTTATTCCTAACCAGTGCACTTGTTGAAAACATATGTTTGACAGTGGATTCACTGATAAAACATCATCCCATACTCTCTACATTCAGACCGACTTAAAGAGAATCTGTGCAGTTTTCTCTCAGCGAGGTTTCAGTCTCTGTGTTGGCAGCACATCAGCTGTAATTGAGCAACAGTAGCGTCATTTATTGACTATTATCTCTATAAATGAGTCATTTTAGGCCTCGGCCAAATAAAACGTCTGTTTCATTCGTTCTCTCTGTGAGTGTCAGTCATGTTTTCTGTGGTTTGATAACTTCACTCTGGCTGTTTTTACGACCCTAGTGAAATCACTATGATCTCAAGTTAACGATGGAATTTAGAACAGGGATATAATAATAATAATAATAAAAAAAAACTGCCTTGAAAAAGTGAAGTAGATGTTGGAGTTCTTATTTTCCATTGACCTAAAATGTACGTTGCCAATGTGAAAAACCGATGTTGGGCAATGAATAACCCACCGCCTATTATCCAAATGAGCTTCAGAGACATTTCTGATTTCATTATGGGAACTAAAACTCTCTCCATCCCTCTTTTGTTTCAGCCAACACAGCCTGCGACCCAGTGATTGAAGAGCATTTCCGCCGCAGCCTTGGGAAGAACTACAAAGAGCCAGAGCCCGCCGCCACAAACTCAGTGTCCATCACGGGCTCGGTGGACGACCACTTCGCCAAGGCGTTGGGGGAAACCTGGTTGCAGATCAAAAACAAGGGGAGCCCCTCATCGTCTGGCAGCAGCCCAAACTCCTCCCCTGACAGTCACATGATCAATCACAACCACTCCCCCTCTGTGGTTTCCTGAAGGAGGGGGCGGGGTTTAAGAGGGATCTGTCGACGTTCCCCAGCAATCACCCTGGCTCCAGCATCCACGCTCTCATCACTCTCGGTCTGTCAGCAGCATCTCAGAGAGGCAGTGCCTGCCTGCTGGTCTGCTAAAAACATCTACAACACTCTCTCTCTCCCCCTCTCTCCCCCTCTCTCCTCACCCCCCTCTCTCTACGCAGAGAGGAATGATTCAGCAATAACTTAATTGTCCGTTTTTGGGCTTTTCTGGCCCAATGACCACTGTTATGCTAATGCCAGACAATAATCAGTAAGGAGTGATGAGAGTTGACCTAAAGACTGACCATAGCATCAAGCTGCTCCTTCCATTCATTCATTCATTCATTCATCCATTTATTCATTCATCATCCTTGCATATCAAGCTTGGAGCCGAGCGTCTGTAGTTATATGTACATAAAGAGAGAGGAAGGGAGGTGTTTTAATTATTAGTTGTTGTTTTTTTTTTCCTCCTTCTTCTTTGTTTTTGTTTCTTTTAACAGTAGTATTGTGGACCGCTTCTGAATTATGGGATGTCAGATATTTGATAGAGAATGATGATGACAAAAGGAAAAAGAAAAAAACTAATCTCAATCCACCTGACTGTGCTACCAAAGAAAACTTTTTGATGTTCATCAGTGCACCTGCATCAGAAAACAAGCAACAGCAAACATCACAAAGTATCATCTCCCCCCTTCTCCCCCCTTCTCTCCCCATCACTCCCGTCTGTGTATGTGTTCACACGATGATGTCACTGTATGTTTATACTCGGTCTGATTTGCACTACTGCCGGAGATAGTGAATGCTGGCATGTTAATATTGCAATCTGGCACTGGACACAGGGGGACTGACAAAGCTGATTTGGGGACATGATCTCACATTAGTTCTAGGCTATTTATTGTACACAGGGTCGGATGGTACAGGATTTCTATTGGCATACAGTAGCTGTTAACATCTAACATGTTTAGTTATTGTTAACTCCATGCATCCTTCCTTAGCAGCACTAAACTGAAGATCAGAACACATTAAATCACACTTTGGGGTGCAGAGAGAGCGCTCTCTCCATGTTCAAAACAAAACAAAAGTGGCATAAACAATTAGGTAAACTGTGGAGGAAGTGGCCACTCTTCACTTTGAGTAAACACATCATCACCATGGATACTAACACAAGCATTAGTCACTCGGCTGTCCGCTCACTTTGTACGAAGCACATCACCACGAAGTCCTTCAACTTCCTGCTGACAACTCGCTGTGAGTGAAGATGTCGTTTCTTTACCGTCACAGAGTCACGCGTTACAAACGTCACATGCATCCAATTAGTGAATGAATCAGTGTTGATCAGTATCAGCTTTGTCCCGCCAACACAATCGTAACCCAAATCACCTGTGTAAACGTGCCAAATAATTGCATGGTGATTATTATTTAATTTTTTTTAACGAGCGCAGTCGGGTTATCATTATTATTATTGTTATTATTATTATTGTTATTATCATTATTATCATTATGTGAGGGAGTGAAAACAAAGAAGTACAGACTGCAGTGTCGATGTGTTGTCGCAGGTTTAACTGCTGACGGTGACGACGCTGCCTGTCGCTCACTCTGTGGTTGAAAGAAGAAGAAGAAAAAGAACTAAACAGTCTGGTTTGTTGACCGGGGGAGAGAAGATTATTCAGATCTCTTCAAACACACCTTTGGTTGTTTTTTTGTGTTTTGTATCTCTCTTTGAACACAGGTGTTGTAATTATCTTACACCCTCCCCTCCCACCCTCCCTCCCTCCCTCCCTCTGTAGACACTGTGGTTTGGTAGATTTCTCTAAGGTTTGAAGGGTAAACTAATTCTTTTTACAGATGCATGTTTTTTTGTTCCATTTTGTTTTTAATAGCTGGTATCTATTAGTGTTTTTAAAGCATTTCAATCTTAACTGCTATTAGCGTTTTTCATCCGGACGTTATTTGTTGCTTCTTTTATCGTTAGTAACAGACATAGACACTATACACTCACTGCTGGGTCAGTTGTACTCCATATTATTGTTGTTATTGGTATTATTACACTTTTTTTTTTTTTTGTATTTGTCGTTTTCCATTAATATCAGTATGGTAACAAACACCTACAGTGGGACGGCCTCCGGACAGGCTCTGTTGTTAAAAGATGCTCACTGCGTTTCGTAAACCTCACCTCGGCACCAGAGTCGAGTTGCTCGTTCCCCCCGCGTGCGTCGAGTTTGGCTCTGGGATGCTCTGGGATGCGCTGCTGCCTGTTACAGATGTTGATCCATCAGGTACAGGATGCTACAGCCTTCACCCGTGACTGAGCTGAGACACCAAACTGGCACAAACTAGTCTGCAGAGCCTTGTTCTCCACAAGATAACAACAACATTTAAGCCTGATATTAAAACCTGGTAAATGTTTCGAGTCCACTTAGGCACTGTCATAAAATCGCCCAGCCTTTACAACGGTTTATATCGAGGACACACAAGCACACAGGCGATGTCTAGTCATCACACAAGGATTCCCTTTAATTTACCTGGATTTATCACGTGCTGTCAAAGCTCTCTGAGTTTTTTGTGTCCAGATTTGGTGTCAAAACATTTTTTTTTTCCCTACTTTGTTTTCTGAACGTCATTGTTGCTGCTGCTGCTGCAGTCTGAAAAAAACAATTATTTTACGCCTGCGCCATACACTGTGGCATACATTCCTCCTCCTATAGGGAACTTTGTACAGGCCTTACACACACACACACACATACACACACGCCACATCTCTCCATATCAACAGACTGAGCTAATAACCAGCCAGGGCCACGTGTCTTCAAGGTTCCCGGCTGACCTCTTTATATTGCGCGTGTCTAATAACAAGGTGTCCACGAACAGTCCCGGTCATATGACGAAGCGACAACCGATGCCGTAAAAAAAGAATTTTTCCAGGACATTCAGAGCCGAGAACACAAACTGTGGCCAGCGGGTGGGGTGGGGGGGGGGAAGAGTTATTGTATGTCTGAAGTTTACAGTTGTAAGATTCATTTTATTTTCAGTACATCTGTCTGGTGAAAACATCAGTGATGTCGAGCGGTTATTCCCACAGACTGGGTCAGGACCCACAGGTGAATTCAGACTCTCTCCCGTGAAATGGTCCTGTTCAAAATAACCCGAGGCGTCGCAGAAATGACAGTGAAATCAGTCAAACTTTTGTAAAATACTGATCTCGAAAGTGTCCACACATTCCACCCTGTGCTGATCCAGAACTGATGGTACATCTTCTACAGATTGAAACTCAGATTACAGTATAACTCAGCTGCCAGTGGATTCATTTTGTCGTGCCGTGTGGCGAACTGTGGACGGTGGATGTGGTTTATTTTTGTTTTGCGTTTGTTTGAAGGTGACGGGGGTGGAGCTTCAGGAGCTGAGCTCCTGTAAGCGCGGTCAGTCTGTGATCGGCGCGATGTCTCAAAAGTCTTTTGCAGTGTGACTCGTCCTCTTCTCAGACTTAGTTGACCCTGATTTAAGATTGGATGTAGAGTTTGTAGCGTCGTAGAAAAACATGAGGGAACGGGGGCTTGGTGTCCATAAGCGTTTTTTTCTATTGTAATTTGTTCTCATTCATTTATTGTTTCACTACCAGCCTGTAGGTAGTAGGAGGCTCTCTTTTCTGCTTTGGCACACACTCCCTACACACTGTAGGAAAATCACTTAATAAAAAAAAATACTTTTTTATAATAGGTAACTATAAGACCATCATTACGCTGTGCGTAACGAATGTACAGAGAAAAAAATCGTAGGTATTTTTTGAGGAACAATTAATTTGTTAATGATATGTAGCTATTTAATTGTTTTTGTTGTTGTTGTTGTTGTTTTCCCTGTCCTTATATTGTAATCATTTGCATTTTCCTTCTTTTTTTTTTGTGAAAAAAAAGTTGATCTTTTTTGTTTCTATAGAGTTTGTCATGTTAGAGTTAAAAGGTTCAAGTGCAGGAGCACAGTAATAAACGTTATGAAACCATGAAAAGAGCCACTGGTGGGTGTGTCAGTGACAATCGCTACTTCCATTTGGTCCACGATGTTTTGCAGTCGTTTTAAAATGTGTTTTTCTCTTCCCCACCCCCGTTGCGTGAGACGTTCCGAGACACCTGAACAAAAGATTTCACTTGTGAGCAGAAAAGAGTTTGACCTTTTAGCCCAGTGAATTTTATTATCCAAACATTTCCACTGAACGTGGGCGAGCAGGCACATTGGATCCCTGCATTGTCAAATCTGTCATTTAATGACTGATTTTTGGTTTACAGATGGGAACCGAGTCTGGAGAAACCCCTTCCAACATGTCCTTCATATCTTGTGCTCAAGGTCACCTTGCTTCATCGCTTCTCAGCGAGGTGGAGACGACTCGGTTCCCATCTTAAAAACGTGAAAACTGTGCAGATAAATCAAAGAGTACCACATTCTCCAGGTTCCTGTTTGAAGTGGAAGTAGCATGTGCTTAGTGGTAGTAATACTCTGAACTGTAAGAAAAAAAAAAAAGAGAAGTGTATTAAGAAAACAACAGTGGATTTTGTGGCTCTGTGTCTCCTTCTACTAAAAAGGTTTTGGCAGGCCACCTTTTTTGTACGTAAAGTAGCCTTGATGAACAATAAAGTGCTTTTAAACCACAGTCTGTGTGTGTGGGCCTGTGTCTCATTACTGCGCTGCTGTTTTTTTGTTGTTGTTGTTGTTGTGTGATGGTTATATTTGGATCCAATCTACTGCAGGATGTGTTGTTATAGTGAAAGGAAAGTGATTGATTACAGCTAAAACTCTCCCAGGTGTAAATGGTGTAAGACGTACACTTTATTTCAGCTCCATGGTAAAAACGTAACAGAATTAGGTCCCAAAAAAAACAAACCCTCGGATAATTATGAACAGTCTGAATCCTGAGTTTAATCCCACGTGAGGATAAATCTGGAGGCGAACTGTGTAAACTGTGTAATTGTATTTGTAAATTCTTCATTTTCCTCCCAATTTAGACCTCAGTGTCTTATTTCAAAATTGCACTAATCACCGTCTTTAAGTCTCCAAGCAGCTGCTTTTTAAAATATTATGCTAGCAGATCAAACACAGGGCACAGAGTGAATAAAAATAAAAATAAAGAATATACAGACAAGCGCATAAAGAAAATGAAGACCTTCTGTTTCTATTGTTGCTTCTTTCGGCTTAAAGTGCTTAGCCGTGGCCGCGAGTAACAGTACATGATTTGTGGGAATCGTACATTAACATCTGTGCATGATTTCTCAGAGAAACAAACAAAGCTGGTTTTAGTATTAACTACTGTATATAGCGCAGTCACAAGTAAACACCACAGGGAGATGGAGGGATTTGCCGAGATGTCGGCGACGGTGTTTTTTTTTTGTGTGTTTTGCATTTTTCATAAAATGGTCAAAAGCTCTTGTTTTCTTCTTTTTTTCTTTCTTCTTCAAACTGAACGAGTGAGCAGATGTCGTCGGTCAAAGCCAAGAGGCTCTTCAGCAAATCCATTACATGCACTGATGGAGACAGTGAACCTGTGACTGAAGTAGATATTTAAAGATAGACAAAATAGAAATGTGGAGTGTTTCAAAGAGTGAACGAACCGATGTTACATCTCAATCACATTATTCTGCCACTCATCATTTTTTTTTAAACTCTTCCACTGAATCAATATGTCTGAAATAGTTATTATGAAGCTTGTTTTTGGGGGAATATACTTTAATGACTGTTTAATTCACTGTGGTCCACTGAGCCGCCGGTGACTCACTCGCTTTCCCCCCGCGGGGGGGAAAGTTCAGCGGCTCCGGGTTTTGTTCTTGCTCTCGTCCTTCAGATGCTCTCGTCATCGCTCATGTCCCAAATCTGTTGACACACACAAATATGTTTTTGATATTAACAGTTCATTCAGATGATTTCTCATCAAAACACATTTCTTTTATGTGTTTTTAAGAGCTGCAGATTCTGTCAGTGAAACAAGGTCATAACGTCCAGAATCTGGTCCTGTAGGTTTTCTTGTGACAAAGCTGTTTTACATTCTTGTGTGTACTCAAACCTCGGAATACTGACTTTAAACCCACAATTCTGACTTTAAGCTCAGAATTCTGACTTTAAACTCACAATTCTGACTTTAAACTCATAAATCTGACTTTAAACTCACAATTCTGACTTTAATCTCAGAATTCTGACTTTAAACCCACAATTCTGACTTTAAACTCATAAATCTCACTTTAATCTCATAATTCTGACTTTAATCTCAGAATTCTGACTGTCTTTAATCTCAGAATTCTGACTGTCTTTAAACTCAGAAGTCTGACTTTAATCTCATAATTCTCTTTAATCTAATTCTGACTGATTCTGACTTTAATCTCTGACTGTCTTTAATCTCAGAATTCTGACTTTAAACTCAGAATTCTGACTTTAAACTCATAATTCTGACTTTAATCTCAGATTTCTGACTGTCTTTAATCTCAGAATTCTGACTGTCTTTAATCTCAGAATTTTGACAATTCTGACTTTAATCTCAGATTTCTGTCTGTCTTTAATCTCAGAATACTGACTTTAATCTCAGATTTCCGCGAGTCCCACAAGCAGGCCTAGTTATTATTATTCCGATTGTTTTTATTTTGTCCGCGAAATAAATCACATATTTAAGGGCCTCAGCATGCCCGACAACTCGTACCTCCGTATGTCATCTGAAAGTGGTTGGGTGAAGGGGCGTGTTCTATTTTTCCACCATTGATTCATGTGTTAATTACCTTTTTTTTTGGAGGAAAGTATGAAAAATGTTCCCCCAAATTTCGTAATGCTGTTGTCTTTGAATGTCTGGATTTTTCCCACAAACCCAAGAATATTCCAATCAGTGTCACACAGAAGCAAAACAAAAACAACACAATTATTCCCATTAGAGAAACTGGCCCCTAACACTACAACCAGGTCATGACCTTCAGAAAAAGCTCTTAAAAGATGCTGCTAGAGTTGCTACCCAAAACGTCCACACAATGAGGGTTTTTGAAGAATCAGAATCTGTCCTCACAACTATAGAGAGACATGAACACACACACACACACGTGGAACCTCCTTCACAGTACTGCGTCAGTAAACAACAGTGGCCTTCTCAGGGCTGCAGATTCTTCACATTCTCGCTCTGTAAGACGTAATTCACATACCTCTAACACTGGAATGTTTCACACACACACACACACACACACACACACACGCACGCACACACACACACACACACACACACACACACACACACACACGCACACACACACACACACACACACAGACACACAGGAAGAGAGAGTTTTCACACATACTTGCAGCATTATTTAAACAAACTGCTCCAGCACTCGCAAGAAATGGGAATTCCGACTGAAAGGAAAACGGAATAGAATGTGACACTGCCCACAAAACCACACACACACACATGATGACCCATGATATGAAGAAAAAGTGGTGAAATACAAGCATCTTTGTGCAAACATCGGCGTAGCTTTGCTGCGACTGACGTTTTCTTTTCGGTAACGAGAAACATTTTAAACCCTTAGAACACAGAGCACTTTTTGTTTAAACGTACAGTATATATAGAGACTATATCCTTTTTTTCAGCACCTATATAAACACACGTGAGCAAAAAGTCCTCAAAATGTTTACAATCGGATTGAATTTGTGAAATACGTCACAGTTCAAAGTTCACAATGAAACTGCACAATTATTGCTCATTTATTTCACTCTATATAAATGAATCATAACTTTGACTCAACAACACAACATTTTTTTTTAAGCCTGAGTATGTGACCTATACACACACACACACACACACACCCAGGATGTCCATATAAGGAGTTGTGCATTATTCCCACAGTAAATTACCATGGGTGCACCTGCGGCACAGATCTGTGCCGTGTGAGCACTGCGGGTTACTTAAGCTGTAAGTGTTGCACATTGATGCTCACACACGACTGTATTTTACATCTGAACACCAGTCATTTGTGCAGCTCTGCCAAAAGCTGATCAACCTGTTGCCCGGCGTGGGGTAACCTGTGCCACAGATGCACGGCAAATAAAAAATAAAAAGTCATTTTAATGTTTTCACGGCGGGCAGCGAGTGGATCTTTTTCCGTTTCCTGCTCCGAGTCGCGGGGCAGTGTGGAGAATCAGGGACAAATTTCATATCAAAGCTGGACGTTGGGCTTTTCCGCTCCACTGCTGCCGGGGAGCGAGCATCAAAAGGGATGGAGAGCAAAGAGCTCTTTGAAATGAAGCGACACTGGAGCCCCTCGCTGGAAGGCTGCCACGCTGCTCTGATGGCGTGTGTGTGTGTTTTGAGAAATCTTTTGTGCCGAATGAAAGAGAAGCGGGGGCAGAAAAAGAGAGGGGGGGGGGGCTGGGGGTCAGAGGCCTTATGTAACGTGAAGAGCTCCAGCAAAACTGAAGCCCAACTACTTTACTGCACTACTTTCAAACAGACCATAATACCTGGGATGTGTCTCAACCATTTACTTTGTGTTGCACTCATGCATGTGCAGATATTTGTAAAATACTGTTTTTAGAGAAACTTCTTTTATTATGAAGAAGACAAATGAGGAATAATAGAATATTTAGATCAGTGAACTCCAATGTAAAGATGATCCATTTTTGTATTTAATATGATTATAAATTGTAAACTTGAACGTAGTGGCGGGTCAATATGTCGATATCGTGATGTATCGTCGATAATCGATACGCCAGGGCAAATATCGATGTTTAAATTTAAATATTAAGGCGCTCTAAAGTAAACAGTCCCTGACAGTTTCAGTATGTGACGTAGAGGGAGTTTACGGCAGGATAATGGCGTATTGTGATATTATTGGTATTGTGATATTATTGGTATCGTGATATTATTGGTATCGTGATATTATTGGTATCGCGTATCGTATCGTGAGTTCCCCTGTGATTCTCACCCCTACTTGAATGTCACACTACGCCACTATTTACACTCATTGTTTTTACACATTTTTGGATGGTATTGTAATTATACACATATCTATATATATATATATATATATATATATATACATATACATATGTGTACTGTATGTATACAAAGGGTATAGAGAGCTGTTTCTAAAGCTGGGTTTTCATCAACCTGTTCTTCTGTGCATATTCAATTTGAGCAGAAAATAAAACCCGAATAGAAACATAGAATTTTGGGGGGAAAAAAACTTTGTATGCTAAAAGTGCAAAGGAAACAGATTTAGCCACGAAGAATGATGCAACAGAATCGCCAATGTTTGTTAAAATTACAATCTGTGATACATTTTAATATGTTTTGCATCCCAAAAACCAAAAGTATGGACAAGTCTGCAATCTGACTAACTCATCACACACTACACTGATGACGAAAGCAATAACCGAGGCACAGTCGACATGTACGGTCCATGTGCTCACAGAGATTTCAGGCATGGCAGATGCAGAAATTATACTTTTTTTATTGGTCCAAGTTATGTTTGAGGAAAAAACAAATTACATTAGAGTTCAGGAATAATTTAGTGGATTTAAAAACGTTTGAACGCACAGAAATCCAGCTTAAAACGTTATACAAGCAACATTTGTCTTCATCTTATACATTAAACGTGTTGTTTGTTTAACAAACGCACATCTTTTCCACATCATATCATCACACAATAACTAGTTTAACATTTCAAATGTTTGGACATTTAAAGATGTCAGTTTGGGCTCAGAGAATTTGAAAGACTCCAAATCATAGTTGGGAAATAAGTTACTACAAATTGTTAATTGTGAGTGGCTGACCCTCACACTACACACACACACACACACACACACACAGACACACACCATGACAGCATCACAAAGGGATTGGCAGAAACACAATCGTCAACACATCGTTAACTTTGAAGCAGCCTTATCACTTCAGGACCTTCAGGTTAGGAAAAAAAAACAACAAAAAAAGAAGCTCCCGCTGGGATGTTTCATAAAGTCCAAGACTAAGCTGCATGTAATCGTTGTGTCAATGTGTTTGTGTTCATAATCAGCTGGGCGCCAGCCAATATGACATGTAGAGCCCAGGCTAAGTTGTTGACACAAAGCTGGGGATGTGATCAGATATAAAAGGTTTTTAGCCGATGAAGCTGCAGCAGCCAACCCTCTGCTGCTGCTGATTACAAACACGGCACAAGCCTCAGCACGAGGGTTTGAAGCAATATTTACCACACTGGTCTGCAGACTCGGAGACAAAGCGCCGCTTCTGGGAAAAAGTGATACCAAAAAGTACAACGCACTTGCTGCGCGGCATCACAGTTTAGTGAGATTAGTGCCATTTCAGGAACACTTCCCTGTTTCCGGGCACACGGCTCAGGGGCTGTCGATAAAAACACACCAAGCCTGCGTGTGTGTGTGTGTGTGTGTGTGTGTGTGTGGCCTCCAGTGGAAATCCAACCTTAAAAGCCGCTCAACCAGGCAGCGGTACACAACCACTGATGAGCTCAGCTATTAAACGCACATCTGCTTTACATACTAGAACTGACACCAAAGCACAAAGCGCAGAGTCAAGCTTTCATCACAGAGACTGGCTCCATCTGATATGCAATTAGTGGACCACACAGAGTGACGTGGTTTATGGCTGCTGGATACAATGGTGACTGTATGCCGAGGAGAAATGAGGAATCCTGCCTACGTGAATCTAGGCTTCAGTCTTTTTTCCAAAAGCTAAAAAAACTGACTTTGACCCACTGATATCAGTCATTAAAAATGGGTGTGAGGTGCACGGTCGTCCAGGCTGCTCTCCGGAGAGACTCATGGAAACCTCACCACGCTGACTCCCTTTGTTTGTTAAAGACGTTCATAAAACGAGCCGCAATGTTTAAAAAATGGCCCCCGCTGCCAAGTTAAAAACTTCATTTGACCTTAAAAAACAGTTTTACATCATTTTTTTATTCAAGCAGGCGCAAAGTTAGATGAAAATAAGAACATTTACTGAGAAGTTGTTGTTGGCTGCTTTTATGTGGAGCACTTTTTTTATTCATCTTAATTTAAAACAACAACTAGTTTTTTCATTAGTTCATATATATCATAACAGGACATGCACACATTCTGATCTCTGTATTGCACTTACGTAGGCTACGACGTTTGAAATTCAATGTTTGCAATTAAAAGACCAAAAGGATTCATCTTAATAGTGTGTAGAACACTTGAATACACTGCAGTTAGTTCAGACTTCATCGTGAAAATGTCTTATTTCCTCTAAAATGATTTAACATCCGTCAGTGATTCATGTTAATGAAGGGATGGATGCTTCCTCTTTCATCCTGCTCAGAGGATCAGAGGAGTCCCTCAGGGCTAAGGGGCCGTCCACAGATTTATGACCGAAAGTCGCTTTTTTTAAGCGACTAGTCCTTTTTTTAAAATGTAAAAAAAAAAAAAGGCGTCTTTATGGGGAAAGAAAAAGACGGTTTACGCTTCGTGCCGTTTCCGTCTGGACGACGTGGCCGAGATGTATATTGAGGAGGAGGAGGGAGAGGAGGAGCATCCACGCTGCTTCTTCTACGATCAAACAGAAATCCACTTGCTGGCAAGTCAATGCAAGAAGTAAATATGCATGTTTTGTTTTTAAAGTTTTCTCCCACAACATGCATTTCTTTGGAAAGAACCTGAACAACAACAATAGTGCGCACACACACACAGACACACACAGCGGAGTGGATCGCATCTATATGCGGATTCAGGCCAGTTAATATTCATAAATCATGTCGTCGCTCTGGGGATTCAGGTTCCGGCATGGAAGAGTATTCAGCTGTGAAATGGCATCACTTTGAAGAACAAAGGTGTGATAAGGTCTAAAATCACCTGAGGTGCAACTGAGGGAATAAACCTAATCTGGTTTAGCTGGATCATGAGCCTTTCATCTGCGGGAAAAAAGATGAAAAAATAACCCTCTGGCTATTCCTTTTTCTTTCTTTCTTTTTTTTTAAATCTACATTTGGACTTTATTCAAACTATGTTGATGGAGATAAAAACAGGAGAAGCTTGAGTAACACTTTCTTTTACAGATTAGTAAGAAAGTTGTGATAGTACTGTAATGGGGGCGTGATATCATGTAACAGCATCCCAATTACAAAGTAATAAGGAGATACAATTACAACTCTTTTGTTTAAGTAACATCAAAGTAATAGTGTGTTGTGTAATAGTGAAAATGACCCTGAGGCTTCAGTCAGTGAAATACATGCACATGGAAATGTTTCAAAATCAAAATGAGTAATTACCATATTATAAAGTCTAGTGTTACCTGTAAAACTACTGCATGTGCTTTGTTTCTCTTTCTATCCTCCAGGTTCAGTAAGGCTTACATAATATCTTGGTATTTTCCACATGGTGCCCTGGTGTCGCCCTCTCCTCTGATCCTATTATAATGTTACCAGCTACAACGGTGTTTTTTCTAGCCAAGTGACTCTGTGTGTGTGTACGAGGAGTATGCAACTCCTCCAAAATGCAGAATCACTGCCTGTATCAGTTTGTGCAGCCTCGTTCAATCATCTGCCCGACAACACAACACAGTCTGTATAAAACACAGGAGGCACCTGAAGTGGAACTCCTGCAAAGTCCTACATGCTGTTGCTGACATTTCTGAAGTAGATATTGTGTTTTAGATATGAAATAATCAAATAAATCCATGTAAAGTGCATTAATGCCTTACTAATAACTGGAGTGAATTGTGAAATAATAGGATTTAAGACGTGACCAATCAGAAATGTATCCTTCGACATGTGTGCAGTTTTCTTTGACTAATGAGAGGAGTGAAAGGAGGGGGGGGGAGAGTCTAATGACAAAAAACCTGCTGTCAATTAGTGGTCAGAGGCTTAAATACAACACAAAACAGTCAGTACTATCAGAAAACCACAGTACTACACTTTAAATTATTTATTAAATATCACGCTGGGGCTGAATGACTTTGAATAAATATCTAATTTGCGATTATTTTGACCGGAATTGTGACTAGTATGGCACAAGTATGGTTGAGGGTTAATACACTGATGTGTATGTCACATTAGTTCTTTAGTGTGGTGTTGTGGAATCCTCACGCTCGCTGATGACAAAGAGCACTATAATAATAATAATAATAGCATCAGGTGGTTCAGTGTATATGCACAAGCGGGGCTGTGTATCTGTGTATCTTTGTGTGTTGCTGACGGCAAATGTGCATAAAAAACAACAACTTAAAAAGACAATCTCAACAGGCTGTTTTGTATTTGTGGGTTTCATAGCAGGGTGGCAACTGTCTACCATTTCTCATCTACTGTGACTCTTGCACAGTTTAGGGTGAAACATTTCTGGACATGTAATTGGCTAAACAAACATTCAGCGTCTAATCTTGGTCTGGGAAGACAGTGTGTCACGTTCCAGTAAAAAAGGGTTAAGAGTGGTAAACCCTATATTGTAGTCGTTTTTCCAGTAACACACTTACTGTAAATAATCACACACACACACACTCACACACGTGCAGGTAATTGCAGCAAATGCTCACAGACAGAGAAGCTGTTAAGTGCATGACAGCACAGAAGAATGACCTCATGCATCCCAACACAACTCCAGCTGCTGCTGCTGCTGCTGCTGCTGCTGCACACGGCATTCCCAGCTACATTCCTGAATTCCCCTCAGACATTCCTGCACAAAGTGGCGGGAATCCGCAGCGTGGTGATTTCAGCGGCGGAGGCAGTTTAATGCGGGGTGAGAAGGTAAAAGGTCAAAGCCATTACAGAGTCAGGGAAATGACGGGGCTGTGACCTGGATCTTTGGTGTTCCAGAGCTCCGAGCGCTTCAAAGTGACGGCGAGAGGCAAACGGATGTGAAACGAATGGCTTTGGTCTTCATTTCACGTTTCGATTTTCTCCTGCTTTCCCTCTCCGTCACGTGGAGCAGGCTCTGCTTGAGCACTTCTCCTCGCACTCGTGCAGCTGTTGTGCGCTCATAAAACTTTTCCCCACTCGTTGAATTTTGTGAAATGACCACCAACCGACAGAAAAACCCAAGTATGGCGTTAACAAACAAAACTGGCGCTGCCTCATGTGTTTTGTAGTGGAGAATGCTGTTGAAGTCGAATGTTATTCAGTCATGTGGCTTTTTCCCTTTATGTGGGTTTTCCCCCCCTTTAATTAGCAACTTGTCTATTTTCCAACATAAACAAAGTCTCCTTAAATTTCTATTGTAACCGTATAATAGCACACGATTCTCGCTTCTCCCTTAAACATGTGTAAGCACACATTTTTAACTCCCAAACAAATTGAGAAAGCAGATCAATCAAGATGAACGTGCGCATAACCACGGAGAAAAAGCATTCAAAAAAATCCAAATAATATTCCAGATATGGCCACGACATAAGAGGTCAAGATGGAGGCCACATTGATGCTCAAATAAATAAAAAGAACAACCACATTTGATTAATATTGGCCATTGTAAACATCTGTGATGTGTCGTGGAGCTCAGAGTCAAGAGATACAAAAATAACCTGATGCCAATTTAAGTGCTTTCAGCAGCAGATACCACCAGACACTGAGGGGCCATGGTCTCTCACAAATCACACTTTTTTCTCCTAATTTCACTGACAACTAGTGTTTTAAAGGACTCAAACAAATGAGTTTTAAAAAAAGACTTGTGGTCATTTTAATGCTCAGAGTTTACCAGCGTCTTATCTACCGCACGAGCTGTGTTCTCTCGTCCAAAAATGCTAACTGCTTCCAATATGAGTGAAGCCCACACACTCTGTGACTCTTTCTTCTGTGATGCATGTCAGAGCACGTGAAGAGAGCCTTTGTGCTCTTCACGCCGACCTTGGTTTACTACTCATCACCGCGGTACAGGCGACGCAAAGCCAGGAGGACTCTGGAGCTTCTAACGCCTTCTGTTTAATAAAGTCACGTCTCCAGGCGGAATTTACAATTCCACTCAATAAACAGAGCTTTGGCTGAAATTGCTTGGCAGTAAAAATGCTCATTTGAAGAAGCAGCTCCACACAGGCCTTGATGGATGTAAGATGTTGTAACTGAGTGATCCAGACTCAAAGCTGTACTGTGTGTGTGTTCGATGTAAACGGGGAACACACTTTCTAAGTGCTTCAACCTTCATAACATCTAGACATCCCACAGGACTAAACTATATACTATTTTCCCACTGGTCAACCTACTAAATCCTGCATTTAAACAGGTTTTTCACTCGTGGGGTGAAATGGGGTTTTGGGAATGTGGGTTTTAATCTGCTTCGGCTCCGGTCAACATCAATATCACAACATCACAGTTTAATCGAGCTATGGCCATAGTCCGACTAAGACAGGGGTGTCAAACTCATTTTTGTTCAGGGGCCACATACAGTACAATTTGATCTCAAGGGGGCCGGACCAGTAAAAATAGCAAAATAATAGAATAATAACCTATGAACAACAAGAACTCCTTTGTTTTTTTCTCCTTTGTTTTACATTTAATGAAGGATAATTTTACAAAACATGTAATTTCTTGAGAAATATAAGTGCAATTTCAACAATATCATGCCTAAATTTACTATTTACACAGCACACTGGCTCTATAAAAGCACAAACATTTAGTCACGGGTATCTGGAGCATTTGACATTATGTTTAGATTAGTGTGAAATTTTAACAAATTTATCCTGTTTTTATTGGACCCTCTGGTGGGCCGGTTCTGGCCCCCGGGCCGTATGTTTGACACCCTGGACTAAGACATGCAACTGGACAACTTGCAAATTCCCAGTAAGTCGCAGCCGTCGTGCATGGGGCATGCACGGAATGCCAAGTCCGACTCAAGTCCGACTACGCTTATACATGTAATCAGACTATGAATCACATTGTCCAGGTATGTTAGTCCGATTATGACCAGCTCGATTTTTAGTTGGACTAACTTGAAATTAAGAAAACCAAGCTCTTGTCTTAGTCTGACTAAAATCAGACTTTTCGCTGACTGTGAAAACAAAAAGGTGAAAAAGCCAATTTCTTCTTCGTCTGTTGTAATTTTTGGTAGAAATGCACCATAAGGGACGAAGTGACCCTTGATGATGCTGCGTCTTTACTTCCACCGACTGGTTTTTGTGGAATAACTAATAAGTGTATAACAACTCCAGGTCTCTGTGACCTAAACCTCAACACAACATCAGAGCCGCTGATGTTGCACGTCTTTTCCTCATGTTCAGGAAAACTCTTCCCACATCAAATGTCTACTTCAGAATAAAGTAGGTCTGGACGGAGATCACACAGAGTTTAGGTGCTCCCCCCCCTCCCTCCCTCCCTCCCTCTCCTTCCCGTTTTGAGCATTTTCTGTTCCTCCATTTCCTGCAGCAATCCTCTGTGTTCTCTCTGGTGTCCTCATTGTTCCAGGGCTACAGCTCTCAGGGGGGAACGCTGTGAACTGACTGGGTGTGTGTGTGTGTGCGTGCTGGGTACACACTCTATTCATTGAGATTTGAGGCAGGAAGAGGACATGATTGGAGACAGGAAGGGGAGGGGCCTACATCTAGATACTAAGCCACCACTATTAAATCAAGTGATTAATTACTCAGAGCTGAGTAATTATGACTGCACGAGAGAAAGTAGATCATCATATGTGACACCTGCTATACCGTAGTACCAAGACTAACAACGATTTGTTCTTTTAAAGGCCTTTCTGGGGAAGGACATTGTAAATTAGTAACTACTAATGCTGTGACTGCATCTTATTTTCAAATTTCAGACACAAACCTACAGACATGTACTGTACGAGCAAATAAAGGACCGCCACTATTCCTTATACGTGTGTGGCTAAGAAAACCCATGTTTTGAATCCTTGAAGTACTTTGTAAAATGTGGGGGAGGAACACTGAGGCAAAAAGGTTAAAGATATAGAGAGAAAAGTGACGTCAGAGGCAAAGTGAAGGATGGGAGTGAAAGTGGTTTTGACGGAGTCAGAGATGTTTTAGAGGAAATCTGGTGGGAACAGAGTCCGTGTGCAGGTCCCAGCTGAGGTCACGTCCCCGGCTGTTTTCATAAACTCCTGAGTCTTGGGGTAATCAAACAAAAGCACTGGCACTCACTCCACTCCACTCAGATAGCAAAACCTGGAACGTCATAACATAGTGATGGCAAACGAGGAAGTGATGAAGCACACCCTCCCCTCTTTACTCCACCTTTTCCCATTTCCTCACAAAAGGGCAGACGTTTGATCCTCTTGCCTGTTTTTCTTTTCTTTAGTAAAAGTTGCACCGAGTGCATCACCACCACCACCCCTCTCTCCCCTTCTCTTTTCACAGAGTCATAAAGGCCAGCTACAACAACAAATAGAGTCTCTCAGGGCTGGGTGTGGTGGCCTATGGAGCGACAGCTGGGTCCTGTTCTTTCTCCTTAGACACTGATGGACTGCTCGCCCTCGTTTTCAGGACAACTTCCTCCATGTCCTTCACTTTTTTCTTCAATATTTAGTCATTTTGGCATTCACTTTTTCAGGATCCCTACCCTTTCACGAGCGACTCTAATCTGCTTTTCCCTGAAATGATTTTCTCAGAATAAACCCGCCATCTTTTACAGAACAGCTCACGTTCTTCATCAAATGACATTACCGCGAATGCTCTGGGCTCTTCTTTTTTTTTAAAGTGCGATTTCTCTGTCTCTTGCGCCATTTGTCTGTTCTTTCTCCCACTTAATCTGTAAGTCTCCATCTCCCTTTTCCTCTCTCTCCCTCTGTCTCTCCTCATGGGCCTCCCTTTTCCCTCTGACACATTTCCTGTATATTTGAGAAGGTTATCAACACAATTTATGAGTCATACAAGTGTTTCACAATGTTTGTCATCTGCGTAAAACATGCCGCTTTGTAACATTTAGCTAAAGTTTGACATTTCATGTACACCTACACACACACACATAAACAATAGGAAAATAATTAAAACATTAGAACAAATAAAAGAACCAATAATGTATCAAATGAAAAAAACAGGATTGGACCCACTTTATTGATAAAGTGAGATACAACTGACATTTTATTTTGATGCTATGAGGTTGTGTTTTTAATGAGAATGACATTATTTATTTATTGTCTATGTATTAAACATACATAGATACAAAAATATAAGACAGTGTGTGTGTGTGTATGCAAGTATAAACTGCAAAATGAACTCTTTTAACAGTCAAACTCACCAAATAGCAATAACAGCTTGTGTTTGTGTGTGTGTGGACCTTTTCTGGCATAAACATTGACCTTATCAGGACCAGCAGTCCTCATGGAGGCCAAAACCTAGTCCTAATGAGGCAGAACCTCAATTCTGGGGAACTGGTTAGGACTAGGCATTAATCGGTTATGGTTAAGATTGGGGATAAGGCAATGTTTGTTTAGGCTGCCCGAATGAATGGAAGACAATGCAGTGTCCCAAAAGAATAGCTGCATGTGTGTGTGTGTGTGTGTGTGTGTTGCCAGTTGAGACCTGCCCTTGGTTTAATTAGATCTTTGAGTCAAAACTACGTGCCGCGTGGTCAGAGAAGCAATCAAACACAAGTAGCACGAGTAGAGCCCCGCGAGGCAAATGCACATACACAAGCATGTATTCAGTCATCCATGGACACGCACGCACACACACACTCTCTCACGCACACAACAAACACCTCTTTTGATCTGATGCTATGATCATCACACAGTCAAGGTCTTTCATTATAAAGCCTTGTTTGCTCTGTGGATCAATCACTGACATCTTCAGAGAGGGATGTAAACTCTTATCTTTTTAAGATATAAACTGTGACAGTCACATTTTGGAAAAACGCACAAAATGATTTTTTAACATCTGAGAGAAAAACACTTTTGGCCTCTATCGGTTCCACACAGATGTTCCTAAACAGTAAAGTGATAGTGGCTTTAATTGTTTTAAAGTCACACTGGTAAAACACTCTTTTTCATATATTCAGGATGAGGTGACCGTCAGGTTTTCTTTTTTTAACCTTAATTGAAGAGCGTCATTTAAGTGCTTTTCATTTCATTAGAAAAACAACTCACAGGAAATGATGCCGGGCCAAGACGCGCGTGTGTGTGTGTGTGTACATGAGCAAAAGTGTTTGAGTCGGTCAGACAAAAAGACGCACACACATGCAAGTGATCCACAACACAATAGAAAATACACACACACATGCAAGCATTATTACCGTGTGTGTGTGTGTGTGTGTGTGTGTGTGTGTGTGTGTGTGTGTGTGTGTGTGTGTGTGTGTGTGTGAGAGAGAGAACTTATCTGAACCAGAGGCTTGATGATATCACTGCCCTCCATGTGCTGAGCAGAACAGCATGAGGGGAAAAAGATAACAACTGGCACTGTAACCAGATGTACATGTAAGAGTGTGTGCATGTGTGTGTGTACGTGTTGTTGTTGTTTTTTTGTTAAAAACTAGAAAAAGAAGATAAAATCTTAGCCCTTAACTTTACCAGTTTCTCACAAATGACTTAATGGGACCAGGTTTTGGTCTCCATGAGGACCAACAATGTCAATATTTATGCCAGAAAAAGTCCTAAAGAGGTACAACACACACACACACACACGCACACACACGGAGAGCTCTTATCTCAACCTTTGATGCGACTACAGAGTTTCTCTGTATCAAAGATAAGTCGAATCAGGAACTGAAGAATAAACACTCCTGCACTTTAGATAGGACTGAAAATACTTTAAGTGAGCATGTGTGCACATGCAGTGGCTGGACATGCTGTATATGTATAGACAGTGGTGGTCTAAGAATATAATAATCTTGTTTACATGTTTACAAACCCAAAGAGGGAAGCAGGACCGAATGCTTGAAAAGCAAAACATGCCAACAGTGATGTATAAAAACCAGTATTTTGCCCAAATGAGCTCTGTAAGTATTTATACTGGGCTACTTACGCATTCAGTCGGTTCTTAATTATCTGCCATGATTTTTATTTGATCTAATTAAAACCAGCTGTATCATCTTTTTTTTAACCTATTTTCACTCTGCGACACACGTCTTCTGCATTTCTGCGATCGACCTCGGGGTCTACATCAAAGAGTCATGAATGTGCACTTACCTGGATAAGTTACACCTGTCTTAACTAAGCCACGCCTCCTTGTCCTGGTTTGATGTTTGTGCAACAGACTAATAAGCCGCGATGAACGTAGAAGCATAGGTTATATCCTGGATTTTCTTAATTCCAATTCATGCAAGATAATAAAAGAATATGTAAATCATGATCTCCAAGCTAAAAGAAATACAGAGAGTGGATGCGTGTGTGTGTGTGTGTGTGTGTGGGGCTTTTCGGAAGTGAAAGTCTATTCTAAAAGTGCCGTGCTGACACAGGTACAGAAATAGTCGTCATCAGTTGAAGAGTGGGAGCTAAACAGGGATAGACAGACTACTACCCAGTCTGTCTCAGTCGTACGTCTAATGGTCTATCCTTGCATACAGCCAGCTGCCAGGGCCAGAAGAAGGCATCACTCTGGACTGACTGGCGCCGGGGGGAGCAGGAGCCATGTATAGGAGCTGGGCCACTATAAGTTTTCCCTTGTCCTTATGGAAAAGATGGTTTTGTGGATATGATTTACAGTACAACTACGATTGATGATTGGTATTAATGTATAGGCCCATTTTAGACTCAAGATTTGGGATTGCCATCCTGGTACCATGTGTCCACTTTGCCCCCCCCACACACACATACAGACACGTCTTCACCGGCTCAAGCCCCTTTGTACCAGTGTATTATTAATATGCAGCCCACCAAAGTAATATCCCAGCTGAGTGGTGTAATGTACATGGCCACAGTTTACATTCTAGCACCTGCTGTTTTTCAAACTATCTCATTAATGTCATATCTAATAATTCCTAACCCTGCGATGGACTGGCGAGGAATCCAAGCTGCACCCAACCTTTCACCCCTGGGATTGGGTAGACAATGGGTGAGTGACAAAAAAAAGTGATAAAGTGACAGGTGTGTAGTAGAAACTTATAGAAAGATATGCAGTGAAAAGTAAAGATATTTTGTTCATCATATTGCTAAAATGGGACCAAAGAACGAGCCGCATCTCTTGAGTGGATATTTAAATACAGGGGTGTCAAACTGATTTTTGTTCAGGGGCCACATACAGCACAATTTGATCTCAAGTGGGCCGGACCAGTAAAAATAGCAAAATAATAACATAATAACCTATGAGCAACAAGAAGTCCTTTGTTTTTTTTTCCTTTGTTTTACATTTAATGAAAAATATGAAATTTCTTGAGAAATATAAGGGCAATTTCAACAATATTATGCCTAAATGTACTATTTACACAGCAAACTGGATCTATAAAGGCACAAAATAATGTATTTGACATTACGTTTCGATTGTAATCGTAGTGTGAAATTTTAACAAATTCATCCTGTGGGCCGGATTGGACCCTCTGGCGGGCCGGTTCTGGCCCCCGGGCCATATGTTTGACACTCCTGTTTAAATATTAGTACTTTTTTAAATATGTCCTGTATGTACGGCATTTAAATGTAACTGGTATTTTGCTGAAGATAGCAGCCTATAATAAGGAAAACAGATGGGAGGAGTCAAACATGGCCGCAGCCACCAAACAAAAAAAAGGGCGGTGTGATTAAAGAGACGATGACGTCGTTGTCCCACTGGACTCGCGTCCTGAGAAGCTGCTTTGACACAGAATGTCTGGTATTTCACACAGTGACAGGATGCAGTGAAGCGGGATTATTTTGAACCTTAAGCCAGAGATGAAAAACAAATCTGCCCAGTGTCTTATTTAGTAGTGAAGAAAACACAACGTTTTCCTTGTTTTTGAATTGGATTTTCAATTTGACACAGAGACTGGGAAACTGCCAGAAAACCTCTGCATTTGTTTGTCATTATGTGATGTCAGCCCACCAGGAAAGGTTTTGTATACAAGTAGCATGAGTTGATAATGAAATACTGACTCCTGGAGAGTAGTTGGGCTGCTGTAAATACACCTACACACATATAACTCATAAACTTCCCTCGGACTATCAGAAAAAGAGGGAGAAAACTGCCAGAATGACCACAGATATACTATAGCCTGTTCTTTGTTGCCAAACTAAAGACCAAAAGAAGTGACTGCATCTTCAAGAGGTTATTTAAAATCCAGAGACATCAGAAACCAATATGACAGTTTCCAGGTAAAGAATGATGCACATGACTGTGTACGACTAAATATACACAACAGAGAAAAACCTTCAAGCCCTACGGGGAGGGTGAGGAAGGTTTTCAAAGGGAGGGTTAGAGGTCAAGCCACACACTGACACAAAGCTTCTGAATTTAGCCTGCAAAGAAGAGAGATTTAGACTCACTATGTATAGTGTCGAGCGTGTATGTGCATGTGTGCACATGAGTAATAGTAACTATGTAAGGGAAGGAAGGACGGGAGGTGCGATGCGACTCTATGCATCGCTTTAAGTTGAGCACATATTTATAATTAGCATGTGGAGCGGGCTCGGCTGGCATACATACGTAACATAAATATACACATGCTTAGGCATGGTGAAACACGATGACACTAGCATACAGTATATATGTGCATGCAATGTACGTGCACGCCACTGTTACTAATATAAGACAGGGTAAACAATCATGTGACTTGAATAGAAGACGTAGTAGAAATTCAAGTACTTTCATGGGTCTGTAATGTCTTTTTGGAAAGAAGGTGGTTGTGTACGTCAATCAAATTAATAATTATAATTAACTGAATTAACCCCATGGTAAACTGCAATTGGAATAATACACAACTCCTTATATGGACATCCTGGGATGCGTGTGTTTATAGGTCACATATTCAGACTTTAAAAATCTTCTTATGTGTTGTTGAGTTACAATTTTTGACATAAAGTAGCAATAATTGAACTTTGAACTGTGACATATTTCCACATTTGACAAATTCAATCCAATTTTAAACATTTTGAGTACTTTTTGCTCAGGTGTGTTTATATAGTTGGTGAAAATGAATTGGTTGTGCTGAAAAAAAGGATAGAAGACACTCCATGTCGCACATTTTTATAGCCTCTGTATATACTACACGTTTAAACATATTCATGGGAAAAAGCAGCAGAAATGCTCTGAGTTCTAAGGGTTAACTCTCTCAGACACTACACTGACAACAAACTGGCAAAATCCAAAAATACTGAAAAAATATAATTTACTCGGGTTTGTTCAGGGAAATCTAATGACTAGGGTAACTACATAACAACAGAGTAACTGACAACTTTCTCAGAATTTTGTCTCTTCTTTACCTAAAATCAGAGACAAATTGCACTCCTTTCTGAGAAGCTTCAGCAGCTGCTGGTTAATCAGTGCTAAGCTGAATACAAAACACCTACTCTTCTCCCGGCCTTACACCATAAATCAATTAAAAGCTCCGCAAACGTGGCATTGAGTTGTTCATTTTTCCCTGTGGTTTGTTTTTTTCTTGAAACAAGCTCAGGAAAATTGTTTTAAATATGGTTATGATCTGAGAAATGGGCAATCAATTGATGTTAAAATGAGTTTTTACCCTCTCCTAGAAGATCACAACTTTATTTACAGAGAAACAGACAATTAATTGCAGGACTAGCGTTTTTTTTTTTGTTCAAAAATGTTGAGGAAAAATAAATAAGAGTGAATCATGTTGATTAATTTGTTCAAAAAATAGGTTTTCATTTTAAAAAGGTATTCATTTTACCAAGACAGAGCCAATGCATATCATGTCTGAGGTGCTGGAACCAGATGTTTGACGTCTTTATAATAATTTAATACAACAATCACAAAAATATATCACCTGAGAATAAAAATCAGTCGATTCACTTAAAGCCGTGCTTGAGACTTTTATTTGGAGCGTTGACTACAGCTCACCATGTAAGATCATAAATAAGGTGGGACTTTGATATGAACACAAAAGTGTTTTGACAACATAGCAACATGAAAAGGTATTTGTCATTTCATGGAAAAATAAAAGGAAATGAACAACCTAAAGCATCAGGGATGAATAATAAGTCCTTTTCAATTTCAAATTTCATATTATGCAAACATTTGGAAATCTATCTCTCTCCCTCCCTCCCTCCCTCTAAGGCGGGTGTGCAGTGTGCTAATGAAAAGGCAGGTTTAATATGTTTTGCTCAAGTCCATCTGGTAATAATTGCAGCATGTAGCAACTGTAGCTGTGTTTGGATAAAGCTCTGACATGCTTGGGCCCCTCTGACGCTCCGGGAGTCAACGTGTGTGTCTGTGTGTGTGTGTGTGTGAGACAAAGACCATGTGACTGACGAGAGGGGAGAGAGTTGCGTTAACTGCGTGCGTACATGCTCCCACTTGTACATTTTCCAAGCTGTTGGGTCATAGACCAACGAAAGTAAATCAACTTTATCATCCGTGCACTGTTTTACGTAGAGAAACACAGAGCAGAGCAGAGCAGAGCGAGGACGGTTGGGTAACCTCTGCTCCTTCGGGGCAGTAGCATGACTCAAGGTGATGATTAGTGGCATCTGATGATAGAGGAAAAGCACAAGCCAAAGGCACATCTGTACAAACACAGGTGTCTATATTTTACTGGTGTGATGGAAATCACGCCAGAAGAGAAATGTCACAGCCTCACATTGAATTTACATCGAGAATCAAGTCATCAGTTAAGCACACGGTTTATCATCTAGACAAAAGCTTGTAAAACCACTCGTTAAACTTCCTCTCAAATGTTTGATTCTTCCATCTTTAAATGGGACTTGACCAAGACAATGACTCATGATGAGTCGCCCTAAAGAGTTTTCTAATCATCAGCATCAGACTCAAAGGAGTCCTACAACTCTCAATTTCCAAGAAAGTTCCATATTATCGAGGCAAGTTTTACAATGATTTCACTTCACAACGCAAAAGTGAGAAAATGATGTTATAAAAACACAGGTTACACCCTTCATTAGTGTTTTTGCATCAATAAATCCTCAATATAAGCTCTCAACATGTTAACTAACTCTGTACTCTAAAATATGGGACGACATCATATCCAGTGTGGGATGATTTTTCTGCGTTGCCCATTGAAAAACGGAGGAGCCGTCACTGTATTCAAATGAGACTGATAAAAAAAACTCTAGTCACAAGATCGGACCGAAAAAGGAGAGAGTGACAAGTGACACTTTCTTCTCCCCCGTTCAAAGCACACGTCGCTTATCTTGTGACTTACTGGCTGTGCCAGTTTGAGTAGGTGGGAAGGGAGGGAAGCGCAAACTCTGCAGAGAGACCCTTTGTGCTGAGAGGGTCACACATCCTCTGTTTGGGCCATTTACAGTCAGGAAGATTAATGGGAACGCCAATATGCACGCGCACACTTACTGTAAATGACCACAGGAACTGGGGCTCCTTAAATAATATGCACACGACCAAATGTAGTTTCCCCTTCAAAAACATCTGACAAAGACATTTATTGTTTATTCAGTTCGATTAACTTCCACAAAGATGGCTTTTCTTTGTTTTTGTATTGGAGATACATAAAAGCAGTAAACAGCAGGTTTGTAGAACATTTGTAGTGAAGCATTGAGTTGGATTTGTGTTATGGTATATGTGCCTTAAATTCTGGAAAAAGTCCATATCCTGTGTTCCCTACTATATTACATAATATGGATTAGCCTAACCCCTATGTGCCTGCATGGATAAAGTATTTTATATCATGTAACATATTGTGTTACATGGGCATAGACAGTGGGTGGGCATCATGGGGAGAGGTTCAGCATCCTGTACAGATGATCATTTCCTTTTCACGCTCCGTGTGTCTTTGTGAGTGAGTGTATGACATGCACCTGTGTGCTGAGTTGTCTGACACAGCTCTTTACAGATGAGATTAAAGTTAAGGCTGGTCAGTCAATACCCTGTTCTGACATGTCAACACCTTGAGTATATCTGTGCAATAGCTCATCATAAAACAGACAAGTGAACATAGAAATACAAGGGAAAAGGGTCATAACAAAGAGTAGTACAGTAAGAGGGAAGAGGAAAAAAAAAAAGATAAGGACATTAATATTTAAGAATCACTGCAACAGTGTTCTTAGGAGGCTAAAAATACAGCATGTTGCATCGTAAAAACAACAAGGCTTCGGATAACACCAAAGTCATACTACATTTTCCACTCTTGCTCTTACCAGAATATGAAGCCTCAACTGGGCTAACTTCACAAAGACGCCATTCACAGTGAATTGTGTACATGTAACACTCAAGTACACACACACAAGCGCACGCACGCAAAGTCAAAATTTTTACCAAACTTGAACTCCCCCCAAACCCTGCAGTGACCGCATAAAAAGTAGTTCTCAGGTTACAAACTTGCCCGAAATAGACTGTAAGTACATGGTACTGCTATCTGGTGACGTAGATTATAGTTTAGAATGGTTACACACACACACACACACACACACACACACGTTCATGGCCAAAAACACACAGAAACACATGGCCTGTAATGAATTCAGTACCACGCAAACAACATTTTAAAAATAAAATTACTATGAAAATAAGTCATTTATGTCAACTGCCATCCTGAGCATTTTGTAGTAAATGACCATGTTGCAGAGTTTCAGATCAGTCGTAAGGTTTTCAACCTATTGTTGTGTATGTCTAACTTTCTAAATAAAGGAAAGATATTGTTACCGACAACAAAAGTCTCTGAAAGTCTTCCCGTTGCACAAATTAGGTCAACTGAAACAAAGCAGCAAGTCAATAGAAAATGATCATCCCGCAATGATGATTCACAGCTGTATACAACTCCAATGTATTCACATAAAGGTATCCAACAAGGGCTCTTTAGACCTGTAATTTTTACTTTGAGAATTATCATTATTTCAGGCCAGTGCCACTTAAAATATGGGTCAAGACCCACAATGAACCACAGGCCTGTTTCTAGTGGGAACTCATAAAATAAATAATAATATGCTTTCACAAGCAAGGGAATAGCTTGAAAAAAAAAAGAAATGTGGAGGGATGTCCTCCAAGAGTAGCTTTAAGAATAGCTCATCTGTGTGCAGGAAGCAGGCGCTAAGACGTCTGGCGCTGGTGGGCTGAGCAATCAAAACAATCTCTCCGTCTTCTGATTGAGTAGAAAGGGACTTACGTCAAACTCTGAAAACACACTTCATTAGGGAGAAATGGGGGCTGAATAACCAACTCAACCCTCCCACCCCCACTGATGCTTCCTACCCACGCCATCATACTCACATCTCCCACTCCCCCATGATTACCCACTGCCAAAATCCTCCACTGCCCAGACTGAAATTTCATATCCAGGTGAAGAGAGAGTTGGACGAGCCTCACCAGGGGCGAAGCTGCTGGATTGGACAGTATTGGCTCCCATTACTTAAAGCCTGACCAGCTATGTTAAGCCACTTTTCAACACAATGTTATTCCTCTGGAGAGATAATGTGCTGTGGAAAGCTTGTCTTGTTGAAGGGTTTATGAAGAAGATTTGTTATAGTCCCAAATAAATACAAGTAACAGTAACCACTCACATAATGAAGGTTGCAGTCAGGACAGTCTGACCCTAGAAAACCTTCAGCAAATGGTGTCAGCTCATTAAACCTCAGTGGTTTCCATATCAGCCACAACCTTCTACCTTCTACCACTCAAGAAACTTCAGCAAAGCCCGAGCAGCCGAGCTGTATGTTTGTGTGAAGTGTACATCATCAGGGCACCTCAGGGAACAGTGGTTTAGACATCTCCATGTTGAACTTCTATTGTGGACTGAGGTAAAGGCCACACCAGTAGGAGCAAACCAGATAGCTGCATCAAGTACTCGGGCAACCATCAAGAAGGGCCACCGCTCGACTTCCTGAGAAGACTCAAGTCGACAGGTTGGAATATTGTGTGAGTCTGTTGCTGCAAGCACCAATAAAACCATGAAGACTGCTGCGTGTGTCATCAGAACCAAGCTGGTCTCACTTAAAGACACAGTAGACAAAAAGCCTAGGAAAACTGCTGGGGGTCTTCTGCAAAGCAACATCAGGACCACATCAATCTATTAATCTTTCCAAAGAACAACACTGAGAGAACGATTTGGACTGATAGCAGAAGACAACAAGACAAAGAGGAAAGAAAAGCGGGCCTAAGACAGGGCCATAGAACATGTAGAAGGACAGAAAACCCTGACATTTCTTTTTCATTAACTGCCTTTTTCCCCTTCAATCTTCCATTTTTATTCTCTCCATCATCATTCTCTTAGCTACACTCCCCTCTTCCCTCATAGCCCTCTCGCTTCCATGCTTTTCTTTTCTCCCGTCCTCCATCTGTGTGTTATGAGTAGTATTTGGGGAGAAAGTACGTGGGATTTTCCCACAGCTCTGCAGGACTAGAACCCAACCCCCACCACCCACACACTCATTTTCTGACTCGCCCCTCCTCCCTCCCTGTCTCATGTCAGAGGGGAGGCTTGAGGAAAACCACTCATACTCCTCTGCTAAGTATTTTGGATGTTCGCTGGAAATTTATGCCACGCTCGTTCCATTGACATCAACTATGAGGTGCTATGGCAACACAATAATCACAGGAAGGTTTTCAAGACGAAAATATCTCTGTCTTTGAATTAAAGCCGTTTATTTCCAACTGAAACAATTAGAGAACCACTGCTAATGAAACGCTGACGATGGTTTCCAGATGACGAGGCTGGTTTCAAACAGTACAGAGTCACTTTTATGGATTTGATGTACAGCACTTTGGTCAACTCTGTTGTTTTTTTAAATGTGCTATAGAAACACATTTGAATTGGAATGGATTTCACGGGGTCAAACTCCTGACACAGCTCGACGACATTGTTTCAACAGGCAAGGAGCTGGTTTTTGGGATGTCACAACTAGTTCTAGTCCTTCCAAATGGCCTCACAGGACTGTGTTAAGAAATGTTTTCATTCAAATGTAGAATATATTTGAACGATGCAATTAAAGGAGCATTTCTATTGATTTTATCAAGATGATAAAACCATGGACTCATGCTTTATATACTGTATGTCCTCATGTCTTATTTGCCACATCTGTTTTTATCTGTTTAAACCCATATATAACACAAGGGTTGATATGGAGGCCTGTGTCTCTTACTGCAGCGTGTCGTAACTTGCTCGCGCAGGTGTAACATGTGGGTGGAATTTACCTCTGCTGCCTGCGTCTCCTGGTGCAAGAGTGTTAGTCCAGTCAGGTCTTCCAGGAAAGAGTGGGAAGAATTAAAAACCTTGGACAGGAAGTTGAAACCTTCTCTCTCAAAGTGTTCCAGGACCTGAACAGAAAAAAAAAGAAAAAAAAAGAACAAGGAAATGGTTATTTTTAACAGGAGATGTGAAGTCCATTGTTTGGATAAGATAACAAAAAAAACCTTTCTCCATTATAATACTAATTCTCTTAATTCAAGGTCGATATTTAATATCATAATGTGGAGCCTGTGCTTCACCAACATACTTTTTAAATAAAGGTTAAGGCTCCAACGGTGGACCAGCCATTGCTTTTGTAAGGATTTTCAGGGGTTGGCACAGAGTAATGGCAAAAACATGTATGTAATGTAAGGGCACTTTCCTTTAAAGGCATTTGTATGTTTAAAAAATGCTAACACATTTCCTTTACATAACCTGATACAGCTTGTTATGGCAAGAGAGGTGATGCCATACTCTGAAGCTTCTTCTATTTACTGCCCTACAAACCTCAAATTCAGACAAGGAATAAAACCCCCCCCAAAGTATTTCATCAGGAAAAATCACATGCTCTGTGACTCCTTTCTGAGTCCGCGTATACTCGTGCTAATAATTCACCAAGATAAATGGAATAGAGCCGTACATAAAAAGAGGGATTAAAAAAGAAAAGAAAAGAGGATAAAATAAAAATCCACCTTTGTTGCTCTGGCCTTCAGCAGCAACTCTGCAAAACCACAACTCAACACCTCTGCAATCTTGCCCGAGTATTCACTTTGATCTCCTTCCAGTGCTAAATTCAAATACCCACTATTTCTTCTCCAAAACACACAAAAGACGCAGACACACACACACACACATACACAGATCCTCTGCCCTCTTGACTACCTTCCAAAAATTGGCCAAGCCTTTCATGGATGCCCACAGACCCTCCTCTGCAGGTGTAAGATTACCTCCACCTTAGACGTCAGCGCACCGCTGCCGCTTCAGTGTGTTCGCAGACTGACCTGGCGTCTAGTGTCGGAGCCAGACACACACCACACATAATACATACTGACATGTCCGTTTTTCATCCTTTCAACCTCATGTTTCTTTCTTTCACTTTTATTTCTCTCATTCACCACTTCCATCTCCGTTACATGACACAACAACAGCGAAAACCCCCACTCTGTTGAAATGTAGCTGTTCATGGCACAGACCTTAATGACTGCGATGATGGCCTTGTGATAGCATTATAAAGTGACACACAATTACACGCACATGAAACGCACACCATGCGTCGAAAGTTGTATGTTTTAAGAATGTGTTTGCTGCGTTACATCACCATTAGACGGCCTTTTTCTGGCTAGAAACCGAAATGCTCACTCTCTGACACCTACAGTATGTCCATGGAGAAGAATCTGCATTTTGGACGACTGCTGCCTTATTCGGTTAATGTGTGTCACTTAATTAAATCTGAAAGAAGGACTTAACCCTTAGAACACAGAGCATTTCAGCTGCTTTTTTTCCATGACTATGTTAAAACATACAGTATATACACAGAGGTTATAAGAATGTACAATATAGAGTGTCTTATATATATATTTTTTCAGCACAATCTATAGGTGATGAAAAGTTTCTTTCATTTTCACCAACTATAGAAACATACTTGAGCAAAAGCTACTTAAAAGGTTTAAAATTTGGAAATACGTCACAGTTCACTTGGCTCGTTTTGGTTTATTTTGTGACTTCTGACAATTATTGCTACTTCATGTCACTACAAAAAATAAAAATTTTTAAAGCCTGAATATATGACCTATAAACACACACCCCCAGGATGTCCATATAAGGAGGAATTCCCACATATTGCACACAATTTATTAGATAAGCCTAAAAAATCTTGCATTTCCTTGTCTGACAGTCACGTTTTTCCATGAAGGTGCACAACCATGTCGCACATGATATGTGTCAGTACCTCAGACAACCCCATTTTAAAAAGCAAGAACTATTCATGTGTTGAGTAGTGTAACATCACACAAAAAGAGTATGAAAGTGATCACACCATTTGCATATCTGTATTATTATTATTAACATTTTTTAAACATTCGGCATCTATACTGGTATGTGGCAACAACCTTGACAGAGTTATTAACATCAGGATTTTACATAGTGTTTTAAACATCTGTATATTGTGGTAAACATGTATAGGCACTTGTTCCTATATATAATTCCTTATAAAACCACATTGATGTAGACACGGTATCTTTACTTAACAGTGGTAATGTTTACTTATTGAAATTGTATGTGGATTGATACTGTGGATATTAACTGGAAGCATCACAAACCACAGGCTGTGTAAGTGTGTGCTTCTTTCTTGTGTGTGTGTGTGTGTGTGTGTAGCGTCTTTTAACATATCAAACATTCATGTGGGTGGTCCTGGTGGTTAAAAGGGCTTTGACTGCAGCTGTAAACATACAAATAGTAGAAACAGATGTAGTGTTACTGACAGCGGTGGTGAGGATGCAAGGGAGATTTTTTTTTAAAAGACAACAGGTAACACTTAACACTGTTCAATGCAATTTTTCCACACACCTATGATGGTTAAGCTAGTTAATGGGTTTGCAAAGACGTGAAGAAGGTGACTCAGCGGGTCTTACCCTTTTCAACATGCATGGTCATATGGACCAGTAAGTTTCATCTTTACAACAAACTTAACTCTACCGTGATTCATTCAGTAACCTCAACTTCCTTTTGGATTTTAGAGTCACAGTAAACTGCTCATAAAGTATGTGTAGATAAGGTGATGTGGTTGTGAGGACCATACCCATGTACCTACGTGTCAGTGTACTGATGTTTCCCACAGCCCAATGTGAGCTCTTTAAGTAGGCTTGATTTAACCGATGAGTCTTAAGAGCAAATCCTCACATTTAAGACGCTAAATGCTTTGTTTTCATCATTATTCATATATGCATCTTCTGTTTAAAGTGTGGAATTAATGATGATACAAATGATCTGACACGATCACGTATTTCTTTCAAAGGGTGTGTGCAAATTTACAAAAAAGGCACAATACAAAACACAATAATGCAGTCCAGAAACCAGATTTGAATCTTAAACATCATTCAAAGGGTCAATAGAGTGAAACATTTATATATGTTTTTCTATTACAGATGAATTTTTTCCCCCCTATAAATAACGTTAGCATATTTTGCAGTGTTAGTACAAGAGTTGTAGTAAAAGGTGTCTGGCATGGTTTTAGACAATGCCACGTCAGCTGTGATTTACTCTCTGGCTTGTAGCCCTAAAAAGAGTTAGGAAACACACACACACACACACACACACACTGCACACATGCAGAGTGAAAAGCCTCGGCTCTACAGGAACTGCTCCATCCCAGACAGGGGCTGAATTGTTTTGTTTCCATAGTGACCTGGCAGCACACAGCTGACTGCAGCAGGAGTACACACAGACAGAAACGCGCACACACACACACGCACAGAAGACAAAGACAGGCACTCACATGCATTACAGTGGACAGACTAATAGCTGGACAGAGGGACATACAAAGGGAGGAGCAATATGTGTAAGGGAGAGCAGGAAGGGAGAGGAGAAGGTAAGTCAGAGCTGAGAGATGTGGGGAAGAGGGAGAAGTGAAATCGGAGAAGGCTGGTG
The DNA here is from genome assembly GCF_019176455.1 of Solea senegalensis. NCBI lineage: Eukaryota > Metazoa > Chordata > Actinopteri > Pleuronectiformes > Soleidae > Solea > Solea senegalensis. The sequence continues at coordinate 21,799,438 of NC_058024.1, read as the reverse complement.
AAGACAAAAAAAGAGTGAAAGGCAGATAAGCAAATGCAAAGCAGAGTGGTTAAAGATGTGTGGGTGGAAGAAAGTGAATTAAAACATATTCATTATTATCCCTTCATAAGCCATTACCCACCACTGCCTAAGCAAAAGATTGTTTTTCCTAAATCAGGATGTGTGATGCATTGTTCTCGACCGTACAGGCTTTACCCAGTACATATCAAACCCTGTGCAGAGCGAATAATCTCATCAGTCACACAAGCAGAAATATGACACCTTGAGCTGGGGTAGAACTTCAGACTTTTTTTTTTTCAGAAGCAGCGTAGGTGGAGAAAACTTAGGACAGGCTCACGGGCTCACAGGCTCCCTCCCCCCTCTGCTTCTTGGTTTCTTGCTCTGTCTGCACATGAAAGTGATAGATCTGGGGCTGTATGACCTCTTTATAAGCACAAAGACTGCATTGAGATCAGGAGAGAGAGAGAGAGAGAGAGTGAAACAGCCCCCCCCAAGCATTCAGTTGCTTTTTACTTTCTCCCTCTTTAAACTGTGGTTTTCTTATCCCTGCACCCTTGTCTTCCATCGAACTATCACGGTGCTCGGCGCTGCTAATTGCACCTGGGCCACCCGGGGCACTGATAGGCCGCTTGTGGACGTCAATGACAATGTAGTAGAAATGAGGCAGAGGCAATTTATCTTATCCAACTGGAGTAGTGGAAGCTAATTCTACTCATACGTCACTGACATCAATGAGCAACTGTTGCCTGATTGTTACCATATGTTTTTTACAACTTATCTGTGTGTGTGGGTCTGTGTTCAGTACTTGTTGAGGAAGAACATTTCAACACAGCTCCGCTAACTTAACAATGTGGACATGGGAGAGACGGGAATCCCCCAAATTTCTGCAGTTTTTCTTTTTTTGTTTACTATAGTGACAGAATCTAATGTGTTAGGAGTACATGAGATCCTGTTGATCTGCAATCAATCACGCGTTCACCTTTCAAACAAGAGCATCAACATGTTTTTTTTTTTTCTTAAAACAGATTAGAAAACACATAATAGGAGCGATTCAGCTACAGGTCGTGCCACTTACAGTGGGTGAGCAGGCAGTGCATTTATCAAAAGCCAGGCTCGCAGGCAGGACATTGTCGAACCTCGACAGAAAGCCTCGGATCTGTGGAGAGGAATCAAAAGAGGTGCACTCATGTCAAAAACCACATTCATTAACATCAACAACAACAAAAAATAACAACACTGCACATTTTAATTATGTGAAGACAAAGAGTCTAACCCCACAAGTCAATTAACAAGAGAAATAATTTGTTCTTTGTTTGAAGTTTGTCGTGTCTCTGTGACAGATGGTCTCTAATTTGTGAGGGGAAGTATATTTTTTGAACATGTAATCCTCATAAAACAAATGTAAATGGAACAGTGGCAGAGTATTAAAAAAAAAAGAGTTGTTCTCTTGTTTTTCCTATTTTAAAAACCATGCCGAGAGCGCCCTCTGGTGCCACAAAGACCAGAAAAACTCTTCTGATAAACATTTGGAGCTCAGGCTGAAAAGCCTCCTTTCACCATCCAGCAGTTAGATACAACAAAGAACCTTTATCCATGACCATAAAGTCTTATAACTAACCTTAACCCTAACCTGGTTAATTCCTAACCCTGAACCTAACTTCACCTAATACCCTTAGCTCTTCCCTAGGCGTTGTGCCTCATTAGGACAAAGGTTTTGATCTCCATAAGGACTACAGGTCCTGACAAGGACAAGCATCTGTACTGAGGATACTCATAGACATACTACATTCCCTAGCCCCTTACCCCAACCATCACAACTAAATGCCTAACCCTTGATCTAAACCCAAATCTAACCCCCAAAAAGCCCAGACAAAATGTCCTCACTCCCCGTATTTTGGTCCTCACACACATACTCAACATGAGTTGAAACACCACTTTTTCTGGGCACTGAATCACAAGAGGATAACATGACTTCCCGACTCATTATCTGGCAGCGAAACAGGCCAATATCGAACATTTGAGACCACTTACGACCAAATGTGCAGCGAGTGAACAGCGGCGGTAAGGTCTCACTTCTTTGGCTTTGAGATATTTGGGTGCAAACCTCAAGATATTTCTTCCCCCACCAGTCTCCCAATAGCCCTGTTCACACAGGGCTATTGGGTTAAGTCGACAATCTCTAACTTGTTCATGATGAACAAGGGAATTGACGGAGGAATTGAGAGACTAACTGCAGATGGACATAAGACGAAAACAGTGAGTGAGTCAGAGCAGCGGATGTTTGTGATAGAGTGAGATGGACGAGTAGAAACTCATGGAGAGACTCTTAGAGTTAAGGACTCTCGGTACGATTAGAGGAGAATAACTAAAAGAAGTCATCTGCCGTTCACTGCAATTATTACATTTTTTACTTTGTATAAAAATACAAGGAACACAGTCACTGCTTTGTGGAGGTTTTAAAAGCACTTAACTGCTCCCTCAGTTTTGCAGCTTGACTTGCACTGAATTGTAACATCAACTTTAAATGACACAGACATATTTATAACTTTGGAAAGCAGTAAATCAGCCTGCACATGACATGTACAGCTAAAGGATGACATTTGTTAGTAAATATGTTTGCGGTAATTAAAATACACTAAGTACGTATCAACACAAGATGTCACTGTGACACCACGGAAGACTGTGAGCAGCCTCAGCCGACTACGCGATGTGATGAAAGATGATGGCGGTGGAATAAATGGACACACACTCTCGTGCATAATATGTTCTCCGCATTTCTGTGTCGTCGTCATTATCTCATTCCCTCACTTTTACGAGCTCATGCACACACCAAACACACACGTACACACACACACACAGTCCACCCTATTTGCATGCCATTTTCCTCCGGATTATGTGGTTGAAATACCACGAGCGGCAGAGGAGTCAAGCAAATGGCAGAGATTCAGAGTCTCGGGGGTGATGAATACTGACGATGATGCAAATGGAAGTGGCGAGATAAGTGTGCGAGAACATTAAGTAAGCAAGAGTGCACCGTTTAAACAGCTGCAGTCGCTCTCTATCCAGCAACCACTTTGGTCCAGAATATGCAATCATTAATTCAGTTTTGCTTATTAAGCTTCTCAAATGTTTTGTAAACATAAAAGCATCCTAAGTAAAAATATTAATTCACATTTCTAACCTCCTTGGTAATTATTAGTAATTACTAAATAATCACACTTGTTTATTGACTGTTTTTTAATTTAATCAACTATAAAGAGGACTTGGCATTCCACAGACATGGCTTTATCATGGACACATCTCTACTTTGCTTAAATGTATTCTAATATTACACAACTACATTCATGTGTGCTCATGCTAATAATGCACAAACAATTATAATAAGTGTGTCTAATCAAACAGAGCCATTAAACATTTCTGGTTCTGATGAGGAAAAGAAATACATAGATTCTGCTGAACGTCAGTTCACTCAAACAAGCTATTTTTATGTGTATCTATTCAGTGTGCGTCAAACCATAGTAACAGTAACCGACTCAGACCGTGTCACTTGTGGGATGAAACATGAAATAATAATCCAGTCGTTTTTTGAGAGACTCATCCATGAAATCATCTCCCTTCAATTCTTAATTACCGCTGTTCCCTGCTCTATCCCAAAAAACGCAGGTCGGGTGAACTGAACTTGATACCAAGACAATTTTACCGACAGTGAGTCACTTCAGCAAGAACTGGCTCAACAATTCATGGATCTGTCAATCAAGGCTTCACATGCGGAGGACTCTAATCATTGACGATGCTTTAATGATTAACAAAATATGCAAAACAACAACATTTTCTTCAGCATTCACCAGAGATTAACTTAGAAACTCGGCAGCCGCTATCACTTCACAACAAAACATTATAATGTTGCCAAATACAGATATAAATCATACACAAGAGATCAGTATTTGTGAATTTATTTCCACCATGAAGACTAAAAACCTTTGGTGAACAACACAGCTTTGTTCCTAAATCACCATATTTTCTTCTTGTGGTTGAGGCAACTTCAGTGAAACTAAAGTGAGATTTCTATAGCAACCCCATGAGTGGGAGAAGTATATAAAGTCAAACGCTTCATTCTCAGATCCCACTGTAGTGACGTTTACACTGCTTGTTATTCAGCCTTTGATTGTCGCAATGATGTATGATTTTAAATAGCATACCATGTTTCTGCGGTGACGCAACACCATCGTGGCAGTGCCATGTTTTACCTTAACACATCCCTCCCTACATTGAATAGGATGTGTGGGGGCTAGTGAATTTTAGGCTCATTAAAGATGAGTCGCAAACACTAAAGTTAGCACAGGCATACTGTATATTGGATATCCCCTTTGTGTGTCGGTGTCTGTGTGTGTGTGTCTCACCTGATGTGGCACTAGACCCAAAGAAGTGGGCGGTTCATTCATCCTGTCATCACTACTACTGGCCACTGCATAGCCTCTGGATGGAGAGAGAAATAATATTTTTGAGAGCGAAATAATATCATTCTTTTTCTATTTATCTTTTCAGATGAATGCGATTAGAACGTTTGTTGGACAACGACAGAAAAACACAGTAAATGTCCCCAAATAACAATTGTAAGTGTCAAAAAACATATACTGAGAACTCAGAGGTGCAGTTTGAAAAAAAATAAATAAATAAATCTAGTAAGATTTAGAAGACTGTATGAAATATAATTTCTAACAATGGAATGGTTTGGCAAAGCAGAGGAAATGTCGTCAAACTGCCACAACATGAATCATGATGTAAAAGATTTCTAAACCCCATAGTTAGGATGTAAAATTCTCCATGAAAGCAAACATAAGGGCCTTCAGAAGGAAACGTCAGCCGGATCAACATGAACACAATTTTAAATAAACAACGTTAAGCATCTACAGGACGACAAGAAATGAAATGCAGCTATCAAAGTAAAAAGGCTAAAGAAAGACTTTGCTACCACTACGACCAACAGGGCTGAATACTGCGTACAGAGTCGTAAGATCAAAGCTGCAGAGCTTTCTTTCAAAAATAAGCAAGTGCAGTTGACTTAAAGTTTAGAAGCCACAAATGTAAAGGCAAACCTAAAACAAAAAAGAAGTTTTAGACCTGGATTTATGATGCATTTGAGCCGTTGTCTGCAAGACAGAGTAGAGTATGTTTCATCATGTTGGATTTGCTTCTCTTTACTACGTTAGAACAACCATAACAGGACTACGACTCCTAAAATCTATCCTCCATTGTTGTTAAACATCTACTTACGACTTACCCCTCACTGTGCTGCAGGATGGACACCATCATCTCAACAGCCAGGGCTCCAGCAATCATGGCGAGACCTGGTCTGCTGACTGTGCACTGCTGATCCAGGGTCCGGTCCCTAGTAGACTGTTTACACACAAATAAAAACAATGAGATAACAATCACATAAACAAGTGGTAATATTATAATAGCAATGACCTTGTTTATGTCCTGTCCAAAGTGACCTAACAAGGGGAGTCAATGGATTTTTTATTTTTTTTGTTAATGCTACAGTATTTCAGAAATCAGAGTCGTTAAAAAGTTGATAGTGGTGCTTGATTTATGGATCAACTAAACCAGCCTACAGAGGGAAAGGGAATTTGTGAAAGAGCGTTACAAAGATTTATAAAGACTGCTATTAATATTTGCTTGTTTCAACACGACAACGCTGACCAGCTTAAGAGGTTTGGGGCAATTAAACTAATGCCACTTTGTCAAATAACTTTCTCGACAAAAAATAAGTGCAGTAGTTGGTGTTTTTTTCTGTGATGTGCTTTTTTTCTACTCATCAGTTGGCATTTTGATATTATTAAAAAAAAAAAAAGAAAAGAAAAAAAGAACTGCATTTCCTTTTCACCCAGTTGCCTGTTTTACCTTTGAAGGAGAGAACAATGAACCATTGAATCTTGCATCACACTCCACAAAAGAGCTGGATCAACAGAAATACTGACGTTTGAACCAGCTGCCAATAATTGTTTAAAAAAAAACACCAAAGTGAAAGGATGACAGAAACATGAACCATGAAAACATTGTACAAAAATCAGCTCAAATTTAAATGCTCAGCTTAATTATGAGAGCTGAACAATGAGACGATGTAGACGATGAAGCTCAGAGAAAAACAACACAAAAACTAATCATATCATTACATTATAGTATAACACTGTCCTATTCATTCACCAGACTCCAATTAATATCTCACATTTAGAGTTTAGAGAAGACTATGCCTCTAATTCATATGTTAATACTTTTATAACCTGCCAGCAGGCTGCAGACACATGGTGTTTACAGCAGGGTGGCACAGTTTCCAACAAATGACTTCAATAGCTGATGAATAGCTTTCAAAAACTGCTCTTATTAGAAGGTCATGGCATAGAACCAAAGCTGTAACAAAAGCGTCAAGGATACAACAAAAATGAACACGGGCAGAATGTGGATGACAAGAAAACGCTTTTCTCACACGCCTAAATGTGTCAGGAATCGCTTATTTCTGTTTAAATCCCATTAAAACACACAGTTTTAAAATAACCAGCATAAGAAAATCCTTACAGACATTTTAAAATCTTTTTAAATTACAATAAAAAATGTCCTCATTTTTAAACGTCCAATCCACTGCTCTGTTTTCGGAGCAAATATCTGTCTCTCTCGCCGACGGATGCCGTGTTTACCAGCAGTTGCTAATGTTGTATGTTGGTTGTTATGTGGGCAGTGCTGCCGAGAGAAAACCAAAGCAATCGTCCAAAACATTAAAAGGTGCACAGAGTTAAGGGGAATTCGGGTGACAATCCTGTGGAAGACTGTCATAACAGGATGTACTACAGTACACCCACTCGTGCATTAAATAAATTATTATATAAAACCTGTTGATGACTGCGACCGTTGAGGAAAACGTCCAAAGGCTCTACCTGATATGTGTTTATCACACCTAGTGAATGGGTGAATTGTATGCTTACATCTCCTGGTGCCACAACATCATTACAAAAGTAGCAGCCCAGCTTATGCCCTGGGATGTTGGAGAACAGAGAGGCTCCTGGCAAAGAGGATGCAGAGCCGGCTGGTGTGGAGGACGAAGACGAGGCAGAGGAACCGGAAGAGGAAGAGTCTCCTCCTGCAGAAACATTCTGACTGACGGGGGGCTTCTTCAGCCCGTGGCGCATCACGACAAAAGTGTCGAAGCCTAAAGCGGCGTTCACCACGAGCTGTAAGAGAACCACAAATATGGTTAATCATGGTGATGGACATTATGAAACTAAACAAAAGCAAAAACTAACAAACATTAAACAAACAATACAGGACATACATTTGTGTCTAAAAGTATACAACAAACACACGCCCAACTGAGGAAGCAAATTAGAAAACATAATGCAGCCTAAAAAAACACTTATCTACCTAAATAAGACATCGTAAAAGCTGCAGCCAGACAAGATATTCTAAATAAATCTAAGATCACCCGGCAACTGATTTGATTCCATGAGATAACGTTTTAATTTCCTGGAAGAGAAATTAAACAGCTAAATATCATGATTTGGCTCAAAGTAGTAAAATTGACGGATGTCATAGATGCATCACTGCCACTGAGCTGCACTGTGTCCATCCTTTGACCAGAGTCACCTCTTTTTTAATATAACTCCTGCTATTTTTGCTTCTTGTTATTATTATTCTTATATAATTATTCTTGCTAATTCTATATGATGTAGTGAGAATTTAGCAGGTAAATCCTTGATTCCACCAAGTGGACGAAAATGTCTGATAGCGTTTCTTAAACTTGGTTAAATGCTGGTAAATGGAGAAGAGCACTTTATGTCCGACCGATTTCTTGCCACAAATTTTCTTGGGTCCCTATTTTGGCTGGTGTTATAAAACAATGGCCACTTTTAATGTCTAGAAGATATAAAATACCATGAGCATACATTTACATTTTTTGTGCAAGTCGTTCGTTTTGTGTACTCTCTGCCTATTGGCAAGTTTTACCGCGTTAACACTTTACCAAATGAGAAGAGTAAATCTAATTATAATATATATAATATATATATATAATTATCATATGAGTGTTCATCACCAGAAGCACCCACTTCCACTTTACACATCATCTGACTCATTGTTTACATAGAACCTCTGATAAGTAGACGTTTTAACGACCGACACCTGTAACCTCATATAATATCTGTACATATTGTACAGCACAAGGCTCCTTCCCTACCTTCCTTTTGCTAGCGGCTATCACTGTAGGCAGCCAGCGGCTCTCTCTTGTGTCCATGAGTAAGAAAACCACGTCGTGCTCTGAAATGAGCTTCTCCAGCTGCTCGACGTCCCTCTGGGCCTGGGAGAGAGTTGTTTGGGAGAAATTCACCGGGTGACCCGGCATCGGGATGCTCATATTGTATCCTTTGGAATTCTGGAGGAGGATGGAAAAAATAAAAAGAAAGACAGTTCTTATTAACCGTGTCGAAAACAAATTGCCACAAAAGTGTTGTTGTGTCTTGTTTTGTCCTATAAAATCAAAAATGTGTCTAAATTAGCAATCGACTGCATTTGAGCCTAAATGCGTCACATTGTATTTATTCTTTTCATTTTCACTCAGTGCAGTATTTGAGACTTTGCAGAAAGAAAAATGTGATCATTTGCTTTCAACATAACAAACCAATTACAACTTGATAGCATTTCACCTGCCCACGGAGTACAGATGGGAACTGGGTAGAAGCTAACTCTGATTGTACTTATTTCTAGTTTTATTCCTACTATTTGGAATAATTTTTTCAATTTGCAAAGAAGACCGCTAAAATGCATCGTTACAATTTGTGATTTTGATTTGAAAGTGACCGAATATGAAGCCCTACTGCGGTATGGAGGCCAAACCTTGCAGCACATTTGAGGAACTCACAAGTCTAGAGCATTGTGACAGCGTTGTATTATGAAATCAAATACTGCCTCAGTATACTGTGAAATTACCACAGCTGGTTCTCATACTTCAGACAGTATGATCTCAAATCACCACGTCAGTTTAAAAAAAAGAAACAAAAACCTTGATCAATGAAACATTGTGAGGTTAAATGACAAATGTGATTGGGCTTTTGCAAAGTCAAAAACTGTCCTTTTATCACATCAATGTACAAGTGTAATCATCACCAGTGGAGCCGACTCGACTGTGAGGCAAAAGCAAATGTCAAGAGCAATTTTGTAGTCAAACGAAGGGTGTGAGAAGAAATGTCACTTTTACTGAATCAGTGGACCTTTTGCCTTCACTCGCCACATCTCAAGAGGGGGAGTTGTTAAACTCTTGAATTTACATTTCACGATGATGTAAGCGTTGCTAAGCTTTCAGAGTGATTTCAGGCTGCAGCGATGGTAATCACACTAATCACACTCACACAAAAAGTCCTAACATGACAACGTGGTTGTGGCCCTGTTGATATGTGAAACCATTTCGGACCACAGACGAAATAAGACAGTGACCTAGTTTGTACCAGGTCCTCACAACTTAATGCATTTATGTGCTCTCTGCTCACACTGTCCACAATTTTATTTTTCTCTTTTCACACCTGATGCCCCGGAGTGAAACACCAAGCACTGGAGGGAAAGAGAAGCAGACACTCAACACACACTGGTGAAAATAAAGGGTCTGGGTGCAGCTAATGTAGAGACAAAGTGTCCAGACACAGTTTGCCACCACAGGGGCATCCATCAAGTTTGCAGACACAAAGCTTTGGATATCAAGTTCACGACGAGTTGTTTCTATTTTATGCAAGTGTGTGTGTGTGTGTTAGAGGGTAAATCACAGGTCTTCTCGTCTCTGACACGATAACTTCCATGTCAAGTTGTGATTGGAGGCTTTGCAAGGTCAGTAACATTAAAACTGTATTTAAGGCCCGAGCAGATCACACAGGGAGTGACTCAGTTTGTGTAACCAACGAGGAGACAAGTAAAGTGTGTGTGAAAGAGAGCTGTGTGTATGTGTGTGTGTGATGTGTGCTGTTCTTGGTCATTTTCATCAGAAATCAAATGTTGACTAGACGACCACAGGAGGTAAACGTTTCATGTCACACTACGCTTCGCCTTAATGACGCGGGACTGATGAGTTATTAGGCTATGGCCAAAAAAGTCACACATTCATTTTTATCCTATTTTGATTACATAAAAATGTAAATAATGTGTAAAAAAAAACTACATCATTTTGTAATCTCACATGAGATTCTAAACCCAGTGTCCAAGGTGACTAATTCCTATGCTCGACTAATTAATCCACTAGAATCTCTTCCTCATTTAGAATCATCTGACAGAAAGTCACATCTAATAAACACCTTTTGACCATTTGACCAAACACTTTGGTGACCGCTCTTTTTAAAGAAAACACTACTATTATTAACATGCAAGTATCATGACTCTTTTTTCCCTGTATGCTTTGCCAATTACATTTCAAACACCGCCAGCTTTACAGTTTTAATAGACTTAAACGTTAAGCACTCACCACGCCTGGAAAGATTTTGGTGAGTCGGTCAACAGCAGCCATCGCTTTTGACTTCCCCCCGTCGAGACAGTCCTCAAACTCATAAAGAGGCTGCCGAACTGGATTGGAGTACGAGATCTTGGCATTGTCTACAAATGTGATGTGTCTCACTCCCCATCCCTGGAGACACAAATCAGAGAAAAACATGTTAATATTTTTGAATTCAATGTGTTTTCTTGTGCAGCATGTGTGAGAAGATTCAGTGAGTGGCCTCAGTGTATGTCGAAATGTACTTGCAGTGCAGTTCTAATGCTGTTAAGATGTCTCTGTGAATTCAAAGCAAACTGCAGATAAGGATAATGACACATTAGCTGATTATTATTTATCAATCAGCCAGAAACTTCTGTGACTGCACCTCCACTCGAGAGGCAAGCAGAGCCACAATCGGTAATGAATTGACACTTGGCAGAGGTTCAGTGATAATCAGCCATACTTTTACTTTTACAGGCCGCTCAATAATAATAGGCTTAAAATTCTAAACACTCTGTGAATATCAACGGTAGCCACATGTAAAATAACAACAACAAATACAGATAATTGTTAGAAATTGTTGTTAGAAATGTTTTAAATATAGATGTTTAAGACGGTAGCATTTCAAAAGTCATCACACTTGTTTATTTGATGAAGAATGGACAGTTTCAAGTTGAAGTTCTCAGGTGTTTAATTGTTTTAGAACCTGTTGGCCACATGTAATCATCTCTGCAAACAAAGATCTGTTTATCTATCTGTTTTATTTAGCTCTCCACCAGGTGTTCATAGCAGACATTTATTTAATTGTATATCTTATCTTTGTCTCCTCTCCAGGACTAATTATTCTATTAATCGAGATGAAGTCCCACTTAAATTAGGAGACGTCTCTTGTTCAAGTTGTAAGAGTCTGGGGGAAATAAGTGGTCTTAAGTGTCTATTTTAAGTATGATGAGCTGGTTCTGGAGACACTGGAGGAGTTTCACACACTGAGACCATTTCACTTAGACCAGTGCTATTTTCATGGCCTTTATTACATTTGCTGATGCTCAGCTCTGTGCAAAGACAATCTCTGCTTCCTGCTTAACGAGTAGTCAAAACATGTAAACATGACACAATTTGAACGATATGCCAAATTCATGTATGCCTTCATCTCTCTGTCCACCATCTCTTTGTCTTTTCCCAACCTTACCATAAGAGTCCTGGCTACATTGCAGCCCAGAGTCCCAGCTCCCAGGAGAAGACACTTTGTGTTGACAACCTTGTCCAGATCCAAGGAAGGAACTAACCTCCATCTCATCAGCTTCAGGTTAAGATCCACTGAGGACTCTGCAAGCCTGAAAACGGTCAGCCAAAAGAACTAAGAGAACTGCACTGTTTTGTCCTTCAATGTTCAATGTCAGGAATACTGTCACACATCCACAAACATGATTTATTTATTTTACCTCTTTGGGTCCATGCATTCACTAAGGTTCACCATCCTGGGTCCCATGGCACCCTTTGGGTTTTTCTCCCACCCAACACTCTTTGGACACGCTGAAAAACACACATTAATGGGGTACAATGAACATGATGCATTACTGTGTGAGACTCCACAGTAAAACAGGTTCAGTGCAACAAGAAAACTCACTCATTTAGGATCGGATTGAAATAAATGGAAATAAATTGCAATATCTGTCTAATTTAGGAATTCAAAATGCCCCAGAAAAAGTGAGGTGACCCAGCTGACCCAGATGAGTCAAATAACAGCAACATTTTAAATTCAGTATTTGGCACAGGTATACCAATGGTTATTGCTCACAAGTCGCTGTATACTGCTGCACTGTAGGGCTATAGCTTCTTATACCAGTCAGCTTGTAATGCATCACACAGTAAAGAGTGGAAAATGTTGGATATATTCAGCTGAAATGGTCAAATTAAATTTCAAATTAAAAAACAATTACATTTCCATTTGGAGGTTAAATTGAATATTAACACACACAAATCTCTCCTTTTTTACCTTAAGTCTATGTTATTTTACCTTTAATTGGTGGCAGAGCTGAATCAGAATTGGTTTATTGCTTTCAAAACAACACCAACACCACATTTATGTAAATCCAAGCAGAATGCATGAATACATTGTCGCTGACTTAATTAAAACCCACAGTGTGCTGAAGGGGTAGACTGAGGTAAATAGAGACACCTACTCTAAACTCCACAAAACCTTCACAGATCACAGATCTAGCCCCCTTATCCACTCTGCCATTACCATTTAAATTGCCTTCATCCCATTTTCAACAGATACAAAATAATGGCGAAGCTGTGCAAGATTGTCGTGGCTTGAAAAGGAAGACGCCGGCCTCAGGAAAGCAGGACTGGAGCTCCATATCGGTTACAATAAATTCACACAAGTACAGACGGATGTACAGACAAAGACAGATGGCATACTAACACATACAGTACATGTTACATCATAATGTCATGTGCACAAACACAACCACACACACATTAAGGACACCAGATTACCCAAGTTGTTGGAAAGTTCAGGTAGTTTGACCTGGATCATAACACTGTGCTGAATGGAGCGGCTGCCCTGCAGAGTTCTGTCCCGGAAACACAGCACCTCCACTGTGTCCAGCTTAGACCCCCTGACATGGCACACATACACACACAAGAGAGTTAAACAATGACAATAGCGCACAAACGACCCTAACCCTGAAAATCAGAGGGACTGATTGGTTGTGTTGGACAAAAGTTTGCCACTTACAAAAGCACATTTACAACATTTGCTGAAAACAAGCCACTGGCATCACACAAAACACTGCTATTAAATTAAGGTGGGATGGGAGCTAACCCAGTAAAATTAGCAATAAAATATCTTTTAAATATCCGCACAAATGCCAGGAAAAGAAGTTCTCTATGGAAAAAAACTGTAACACATATGTATGTGTATATATATATATATATATATATATATATATATATATATATATATATATATATATATATATACATACATACATATATAAAATTAAAGTGAAGTGTTCAGCACCAGAGGCAGAGATAATTATTAACATTCTTGGCTGATGATGCACTATGAAAATGTTTTCATTCATTCACAGATTACTGTAGTAATCGTGAGTTCTTGTCATCATATGTGTAAATTTTCTTTTAGATAAAATGAGGTATGTGTTCTCTGGCAAATGAAAGTGAACTTCCAGGTGCGGTGTCTTTCAACTTTGCCCTTAACTTCTCATGATTCACGGACTCCAAATGTGGCAACAGAGTATTGAGTGTTTATCCTTCTGAAGAGATGTTTACATGAGCTAGCTATCTGTTTTTAAACATAAACTCAAAACACATTTTAGCCTGTATGTTCCCCCTCCTGTTCTTGGTATGTGTGTTTATGTTGTTTATGTATGAGTATGTATGAGTTGATGTATGAGTCTGCAAAGTATTCTAAACCATTTTTCATTTCTTTTACCTATAATGGGAAAATGACATATTGATAATAAATACAGCATGCTTCAAATTTATTTAAATACCAATATAAAGTGAAAGTAAACTGTCATAAAAAAGAAATGTATGCATGATGCAGCGGTTGAAAATGAATATATATTGTGTACATACGGGAACACATTCCTAAATTCTGCTTAATGCTTTTGCTCAGAAGATAATGTGGCAAGGACAACAATACACACAACTGGGGTTTACCATCGGGTAGCTATGAGAATCAGTAGATTTCTCAAAGGCCAGCCTGGATGCTGAGCCAGCGTGCACGGATCATAGAAACCCACGGTAACCTGGAAAAACCAAACAAGGTGTTTTTACATGGCTGTGTGTGTGTGTGTAAAACAACAGACTCAATGCACTGGATGAGATGAGCCACATCTATTACAGTTTATCTATGAAACATGGCAAAGATCTTTCACATATCAAAGATAAATCTAGATCTCTTCTAAAATAAGTTGGACAAACACAGTTATTTATTTAACAGTTGATAACTTTAAGTACAAATGTTTAAATCCAAATATATTGATCTCACTTCTTATGTCTCAAACCAATCTAATTCTGTGAACATTTTTTTTTATAGTTATTGTATTAATAACAATGCATAATACAAAATAACTGTGAGCAAAGTCATGCTTTTGATGATGACTACCTTTTTAGTATCTGTGAAGAACGTATCCCAGTCTCCGAGGGGAGCCAGCTGAACAGTTGTGTCCGTGTACTTCATGAGAAAGTAAGGACCTGCTCCTCTTTTGATCCACAGGTCGTCATATGCCTCCTGTAAGGCTGTGATCTGCAACAGAATGAGGCCTCAGTGGGTGTATACAGCTCTGCACATCAATCATGTATATCTCAGAGTGTTGAATAGGTCAGTCATATACAGTATATGAAATATATATATATACATATATATATATATTTCATGGTAACTTGTGGTAGTGTCAGACACATGAGGTTCTTTGAGGCATAGTATCCGCAATTCAGATATATTTTATTGTAACTTGAACTAACAACTGAAAATGGTACAACACTTGTTTACAGTTTCTACTTAGCAATTGTAGAATCAATGCCATTTGGCTGATATGTCCTTAATAAAAATACAATTCTGTGTAGATCCCCTTCAAACACATACAAATGAAGAGGGACCTCAGATAAAAACATCATCCAAGACAGAATTAGCTCTAAATGAGAATTGTCTACATACAAATAAAATTTGTTTAAAAGCTATGTCCTGGTCAAAATTGCAAATGTTGTTTATTCATGTAGGTCGTGTCTAAGAGACAAATGGGAGGAGGGCTCATGCTATTAGTAGCATCCATATTACTTCATTATACTGATTTATAACCTGTACATTCTTTCATAGGAAAGAGGTTAGGAATAGGCCACAAGCAGGAGGGAATTAAAATGGAAACAGGGATTATATTAAATATCTAACATTCCGTATAAACCATAAAGAAACAGCGAACTGTATTTATTATAATAGTTGAATAATAGTTCACCTGTTTTGCTGAGAAAACTTGATCAAGGACAGAGGGTGGCTGGACAATCTTAATACCCTCGGGAAAACAGAGTGCAGGGAAGCAGAACCAGTAATAGAAATGGTACTTCTTCAGATCCTGCAAAATAAAAGAAAAAGATGGTCATGAAATAGGATTTACAAAATGTGATATAAAAACAGGAAAAGAACCAATGACCACGTCATTAATATACGAAATGCACATTTATTATATATAGTTCGTACGCACTGCAAAGGTCAGCAGAATGAATCTGCAGAGGATGGATGGGTCCTTCAGTGCAGCCCCAGATTGTATGGCATCCCATATCTACAGAGGACAGCAGCAGATGAAAATGTACATACATTGAATCGTCTAATTTTCCTTTGCACACCAATTTGACATTTTCTGATGTGTTTTTTTAAGGTATAATTTTCACATCTATAAAAAAATGTCCACTGCACATGTTTTACCTCTTTGGCTTCCTTCTCCAGCAAAGCCTTCTTATCTGTGGTCTTGAAGGCATCGAGCGTGTTGGTGTTATACAGTGTTCCAACAGCTGGACAACAATGAGCTGGAGTTGGACCATCCCTAGCAACAAAACAGAAAATTAAACATTTATACTAAACTAAATAAATGCACTGTATATGTTACATGTTGTTGTCTAATGTGAGGGCTGACATAAACTTGGTTCAATCCCAATCTACACAGGATGTAATATTAATGTTTATGTAGACAATGGGCAATGTGTTGCATCATACTCACACATCAAATGCACTGAACTCCAAAGTCAGACGTGTGGGAAAACCAACTGTGTCACCTGTAGGATAAAAATGAAAAAGTTTAATAACTAATTAAAACGTTCTGATCCTTCAAAATACAGCCTGTATTAATGTTTCATGCTACACAACAATGCATGTCATGAAAAACATCAACTGAAAAACCTTGTCGTCGTTATATTATTTATGATAGCATCTGACCACATTGCTCACCATTGTAGTAGTATCCCTTGATAAATTTGGGGCTCTCGTCCAGCCTATAGTCATTGAGTTTCTTCTGAGTAAGCTGGTGCCAGAAACCTGCCTCCAGAGCGCTGCTGAAGGGAGCGAACTGCAGCTTGAGCTCTGCAGGCGACGACGCTGCTCCGCTGGGGTCAGAGGCCATCGCACCTTCACTAATAGGCCACTGCAACACATATTTTATAGACTGTTAAGTCTTTGTATAATTTCTGTTTATGTGCCATAAACATAACAAACATGTAGAAAAAACTATTATAAACCGTCTTTGATTAACTGACCAGTCCACTTGGAGAAGTGGAGAACTGCTTTCCACTCAATGACCACATAGCTTTCTTGTCTTTTTCTTGTATTAGAAATTAGCTTCTAGCAATTAGTCCCTTTTAAGTACAAAACAAGGCTGCCTCTTATGCCTTTGTTCCTTTAGCTTTGTTTTCCGTTAAACACAATAAAGAAATAAATAAGAAACCTGGCTTTTGAATTTGTTCTAAAATACAAAACCAATACAAAACATCTCTAAGTTCCTACACAAACAATACAAGTCCAATTAATGTTCCATGTCTGTTAATTCACTGCCACAATGCACTGAGAAAGAGAAAAATCCAGGAACATGCCCCTCAAACAATTTGCATTCAACCAAAACCAACCTATGTGACTATTTAAGTTGTGTTATCGCAAGACCCACAAGGCTTTTGTTTTTTTGTGTACCCACTATAAAAAATCAACATGATCTAACATGGGAATCTTTGAGGAAGAGACTGACATCTGTGTACCCTGTCTGAAAGCTAAAAAATGTACATTGTGTAAAACAGGACAGATTATGTTACAAGATTAGCAGTAAATTGTGGTGAAAGATCTTGGAGCTTAAAGAGAAGAAACCTGAAGGAAAGAAGGACTCAGACGCAGAAATGAGTTGTTGCCTTTGATATGTAAGGCTCCACCGATTAATAAATTAATTCATTACCAAATTAATTGCCAACAAATAATCAGTTAAATGGTTTGGGTGTTTTTTTAATACAATTAATTGGCGTTTTGATTTTTCAGCTGAATGTGGATATTTACTGGTTCCTTTGCTCCACATAACAAAAATCTATTCATCCATCCATCTTCTACCACCCTTTCTGCCCTCTCAATTAATTCCTAGGAAAAAATACAGAAAACATTAACCATTTAATTATGTTTAGTATAAACACCTGAATTGGCCAAATGTTGAAAACTGGCAAAACCATTTTCACAGCATTTCATATTTAAATGTAGATCTTTAAGATTACAAGAAGAGCTGAAACAATTAATCGATTACTAAAATTAATCGACAGCTATTTTGATAATCAATTAATCAATTTGAAGCTTTTTTCATGATTAAAACAACATTTCCAATTGTTTAAGCTTCTTAAATGTGAATATTTTCTTCAATCCTTTGCTCTGGATAACAAAGAACTCATCAAAAGTGAATCATTTTGGTTTGTGGACAAAACAAGACATTTGAGAACATCATCATTTCCAGGTTTGACGAACATCGATCAACATTTTCATTTTCATTAAGAGACAGATTCATCGATTATGAAAATAATTGTTAGTTGTAGCTCTAATTACAACTGAATATGTTGATGTTCTGGACATTGTCTGTATCTAGACCTCTCTTTATTTTCAATGTATAGACCTGCTTTAAGCCAGGAACATTGTGGGGCTTTATGGGAAACGTTAACGCATGCTCCAGTTCCCTATTTAATGTGTCTAGGCTTTGATACTTTAAGGCTTTAAGTTAGTGAGGAGTGAGTCAACACAGACTCACGTTAAAGAAAATGCATCATCTAACAGTTTTTACACGCGATCGACATCACACACACACACTAAAACACATCAATACGGCAAACTGGATGAAGTCTGAGGTTGTCCAGGTTAATGATAAAGAAACCAGACACGCTTTTCTTTATCAAAATGATATGAAGACGAACTGACTTACCACAAATCCTTACTTCCTGGGGAAGCTGATCATGTGACACGCTGTCAACAAAGCAATGCACTGTGGGTAAGTAGCCCGTCAAACTAGCCTCGACTGGCTAACCACGGTAGAAATCTCTCTCTCTGGGCTTAAGGTGCAAGCACCATCGAGTAGATAATGAAGGACCAAAACAAAAATAAGAAAAGGACGACGATAAAGCAGGAGAAAACTGACAGGAACCTGTACGCGCCGTTTCTTTTCATGTCGAGCTGAACCAGGATGTGAAGCTGTCGCGTGTAAAGTCACTCTGTGTCAGGGATCAGTTAATGCCACCGCCTTCAGCAGGACAAGTTACGGCCAAATGTACAATATATAATATACAAACATTCATTTATCCACGTAATGAGATCGATATAAAGCAATTACGAGCTCGTTTTCGTTTGAAGTTTACAGGGAAATGAGAAATTGGCTCCACCTGTATGGTGTTTTACTACGTTGAGTTAGGGCACGTCTCAAAATTACACTGCAGAGGGATAAAAGCACAATCCTCTGCTACCAAAATTAAACAGTTGAATTAATTGACTTTTAATTAATTGTGTATGTTTTCCAAGTTAAATAAACAATGTATATGTAAATTATAATTATAGTTTTTTAATATATACATTTACACTTTCTGTTATTTAAATTCCCAGCGTCTAGCATTGTTTTTCTGAAAGCCTTCTTCACACCAGAATAAAACATGTCATACGTTTAAACAAAAAAACTACTTATAAAAATCTAAATCTTCCTTCTTTATAGAGTGGATTAGGTTAAAATGTCCTATAAACATTCAAGATTCACATCAAAACATTCTACTATTTATTTATTGGCGTTCTCATATAGTTACAAAACTGCTGCATACAATGTCAGCTTGTTTCATTGTTTGTTTGTTTGGTATTTTCTGCATTTGTTCCAATAAAATTATTTAGAAATAATTATACTGTGTGCTCCTTATGGCATTGCTAAGTATTGTGTTACACAGTATTGTAATTCTACAACTGTGTTCTCCCATATCTACATGTCTTCTCCCAGTAAGAAGCAAAACGCAGCCCACAATATGACAAAATGCTGTTGCTGATTTGTATTTAAATGTTTTACAGTCACACCGAAGCATGTAATATATCGAGTGACCCAGTATCGGACAGATACTTAGTATCATACTGGCTCATCTCTACCTTCAACCTCCTCTGGGGATACTGGAGCTTGCAAGTCTCTGGCAGCATTATTTCAGGTAAGACTTTGCAAACCCCCCTGGTTGTCATTACAAGGAGCATAATTTGAACACAATATATAATAATAAGATGATTTCAAATGCCAAATAAGACTGGCATTTATTCTCATGTACCTTTAATAACTCAGGGGGAATTAATGGAGGCCAAGACTACAGTGGGAATTTATTGGCAAATCTGTCGAAATTGAAAAACCGTATGTGCAGAAATGTCCAAACAGTTTATATGCACATTAAACCTTTATGTTAAACCTTAAACCCTAAACCTTTATGTAGCAAGTACCAACATGAAATGAGCACAGTCTCAGTGGAACAGAATTTACAATGAGTGTGCAGTTAGTTGCACATACTAGCAGGTATTCAGAGCTTTGATTTGTGGTACTGAAAACATTACACCATTCTGATTCTGGCTCCATGTTGTTGTCAGATGTATTCAGTGCAATCACACAGACACACACACACACACACACTTCTTCACAGCACCTCTTCCAGCTCAGTTCCACCAGCAGTGATTTGTTTATTTGACGAGTAACTCACAACCAGGCTGCGTGTGCTCATTATACACAGGAAACATTAGGTTTCTTGATCCACATTTGACAATTAAAATGATGACAACCCCATGTCAGACATTATTTCAAATGTTAAAGATCTGAAATCCAGTTGTGGACAATATTAGTTTTTAACAATTGGATTAGGATAACGTTTGTACTAATGTAATAAATAAGAATACATTGAGTGTTCTTCTGTAATGTTGTTATGGAAATTTGCCTTGGGCTCACCTACATAAAATCATAAAAGGAGACATTGAGATAGAGATAGTCATAAAGGTAAAATTGTAAAAGCATTTGTTTCCCCCAGTGTTATCAATACCAATCAATACCGGCATCTCAAATTTGAGTGCTTTTTCACAACATTATGAAATAAGATTTGCTGTTTATATGCCTATAAGATCTTTTTTCTTTACATATTAGATTTGCTGATTCACTCACTGATTCAACAAGAAAAAGCAGACCAGAAGATATGGGATACATAGCTTTAATGAGTTAAAAAAAAAAACCTTCCCTCCACAAGTAAAATGACAGAACATTTGATTACGACATACAGTTTTTAAGCACAGTAGACAATAGCCAAGATTTTTGTTTTTTTCTGACTTATTAACATCTCATATCCTGTTTTATGACGAGAAAACAACATGAACAAGTGAAAAAAACAAACAATGTATAAATCTAACATAAATACATAGCTCAAATTACAAACGAATGTTCAGAATGTTTTTGAAGACCCGTTTGAAGTTCCCATTGCAGAGTGGGTATATGAAAGGGTTGAGGGTAGAGTTGATGTAACCCAGCCATATGGTGAACATGTGAAGGTCATGGTGCACACATTCTCTGCAGAATGCCATTACCATGAAAGCTATGAAGTACGGTATCCAACACAACAAGAAAGCAGCGATTATAAAGCCCAGCTGCTTGGCTGCTTTGTGCTCCTTATGGATTCTCAGGCTTTGGATGCGCTGGCGTGATTGGTCAATAAACTTTTGCCAACTCCGTCTCAGAGTTGCTGCGCTATCTGGGTCCAGTTTGGCATCGTCGACCTCTTGATCAGTCCAGGGCAGAGCCTGACTGGGGTCATAGTGGCTATAGAGCACAGACGTGTATCTTTGCACGTCTGAAACCTGACTGATATCACAGACACCGCTAACTGAGTTTGTCACGTGACATTCATTTAAAGACGTTTGAAGTCTGTGCTCACAATTCCGCTCCGTACAATTTGTGTCCTGCAGCCCCGGTTGTTGTGTCAGAGGAATAGCAGCATCTGGTTGCTTGTCCTTAGGAATCAGAGCACATTTTTGTGCCTTTCGTGTCATTCTGAGTCGTTGTGTTGACATGGTAAGCAATGTTGTCTGCTGGCATGTTACAACAATTTTTCTGTGCGAGGTAGATGGAGCAGTTCTGGTTTTATCAGGATCTTCAAGGGAATATGTCTGATCAAGAGTGTTCTGGTCTAACAAGTGTTGTTTTTTGGAGTGTTTGAGTGGAGTCTCCCTCTTGGGTGATATGGAGTCGTTATTCTCAGGTGTGTTCACATTTTGTTCATTCTCGTTTTCCCCAAATGAATCAGTAGGATGGATGATTCTCTCCCTGTCTCTCAGATGTTGTCTCACAGCCAAAAAGATGTGCGTGTAAAACCAAAGCATCAAAATTGAGGGTACGTAGAAGTTGAAGATGGCAGTAATAACCTTAAACCACGTGACAAAGCGGAAATCGGTGTCACACTTGTTCTCCTCCTCAGGTTTGAGGTCTACATGCGTGAAGGACCTCCATCCTAAAATCGGAATTATCCACATCATTGACAACAGCCAAGCTATGGAAATCATCACACTGGCTTTTCCTCTCGTTCGATACTTGAGGTACTTCAGCGGCTGCCTGACAGAGCGATACCGGTCCAAACACAGTATAAACAAGCTGAAAATTGAGGCTGTGCTTGCCACGTAGTCCATAATCAGCCAAAACTGGCACACAGCCCGACCCAGCTTCCATTCATCGTCCAATAAATACACCAAGTTCAGAGGCATCACGGTGGTCCCTACAATCAGATCTGCCACAGACAGGCTGACAATGTAGAGGTTTCCCACAGTGTGAAGGCTTTTCTCTTTCTTCACAGCGTAGAGGACGAGCAGGTTCATAAAAATGGTGAGCAGAGAGAGAAGACCCAGAGAGACCCCCAGCAGGGCAGTATGAAAACGGTCATGGAGGGTCAGGGTGTCATTGAGCCTCAGTGTGTCGCCATCAAGAAGCCCATTCCAGCTGTTGTTGCTGTTATTGACGTAGCTCCTGGTGTTGAGCTGAGGACGCTCTGTGGTAGCTGACGGACCAGATTCCATCATAGTTGAGATGGACGCCCATAAATTCAGTCACATCACGTAAATCTTTTGGGCCGATGAGGTCGTACCACTTGTGGCGTAACGGCCGGTGGGCAAAAAGTAATCCTTTGAAAATGTAACGTGTTTGGTGTTGATCTGCCATCCATTTGGTATTTAAAGCCAAACACCTGGACAACAGAAAGAACAATACAAACCAGTGCCTTAATTACAACAGGGAGAACTTTTAACATGAAAGATGGTTCATAATGCTCAGCATTCATTGGGTAATTGACATGTTTAATTAAATCGCTCCTGCTCTTTCTCTTTCACTGTCCAGCTGGCTTCCTTTAACACTCACACAAGGGGAAGGTGGCAAATCTGACTGTGTTATTGCAAAAAACAAGGCTGTACTTCTATCTATCTCTCTATTGCTCTATCTATGTCTGCTTACTCACACATGAAATACCCAGGAGGAACAAAAAAGCCAAATAGTCAGTGGACTGAAAGGCTTCTTTTTTTGTTCAGTCAGAAAGTGACTCACTCTGAACTGTCATCCTGGTTTAGATGTGAAAATGGATCAATGCTGCATGAAAGATTCAATATTTCTTTGCTCTTGAAAGCCTATATTTTTACACCTCCTTGGCTCCACCAATCCAATAACAAGGGAGTCTGGAAACACAAAATATAGTGTGGATAATGTATGGCTGTTGCACTTCCATCCATTTAGGGGATTTATATACATATATGAAAAGAAGCCTTGTGCAGATGCAAATATTGATGTCGCTCTCCTTATATACAGCCTATAGTGCTAATATAAATATTTAGGAACCTTATTACTCATCAAATTCACAAAAAGTTACAAATCACCAGGTGATGATGAATAATGGAGAAAAGAAAACTCTAACCTGTTGCGTGTTCTATGCGTGAGAGAAGCACATGAGGTTTCTTATCACATCCAGGGCAGGAAATCTTTATTTATAGGACACTAATAGGTCAATGTGATTATCTCTAACGACCACTGTCTGTCCATTGAAACCTGACGGAGTCTGTGTATTAACGTCACGTCGCAGCGGTGAGCGCAGGTCAGCAACCTGTTGTACTGCGACAGGTTCGCTCATAAAAATGAAACAACAATCTTGTCAGCGCTTATGCACGCTCCTCACATTTCATATTTGAAACAAATAATTACGTAAATCAACATTAAAAGGCATTTTGTAAATACTTTATCAGATCAAAAATGTAAGTAAATGTCTCTTCAATTTAAAATAAATACATTGACTTACCACTGAACATCAATTCTCGAATTCCCAAGAGAGACCGATTGTATTCCAGCTTAATTGTCTCCTGAGTGGAAATCAGAAATCAGAAATCGGGAGACACGGACATGAGCTTGTATGAGAATGAAAAAGGTCTGTAGGTCTTCCTTCCTCCAGCCTCCCCACTTCACTCCCCTCCTCCTCCTCCTCCTCCTCAGGCTGCACACAGACTTTGGAGTTCACGTGAACAAGTACAGTCATAAAAATGGATTTTCACCTCGCTAAAGTGACACGGTATGATTCGCAGTGCCGTGATTCAGTGCGTGGGTTTTCACTGTCGAGAACACACGCACATTGTGAGCGGGTAGGTGGGATTCCTGTATCCTCCCGATAGTATGTGAATATTATTGTGGGGAAAAAAAAGTTGTATTGAAGAAGACTTGCAGTGACTCACCGATTGTGTATGTAAACGGTGGTTGTCTTCATGAACTTTATTGCTACACCCACCTACATCACACTGCATGCTGTGCACAATAAAGATACACTAAATATCACCAGTGGACTTGGAGTATATAATATAGCAACACTAAAGTAGCACAGAGACACTGAAAGTGTAGGGAAACCTCTTTACAATACAAAATCACACTTGTTTTAAAGCTTCATTGCAGGGGTGTCAAACGCACTATGATCTAAGTTGTAATGCACATGTGTTCATAGTAAACTTATGGCGTGTTTCCACCGTCTCGTCTCGCCACGGCACGGTTAGGTTGCGTTTCCACTTGATACTATGCGCAATGTCGCCAGACTGCCGGCCACTGATTGGTCAGAGACGTCAGTTCAGATCAGTTAAAAAGACTTAACAATCCTAAGAGGGGTGCATTAATCTCCAACAATTACTAGGGAGATGTCTATAATCTCAATGTTTCACAGAGCTGTCTGATGTATTTAGCGACAGCACTGCTGATCGCGAGTGGCATCACTAACCCTTCAGTGTCAGACAGAGTCTGTGCTAAATTTGCAAGTTGAGGTTTTAATTAACTGATTCTAGTGATTCAGATACACTGAAAACAACCGTTTACAAGTCACTAGTCACTCCTTTGTGTGTGTCGCGTGTAAAATGAAGTCACGGCAGTTTCATGCAGCCGTGCAGTGATGGAAAGATTTGGAGTCCTTGTTGTTTAAAGGTTATTATGCTATTATGGTCTGGCTCACTTGAGATCAAATGTGGCCCCTGAACTAAACTGACTTTGACACCCCTGCTTTATTGCAACTGATTCAATACTTGTTTCATATTATTGTTAGACATGTATGACAACAGTCAGTGCTTCCTGCCACCAAGGACCCTCTGGACCACCTCAGCAGCCATTGCCAGGGAAGTGTCCCCAAACGTCTTCAAAAGACAGTGTCCCTCAACAATGTCCTTACCTTAGTCAGGGTCTGCAGATCTCCCCGACGCCCTGATTTTTCCTTCCCGTGTTGTCAAATGCTAGAACTTCTCTTGTGGCCTTTTCTGAAAGCCCAAGCTCCCTTCTACTCCCTGCACCCAAGTTCTAAAGGGAACACCCTAATTATTATATAATGACAGTGGACATACATTTAAAGACTGATTGGACAACCTGGCTGTGTCCTGAGGGCTAACATCCACAAACATGTGTCTTAACATCGTCAGTGTTTCACTGGTTTCACTTTTCATGTCCTAATTTGCATTTCCCATCTCCCATCTCAGCTTTTTGTGTGATTTTGCTTTCTTTCTCTGATGCTAATTGAACATGTTTTTTTTGTCGATATTTTCATGACTAAATTAAAATCTTGCCAAGGGACATCATTTGAATATTATCCTTCTGCCCATTTAGAGTGATGGTTATTAATGGGCATTAGCTGTGAAAACAAGATAATATGGCTTTGGCACCGTCTTCTTTTTTTTGACATGTGATCCTCGCAGGTGTTCTCAGTTATTTCAGGCTGATCAGACATTTCCTATGGCGTGGGCATATAAAAACACACTTCCTGGCGAAAGCCCTAACACCTTTTACAGGAATAGAGAGAGGAAGCAAGGTATAGCAGTAAGGAATACATATAATAAGATGAGATGAAAAGGTTGAAGGAAGGTTTGGAGAAAAGGACCACAAGTCTGTGTTTCAGAGAGGTCAGAATGTGGAGGAAATGGTAATCTATCTTGAAGAGCAGAAGGAGATGTCCTTATATCGGACACCTGGATCCCTCTGGGAAAATCCCAGCTTTCAACAAATACCATCAAAGTGAGTGAGAAGCTGCTCTGTGGCCAAAAGTTGGGCCACATATATCTCTCTCTCTCTCTCTCTATATATATATGTACATATATACATATATATATATATATATATATATATATATATATATGCACGTGAAATGAAATTAAATATATTCTGATTTGTATGTAATGTAACTGTAATTAATGTCAATCTGTACTTACCGGAAATTAGAGATTGTAGGGAAAGAGACAAACCACTTACAATTTGTCCTTCTTTTGCCACAGTTAGTTGTTATATATTAATCAATCAATATTATTAGCTCGACTACTGATTGTTTTCTATTAGAGAGAATTACATTATTCTTTCGTGGTTCCTTGCCAAACCAACACATGGAAAGCCATGTCTCTCTTTTGCTGGTCAACAGTGACATCTGCTGGTCAGGTTTGTAAATGCTGAAATATACAGAGCTATATTAAATAAAACCTGCAGCAGTACGTGAGACATTTACGGTCTTACTTATAGGATCACAGCTCCTTTCAGTGTTTGGAATGTGAACAACCTTCTCTAAAGCCTTTTAAAAAGTGAAGGCCACCACTCACCAGTAGATCAGTGTTTGTGAAGATAAGACGAGGAGAAAATCTCTGGCTTATCTCGCTTCTCATGTGGGATTAACTCTGCTGTTAGCGCTCAGAGTTGACTTTGCCACCTTTCATTCAGCCTCTGTAAACAAACGGTAATGATAAAGGAGACTGAAGGATGCCAGTCATTACATTCAGACGACGGAATGCCCTCTACATTATACAATATTTACTGAGAGAAGTGTGGTTGACCTCTTCAATCCTCCCATCCCTGCTTGTTCTCCCTGTTCCCACTCTGTCCTTCACTTATATTCCTCCCTCACTCTCTCTTTTACTTGCAAATGTAGTCACTTCTTCACCACAGCTGCTCTTCATCTATCAAGGGCTTTCACTTTATTTGAGATATAAGTGCATATAATATATATTTCTGAGATATTTAATCTCCTTGATAGGAAGCTCTTTACTTCAATGAAGAATACTGTTATCACACTTTAAAACTACTCTGCCACAAGTAAAATTGTAGAACTGAAAATGTTACTGAATACATTAACAACAAAACGTGTTACAAAATAAATATCTAAATGTTATGTTATCGTTGTAAGACAATCATCGCTCACACAGTAACGTAAAAAACTGATGACTTTGTTATTGTAGTATATTTTTTTTTAAACACAAGTTGATTATTCAAGTTAAACTAATTGGTTGGCTCTTCAAACATCTGAACATGGTGACATGCACGTCATAATTCAAAGTACAAATCATCCAAACTGTTTATATGTAAAACTAATTCATGATTTATTTTTTCACAAGCTTATGTTAAACAACCATGTAAGAGTAATATATTTAGCTACAGCATTTGCATTTATATTCCACGGCTTGGGTGATATATACAGAGAGGCCATCTTTTAACAAGAATACACAGAAATGAAACAAATCAAAATAAAACAAACAAATAAAAAGAAAAATCATATCTTTCACCACCTTTCCTTCCAAGCATGTGGGCTATTCAATTGAAAACTCAGCTGGGCCACATTTTCAACCTGAATTTAACATTCAAAACCAGCGAAAATGTATGAAAGGCCTATAAAATATTGCATAAAGATAATAAAAAAAATCTGTCCCTGAACAGAATCTGAAGTAGTAGCAGCTAGAGCTGAAACACATACTCGATTAATCGGTTACTAAATTAATCGTCAACTATTTTGATAACGATTAATCGGTTTGAAGCTTTTTTCATGATCAAAACAAGAATTCTGATTGTTTTAGCTTCTTAAATGTGAATATTTTCTAGTTTCTTTGCTCCAGATGACAAAAACTAATAATCGACAAATTAATCGATTATGAAAATAATCGTCAGTTGCAGCAATACAAATATTTTGCTCATTCTTTCCTTTGTATACCTCAAAGTGCATACAAACTGTGAAAAGAATGTGCACTGTATAGCCGTCACAGTTGTTTCTCTTTACAATTTAAGATATATTAGTTGTCATATTTAATCCAGGTGCAACTCAAAGTGCATAAAGTCGAAATGGTGCACAATATTAGCAACAGCATTAGTTTCTCTGAATTAAGATAAATATTTGTCACACATGTTACAGTGCTACTGTAGGAAAGTATGTAGTAATATTTTAGGGACAGTTTTTGAAGTGTTTGTCTAGTTTTTCTCATTGTTTCCGGTGAGATCATTGAATAGGCTTCTGGATGTAGGAGAACATGGTAGCTTTCATTTATAATTTAAACTCAAAATGTGTTTAGTTTAGTTTGTTCACAACACAACAGTTGACTACATCATCACATGCATGGAGATTATATTGTTGCAAGAATTTAATTAGATTCTTTGTCACACACACAATTAGGAACAACATTTGCATCTGTATCACAGTATGTGGGGATATAAATCTTTGTTTTTCTTTTGGTATTTCCTAAAATCACAAAATCTCAGGAAGATTTTCACCTATAGTTATTATATATATATACTATTATATATCTAAGTCATATATATTACTACAATTTGGAAATATGACTGGGGATGCTGTATTAAACCAGGACAGATATTTACAGAAAATCTTGATCCACCAACACAAGATTGAACAACATGAATGAAGTATAAATTATGGAACAGTTGACTCATAAGATACCAACTCTGCAACAAAGTATAGAGACGTGACAATCAAGCGTGTTCTTTTTCTGAAGTTATCCTTTTCTATGTTGTTTACATGTTGCCAAAAAAACAATAAAAAGAAAGTATATATAAAAAAACATGTTGGTCCAACATAGTGACCTTCACAGAGAAGACCCACTCCTGATGTCAATGTGAAAAGGGCTGAAAAACAAGTCATACATTGCACACTTGTAAAAATAATAAATTTTTATATAACATTTTTGCCAAACTAATAAGAAATAATTGCACTGAGATTTTACACACTGGACCTTTACGTGTCATTGAAGCACTTAGTAAGTATATTTATAAAAATGTATTGTGGAAACTATATTTCATCACATTGCTTAATTGTGTTTTTTTAATTAAAGTGTTCAGGATGAATGCAGCAGTTTTGAAAAGGAGTAGAAGCCCCATTGTATCAACACACACTCTTTTCTGTGGACTTGATTTCAACATTTTGTCGGCCTGTCAGCGTTTTTTAAGATGTGCTGCATCTGATAAGAGTTTTTGTCAGACCGCATATCAGAGTCCTCTCCAGCGGCAGTCTTTTTGCCATCATTGAGGCGAGGTGACTGGCATTAACTAGAATGACAGGCCCACTTCATACGCCCTCTACATCATCTTCACTTTCCTTTTTATAAACCTCTCATCACTCGCTCATCCTCCCTCCCTCTCTCTCTCTCTCTCTCTCTCTCTCAAATCCCTCTCCTCTCCCCTCTTCCACTTAATTTTCTCCAATTTCCTTCGGTTCCCCCACCTCCCTTCCTCCCATACTGCCTTCCTCCATCTCTCAGTCTCTTGGGCTTTTTGCAGTCACATAGTCAGGCATGTGAGGTGAAGGACTTATGTAATCTGCTATCGCTGTACACTCTTTGTCTGCCTTTCAACCCACAGTGCTGCTTATATGACGAGAGAGTGGAGGCTACACAAGTCAAATGAAACTGTTGTCTTCATGTGTAGAAATCCATTTAAAAATACACACATATCTTGACTTCTATATGCGCACAGCTGTATTCTGTTAAGTAGGCCTGTTGTTGTTTTGAAAAGACTGTGTTATAGACACATACGACTATCCTTGTTTATGATATGTGATGGTGAACATTTGTAAAAAAAAAAAATAGTTTTTACCGATAAAAATGTTTACTAGGAAAAAAAAAATCCCACACAAACCAAAAGCTTTATCCTCCCTTACTAAGCAGAAATAGAGAGGTGTTAACATACTGGATTATTCCATGCCAGCAAATAGCCAGCAAAGTGGAGGCAGGCTATATTCAGTCAAATCCTTAAAGACCAGGAAAGCTCATCATGCAAGTCTATTCATCCTGAAGCATTGTTCATATTCCTCTAATTACACCTCTGAAAAATCTTGTCTGCATGAAAGGTGGCTGACTTAATGTTTTGGAATGTTGTGGTATATAACATTAAAACAAGGATTTATGGTTATTTATGTTATTCTTATTTATGTATATAGATAAAGAGAGGGTATTGTATTTACATTTAATTCGTCTCTATAGCCTATCTCACTGCTTTAGTAAAGCTATAATTAAAAGACCACACGTGATGGAGATTAGATTAAAATATGACCAAAACCCAAGATAATGGCCAAACTTTAATTACTCATATAGATTTTATTATGCACACTATTTCTTGGCCATTTCATCAAGTGTTCATTCCGATATTCATTAGACACGTGATAGAATTATGTGAAAGTGATCAGTGAAACATTCATGTACCTTATTATTATTCTGAAATGAAACCACCAGGTTACGCTGAGATGCAACTCCAAAATATCAATACTTTGTGTTTGTCATCTGCATACACGGCACAATTTGAATGTGTTTATGTGAGCTGTGTGTGTGTGCGTGTGTGTGTGTGTGTGTGTGTGTCTAGGTGAAGGTGCCTGGGTGGTGGATTGACTTGAACCCAGGGGCAGTCCTGGAATAGACAGAGTCACTCATCTGTTTCTAATGAAGAATAATGCACTGCACACAGACAAAAGCCTGGCCCTTGCAGACACATATGAACACACAAAGACACACAAACACGGACAGGCGTGCATACAAATTACTTCACACAGCCATGCATTTCACACACATTGCTCATCCAACACATGCCAATGAATGCACACAGTAGGAACCCACAGGCCCCATTACACACACACACATGCAGGTTTGTGAGGACCCTCAGAGACATAATGCATTTCCTAGCCCCTTACCCTCACCTTAACTATCACAACTAAATACATAACCCTAACCCTAACCTAAACCCAATTCTAACCCTCACCCTAAAACCAGGTCTTAACCCTGAAAAAGCGCTTTAAAGAAGTGAGGACCAGTCAAATTGTCCTCACTTCAAGCAACAAATAGTGATATTTACTTTATCAACAATTCAGTTTATTTTTCAATAGACAATTCAAATAATACATTTAATAATGTTTTTGTGCTGTTGTGCATGATAACATCAAATCAAAAAGTCCTGATTTGGTGATGATATTAGCGGTCGCATGTCACTGGCACACGATTGCAGAAAGCCTGTAATGTGTTTTCAAGCCAAAGGGTCAGCAGTTCTGAGCTCAGTGTTATTCTGCAGTGTAAGCCATAATGAGGGCAGGCGTGATGGCACAGTGAAATGACACTGGGAGATAGTGGCGTTAATGATTTTTGACTTGCATGATATTAGTAGATATAGTTGTAATTTGGGAAAGTAATCATGCAGCATTAACCTTATCGTCCAGGAATACTTTACTGACTTTTTATTTTGGTAGGTGTGTAATACATTAGCAATCAGGTCTTTAATTATCAATCAAGGTATAATAATTGAAGGTTATTCCTAAATATGCCTCTGTCGACCATGGAACCCAACAGCAGTACTTTTGATAACTGTTCTCCAGATGCCGAAAGTGTTGACTGTTACCATTTAAATAAATAAATGAATAAATAAATAAATAAAATGAAATACTTTCAACCTACTACACTAAGAAAACTATATTTCGATGATTATGGGGATGCATGTACTCCCCGTGTGTGTGTGGGTTTTCTCCCGGTTCTCCGGTTTCCTTTCACAGTCCAAAAACGTGCAGGATCGAGGATCAGGAAAATTGGACACTCTAAATTGAATTAAGTGGCTAGTTGTTTGTGTCATGCCCCCCCGCGACCCTCATGTAGAGTATAAAGCAGTAGAAGATGGATGTCTGTTCCTCTTCAACCAGTCATTTCATTATTCCTCACACTGTATTGTGCCATTTGTCCCTTTGCATTGTATTTTGTCCTCCATTTTTTCCACAACACACAGTTTAACTTTACACCCTCCACCCTCCCCCCACACAGAGAATGCATCAAATGTATATAATTGCACAATTTTAAGGGCCAGCGACCTTCAGTGTACATACTGCATGTTTTCAAGTCACACAAATTTGCAAAGCATGTGCGTCCTGGGGCTAAAATGCATTATCACACAGACACTATGCTCTGAGACAGAAAGAGAGAGGGGGATAGAGAGAGAGAGAGAGAGAGAGAGAGAGAGAGAGAGAGAGTGAGAGGGAGAGGGAGAAGGGGGGTAGGTGTCGCAGATGTTATCTGTGCAATTCCTACCCCTGTCCATCATGTGGCAGTGTGCAGCTTCTTAGGAGCTGCTGTCACAATGGAGCAGAGCCAGTCCCCCCTCTCACACACACACACACACACTAGCACAGATATGTCTGGTCTTTATCTCTGTGTGCAGCTTGAAGCTTACAGCCCTGCTCCCCCAAACCCGTTCTTCTGCTCCTCTCTCTTTGATGCTCTCTGGAAACACAGGACCTGCTAATGGAGACAAGAAAAAGGCTTCTCTCTACACTGTCTTCTTGTCATTCATGCCAATTTATTACAGTGGCGTTTGGAAAGGAGAGGAAGGGGAGGGGGAGGGGAGAAAACTAGATTTTCCGTGTCTGCTTTTCTTTGCAAAAAAAAAAGAAAGAAGGCATTTTGTCAGAGCACTGTGACAAATGCTGTAAATTGGCAGATAATTGTCACAATGATGTTATTGACATTTGAAGACTTGCCAAAGAGAGGAGAGACGAATGGTCCGTCTTTGTTTTTCTTTTACATGCGTTTTTTTTGTGAACGCATTCGTTTTGGAGGGTAGTCTTATAATTGTCTCTCATAAAAACCTCTTTCTTCTGATGGTTAACAATAATTTATAGATAATGAGAATGAATTTTAATTACCAAGTGTATAAAATGCTTATGCACAATCTGCTTAGCTCAGTTTGCAGCATTCTTTGTACAGATTCGGGGCAGCAGTGGCTCAATGGTAGGTCGTAGGTTCCAGCCCTGGGTCCACCAGTCAACATGCCCTGGACAAGACACTTTACCCCTGATGGCTGTGCCAGCAGAGTATGATTGTGTATCGAGATGCTGGAGGATGCTTTACGCATAGATGCATGTGTGAGTGAATTTACCATATATATATGATATTTGTTCGTATGTTTTCCCAGTAGCTTCGTGGTGAGGAACATCCACCTCATCTTCTCCCTCAGATCAGATAATGTTCGGTCATCAAAATCTTCAGAAGCTTGTAGATGAAGCTAATTAGAACTGAAAATCTTTACAGCCTACATAAGAAATGTTGTAAATACACATTTTACAACATATGGAAAAATATTTCAGCTTCTAAATCTGAATAGACATGTTTGTCCAAACACATAACACACTCTTCCTGTTACCTCCTCCGAGTCAGTGAGCCAGACTGTGCAGTCAAATTCGTCTTTGTTTCACAGAGTGACAGTTTGATTTATAATGTTTTGTTGTGTGGCCCAGATAAATTATCACCATTTATGGCTTTATTTCACCTGAACAATGTGGCTGTCATCCAGAAACGGCCCCCAAGTGTTATTTGGCTCAGCGCTTGAACATTAACCATGTGGACTGTTTCTCATGACAATGGGGCGGGTGATGGATTTGAGATTATTAATAAGTGATTTTGAACATACATTACATTACATCCTACATTAGTGATCCACTCAAATTAGTGTGAATCTAGACCTTCATTTGGAATAGCATGTCCATACTGATACAACTAGACGTATGGATTCCCCCATTAATGTACAGGTGATGAGCCACTGCCTTGGTTCAAACTTAACATAACCATGTTTATAATGTGGCCGTTTGGGTCACTGGCTTTTATTTTTAAACAGAGGACAATGAGACATGCTTTCTGCGGGCAGATTTCCTTCAAAAAGGACATGAGCAGAAGTGACAGACACCCTGCAGATCAGAGAGAGGAGGGGTAAAATATGTCCTGACCTTTTAACTTCCAAAATAATGTGTTGGTCAGTGTGGCCTGAGGTCAGAGACCACATGAATCTTTCACTGCAGGAGGGGCAAGAGAGGTGATGTTGTAAAAATAATAAGGAATAAAGGGACCTTTATGTTCTGAGACAGTTCTTTCTGTCAAGATGAAAGTGAGTTATAGCACCCTAAAATGTGAGTGTGTGGAATTCAGCATGGATGGTTCATTGAAAGCATCTGTCCTTAGCAATACAACACACCTTCATCCATTCCAATGCTGTATCTTGCCACATTCATTAAAAGGGAATAAAATAGTTCATGCACCAGCCTGTTTATCTGTAACGGGCAGACAGATGCACAAAGTCACACATCTTTATCCAGCGCATGATCAACCTGAACCCTTTGGATTGTGGGAGGGTTAAACATCACCTTGGGACTTTCATAGGCCTGTTGCTGCTGTAACTGCTGCAGGGCTCCATTAATATGAAAATGAGAAGGCTATATGCATTACATATTCCATTTCTGGCCCATCTGTAGGAACCTGTTCCTCACAGTCAGCCTTGACAGTCTTGAAAACTTGCACTGAAGCGTATGAGCATGTATCAATAGATCAGCAGCTGCTGTGTAAGCTGTGGCATGTGACAGTTTCCTATCAGAGTCAGAGTTTACTTTTTCAGGAATTTGTCAGTAGCTCTTGTAGGAGCTATAGGTTCACCAGTTCAATTATCACAGTTTGGTCTTTGTCAAAGTTGCTAAGATCCTTACAATTCCCTATTTTCTTACTTCCAACACAAGAATTGAAGTTTCACTTACCCCCTAATATTTTCCACTGCTTGACAGTGGCTGATTCTCTGAGATGTTCAAGATATTAAATAAGATGAAGATCCCATGGGAGATACACAGTGGAGCAACGGATAGTGTTATTTGCCTCACAGCCGGAGGGTCTTTCTGAGTGTAGTTTGCATGTTCTGTGTGTGCATGAGTTCTCTCCAGGTACTCTGGCTTCATCCCATGGTCCAAAAACATGCAGATTAGGTTAAATGGATTTGATCATAGATGTGAATATGACATTGAATGGTTATTTGTCTCTGTGTGTTTGTCCTGCAATGGACTGGTCACCTGTCCAGAGTGTACCCCGTCTTTTGCCCTATGTCAGCTGGGACTCTCATGTGAACAAATAAATGCAACCAACTTAATACCTCTTGCCACATCCTGCCTCTGCTTTTTGTTGTGTAGGAGAACCTTTATGCTAGTCTTTGGATAACATAAAGATCTAAAAGGCCCTGTAGATACACTGTTAGTTTCTCTTTTGGCCTGCTGTAGAAACATGAAATCATTCGTGGCAAACTCTGGTAGAAGACCAACACCTGATGCAAATATAAGGGGCTCATAAGACAATGAAAACAGCAATTCTTAGATTGAGATGTTCATATGTGGATAAAAACATAATTGTGGATGTATATGGCATCTCTACCAAAAGACCTCCCTAAATCCTCTCTACTGGGAATTTTTAAGTTATTTTTATGGACAGAAAATGTACACAAATTGCACTGAAAGCTATTTTTCTTCATGACTCATTTTGAAATCAGCTCCTATAGTGTTAGATGTTGGCAAGAATGGAAACCAGCAGAATCCAGAGTCTCAGTGGCTCATGATTGCATTTGCAAACCACTGACATCAGCCCATATGCCTATTTTTGTACTTAAATGGTTTAGCTTAGGTGACTGGAAAGGTTTATGTATATTGGTTAGCTATCTCAATATTAAGAAGCATATTTCCAAGCTCAGCACTGCAGCAGAATTATAGTGGAAGAAAATATTTAACTAAAAGTGAGACAACACAGAAAGACTCAGCTGAATAATCCGACAGACAAATAGGGTACTCAGTTGTTGTTTTTTTTACCTTATCACATGGCGTAATTGAGCATTACTTAAAGAGCTATTGTAATAACCTGACAATGCATGATTGGTCTACTACTATTCACTTCTATGCTCAATATTCCCTGACAGACAGCTCATTTACTTAGAATAAATGACGACAATCTTTTCCCATAATGTTATAATAATGCTGTCATTGGTGACCTAGATTTATGGTGGTAAACCATTAATCATACAGGCTCAGAGGAGAGCGGCAACCTGCTGCAAACCTAAGGAGGCTATTCAGACGGGGTACCAGGGGAGCCCCTGTCTCTCTCTGGAACAATAACACACATTACTAACTGCTGGGCTCATGGAAGGTTACCTCTCTAAAGTACCACAGGGATTTGTGTGTGTACGTGTAGACGTGTGTGTGCTTGCAGTGAGTGTGTGTGTTGTGGCAACACGCTGGCCCCTCTGATACACAAAGGACACGTCTTGAAAGTGATAGATTAATGGCTGGTTTCTCCTCAACCCCCGAATACACCAGAGTATCTGCACCAATGCCTGGGTGGTGGAAGTCAAAGTTTGAAAAAATGAATCAAACATGAGCTGAGAAATGCAAACAAAAACTGCAAAATCTAAAGGTGAAAGATAAGTCTGAGCAGTGCATAGAGCAGGGTGCATGGATACAGTTCCATTTTCATGTGAACACGTTTGCCTTTCATTGTAATAAACAGCCAAATAATTATGTCCAAACAGACTCTTTGAAGTGACCGTTGTATATATAATGAATGTGTTGTTTAAGTGAGTATAAATACAGCAATTGGTAGCGTGGTCGAATTATAATCAGTTTTGTATTCAAAGGATTTAATGTTCCGTACTCACAGTCGTGATGCAAATATGGTTGTCGAGTGATCACAGTCCCTTTAATTGACTAGAATGTTAAATAACGTAACAGCATTGCTTTCTTGTTGTGATGGACAGAGCCATCTGGATTCTCAGTTGTTTTCTATTGCTGGAATAAACAAGACCTGCACTTGCGTGGTAAACGTGGGAAATTGTCTGCTCTTGACCCTGATGTGATTTGAACAAGCAACCTTGTGATACTTTGAGTGGTGCGTGCCAATGGGCTACGGTGCACCACCACACCAAGGCCCCATTGGAGCAGTGCCAGGTCCCAAAAAGATGTTTTGACCTCCTCTTACGGCTTCACGTACCTGTGGACCATGGTGAACAGGTCCACATGTTGGTCTTAGGCCCTACCACTGACATTGGCGGCATATGTGGAGTTGATGCGGGCATTTATTGCCCATTTCACTACCCCTTCAGATATATCCTCTGACTGGGGAATACAGTTTACATCTGGAATGTTGTTGAAGAGAACATGGGGGTGAAGCTACACCGCACTACCACCCATCATCCACAGGCTAATGAACACTTGCAAGTGTTTCCATATTGGTCAATGAAAGCTGCTCTGCATGCCAGCCTCAACGACGGCAACTGGGTCGACAGACTCCAATGGGTTATGCTGGGCTTTAGAACAGCAACGAAGGAAGACCTCAATTCCTTGTCCTGGTATATGGCCAGCCACTGCGGACACCACGGGATTTCGTCCCCAGCGCCACGGTTCCTTGGTCTGCAACCCATCAGTGGTCCATGCTTTTTGCACCTGTTCCCACTTCCAGTCATGGCCTGCACTCAATCTCACTTACCCGCTGAGCTTCAGTTGACTGACTACATTGCATCCATCACATTACCCACAGTGTACCCCTGCGACCACCCCATGAGGGCCCTTTCCGTGTTTTGGAGAGAGGGGACAAACATTTGGTTGTGGACATTGCCAGAAAATCACAACAAGCTTCGGTAGACCATTTCAAGCCAGCTTCCTTAGATGTGGCAATGGGGTCAACCGCTAACAATGACCCCACCCCCCAAGGCTTCCTCAGTGTCAGTTATTTTCTGCTGCTGGAATAAACGACACGCGCACTTTCATGGTCAACATGAGAAATTGTCGGCTCTTGTTTCCGACAATTTCCACATCGTCATAATACATTTGATTTTATTTTTGCCGTAGTGGCAGTATGTACTATTACTCAGAAAGATTCAGATTTTCAAATAGTGACCACAATGGTGCTACATCTCATGACTAGCTCAGCAAGCAGTAGCATGCTAAAATGCTAAACTAAGATAGAGATCATGGACAACGACTGCAGCACCTGCGATATTAAGCATAATAATAAGGTTGTAGAGTAGATGGCTTATTTTAGCCTCACCTGTACTGAAAAGGTCTACAATAAGCTTGAACAAATTTGTTTCACTAACCATTCAGGTTCTAAAGAAAGTATAATTTTGTTCTATATTTAACAATGCTGCTGAACAACCATTATATGGTTGTAATGTTGCACTCAGGCCAAGCTGTTCTGTATTTGAGCCAGCAAACCAAGTATCCTAAATCAAAACCATAAAAAAGCAGAAAGAAAATAAAGAAATGCTACTACTAATGAGCACTCTGTCAACATCATTAAGAATTTGTTTCATCACAGTCCTCTCTGATGGAGGCATATTTCGTAGCACCGCTGGGGTAGAATATTACCGAGTTAATGTAAAACTAACATCATCATGCCTGTCAACCAGAACTGCTTACCAGCAGGGAGCCGCGTTCTCTATAAACCCTCTCCTACT
This sequence comes from Solea senegalensis, assembly GCF_019176455.1. Classification (NCBI taxonomy): domain Eukaryota; kingdom Metazoa; phylum Chordata; class Actinopteri; order Pleuronectiformes; family Soleidae; genus Solea; species Solea senegalensis. The sequence goes on along the minus strand of NC_058024.1, from coordinate 21,760,837 downwards.
GTTTCTCGTTTCAGATTAATGAACTTTAGTGTCAAGCACCACTTCATTTCATTTTGCTCTCAGTAAATGGATATTCATCATTAATAGATAAACAAACATGGGAACTTGTCTTAACTGCTTGCTCTGGGTTATATAGTGTTTTGTAATTGAATCATAGCTCTTCACTGTGATGCCAACATGGAATTTTCTCAAACCACAAAAATTAAACTTTATGTACTTTTATGAAACACATTTTATAAAGAATATTCTGTAAATGTAGATATTTCACATAGAATGATTGCTTATTATCTTTTATTTTTTCCATCATTTTCATCAGTTTCCAGACTGAAAAGGTTGTCAATTGGTGTGATGAAGCAGTCTTCAGCTTTATCTTCCTGCTTGTTTGAATAGCAAAGCTGGCATGGAGCCCTTATCATGGTTGACTCAAAAATGTATACAGTCTTTGTTCATTTTATTGCTAAACCTGTATTTGAAAAGTCACGTCTTTTGTTTCGCCATAAATACTGTTGCACACAGATTTAAGGCTGTAAGTGCCACAGAGTGCAAGTAGAAAAATCTCTGATTTCAAATCTGAACATTTCACATTTGCCCATTATATTTAACATGTGTGACTGATCATCAAAATGACTTTACAAACATATTTTTCATGCTCTCTAAACAAGCTATGCTTGCCCAAAGCCTCCAAAGCCCAACTTCCAGCTGAGGGAAGCTCTGACATTAATGTGTATTAAACAGCCAGGTTAGAGGAGGCCTGTCCCATTAAGAATGGATGGATGAATGGTGAGAGATGGGCAGCGGGGAGACTTGAGGTCATGCTCTCTCTCTCTCTCTCTCTCTCTCTCTCTCTCCCTCTCTCTCTCCCTCTCTTTGTGTCAGAGGCAGTCAGGCTAATCCAGATCCTCTCTTCCACTGGAGAATGAATCAGATCCTTTAGACTCATTTGAGAAATACAGTTCACAGATAGTAGAGTCATCTGCATAGTTAAAGGGCATCTAAATCTGTAAGCTTACCTCTACACAGTAGATATACATGACAAAAAAAACCATACATGTTTGCAATAATTTATCTATATTACTTGGGTTAAGGGTCTGGATGAGTATGGGTAGTATGGGTGTGAGCTGGTGAAGGGGTTGGAGTGGGTATGTCAAGGGCAAAGGTCAAAGTAGTGTTATGGACCCTGTTTAATGTGCCACACCATAACTGGTATCAGTTAGATATTGAAACAAATGACCCGAGTACGACCAAAGTAGTTATTTGTATTTTCAATATTACAGTTACAACACATACATATTACACACACTATTAATGTTAGTTACTTCATTCTATGGCACACACAAACATGCATAATCATCATCCGCTCAGCTCTATACAGCTTCTGATAAGGGTAATTTATGTAAATAGAGGAATATGTGTGACACTACAGCCTGACTCACCATAGCCACCCCTCCCTTGTGACTTAATCTTCTGTTTTTCATTTTCATCCAATCCAATCCTCTTTTCCCCCCATCGCAGCTTTACTGGAACGACACTCTTCATCACCTCTCCTCCTCTCATAAACAAATTGTGTCTGCTTGGTTCAGCAAATATTTAGAACTTCAAAAAGCATACAACACTTACATTCTGTTGAATCGTCAATCGTCATTTCACTGAATTCTACACGTGACTCAAACCACTGATTCTAGAAAAATCTTTATAATTACTGTTTGTATTCTAATCAGTAGGTCCTTTATCTGAAAGCAAATGGAACTCCAAGTACTGAACCAAGAGAGCTAATCATGTGAATAATCAAAGGTAAAACTAAGCAAACAGGAAGTGACTACGCAGACAGAGTCTGAGTCTTGAGAAGATGCCCAGGGCAAAACAAGAACTGTCATTTTTTTTTATATTTCATGATCCCTTTTGGTTCACTGAGTGTGGGCTCACTTCCTGATTTTCTTTTGAACACTGTTCACGTTCTGCACCACCCTTTTTCAAGTAGACTTTGTTTTATGGAAATATGGGGGAGCCAAAGACCCCTTAATTGATACGGCATGTGGTTCAATCTTGAGGATAGCATTTATAATGGAAAAAGACACAATACAGCTTAATTGTTTTTTTTTATTTGCCCCACTTGCTCCACATTGTTACCTCTTGCATTATATGTTGTGTCAGCCCATGTCACCATGAAATTAACATCCTCAGTTCATTAAAAAACTGTCGCCTCACTATTAGAAATAGATTTCACTCATTCTTAGACACTGGACCTTTAATTGGTCACATGAGGGTCATAGGTCACTGGAGCCAATCGTAGCTGACGCAGGGTGAAAGGCGTGGTACTCACTGGAATGGTCGCCTTGCCTTACATGATGTACCTTTCAAGGCTGAGGTGACATCTCGGCATAGTATGCATGACTTACATATTACTAAGACTCCAGGACTTCTCCTCATATATTTACTGGCAGAAAAAAGAGTGTGGTCTGCTGTTGATGCTGTTGAGTCAGAACTGATGAGACACTCTAGTCCCCTGACTACATGTCTGACCCTAAGTCATTCCATAAGAGAGACGTCCTGCAGTTCTCTGGTGACTCACATTTTTTTTTTTTACCATTATCGTGTGTGATAATATCCGCTCCGACCAGCAAAGGGTAACGACAAAATATGTATTTTACAATATGTGCCAAATCGACTTTGCGTCATGTGTTCGGCATCCAACTAGTTTAGTTTCTACACACTGACTTAGAGCAAATGTCCTGTGAGCCTGGAACACACAACAGCCTGCAGATAATAACAAGTGTAATGAGTTAACTGCAGCATGAAGAGTGTTGCTATCTGACTTGCTGAGCCTCAGGCAATGGGAGGTCCCATTTACTGATTTCATGATTATGCCTCTGCATTGCATATTGGAAATAAATAAATAAATAAATAAATAAATGGCAGTTTTGAAAGTGCTTTGTGAAAATGGAAAAATGAAATTATCATTGTTTGCATTTAACCCTCATGGGCCCAAACTATTTAGTATCACTAGGGTTTACTGATGTGTGTTGATTGAATATAACAGGTTTTTAATTGATTTGCTTGATGGCAAAAGAAAATTCATTTTCAGGGGAGCTGCCTTCGCTCACGCCATTGTTGAGTAAGACCTCTTGTTTTTATCGCAGTATCTGTAATTCATCACAGCGCCTCCGTCCATTAGCATGCAAGGTTGTCAGACACGATGGTAAATGTTTCCATTTGTGTCAAGATCTCATTTGAACAACTGGGAACATTTCTCCCCATTCCCACATACAGCACAGGACATTTGAGGAACTTTGAAATGAAGGGGATGGCTCATGACAGCTGACAATTCCACCATGCTCAAACCATGTTCTGCAGATTAGAAAGAGGACTGTCTTACTTGAGTGAACCACCGTTGACTTTTGCTGCACAGTGCCGTTTTCATTTTGATTCAGTTCATCGGTTTAAAAGGTTAAAATAAGCATTTTGTTGTTGTGTATTTTTGGAGGGAGGCTACAACTGCCAGAGTACTGTTGTGTAAGACAACTTGTCATCCTGTGACTGCAAGCCTTTCAGCATTGGAACGGTTACTGTCCTTGGATTATTTACTGAATCCACCAGTAGTGGGTCAGTGGATCTAAAAATGGTGAACATGCCTTTGTTTAGATGAGCACATTGAGTTACTTCACATTGAAGCCATTTTTTAAATACAAATATTAAAACTGGTGTTGATACATACACGAGTAAGAGAGAAATAGAGAAACATGTGAAAGGATAGGGCAGAAGCAATCAGACATGACAAGAAATCCAGAGAAAATTGAAAAGCTTTGAAGGCATATATGCCATAAGGCCATATGCATCCGTCAGTGTGAAGACGAGCTGTGAGAGTATTTGAGCACATACTTTGTGATAATAACTAATAACTCTGTATTCACGGACTGTAGTCTGGCTCTCTCCATCAGCAGATAAAGCTAGAGTAGAAGATGAGGGGGAAAAAGTCATAGTAATGCAGACCAGCGCAGCATAAAGGCATCATGGATCATCAGTTTCCAAAGCTGCTGGGCCTTTTCTTTTTCTCCCTGCACCACTCAGGGCATTCACTAACTTTATGAAAGGGGCCATGGATTAATTCCTCCAGCTACAACCACCCCCCTCCAACCCCACATTGCCCAGTGCACTATAAATTGCCCTAAATGCTAAAAGACTGGATACTATCAGAGCTTTCTTTTCAAATACCCATTGCCTTCAGCTCTTCTTGTGTTATGCCTCAGCTCACAGAAATCCCTGAGAGCCTGACAAACCCTGACACAGTGACACAAATTATAAAATATGCTTTTCTGTGCTGAAGATGTTTGTTGTGCAAAACACTTGATATAGCAAGTCACATATATCTGCATTGGCCTAAAACAACACAGCTATTTCGACAAAAGACTACAGCGGATGCTGCACATGAACATATTTTCTTGAAGTGGCAAAAATGATCAGAATAGGTCTTATATTTCAGACAAATACTGGTATTTTAACTAGTGACACATGAGCTGCTTGTTGAAAGTACAGGAAGCACTGGTGAAAAACATAATCCAGGGCTCATGGTGCAGAGGCACCTCACACATTGCTGAGGTAATTATCTGCAATCAAAGTGGCTGCTACTACAGAGGGGGCTGGGCAAGGTGGAGAAGGGGGTGAATCCCTTTCATTTCACCCCACTCAAGGCTTTGACTGACCTTGAACCGACAATGATCTCTGGTAATTTACTGGGGCACAATCACAAACTGGTCCTCAGAAATGCAAGAAAGACCACGACGAGCTCCTCGGATTACCGGAGGGCAACCACACACACATACACACACACACACGAGCACAATCCATGACTGTGAAGCATTTGTTTTTCCTTCACAAATGAAAGACCACAGAGACAGACAGTAATGTTACGGTTACGCTGTGAAATTGGTTGCTCCGGAAAATCAAGTCATGCTTCAGTGTGACATTAAGTTTGATGTCACCTGTTTGGAGACACATACAGGACATGTCTTTTGAGATGTTAATGCAGTGCTACAAGGGGAGGTTGTTGTTCTTATTTTTGTTTGACTGACAAGGTCAAGTTCATCTTATTGGAATTTGTATGTGAAGCATGTGGTAATGTGATACTGTATGTGTTCAGTTTAATGTAACTCAGTTCAAATTTGAGCGAAGGAAAGTAAAATTCACCTGTCCATGACAGAGAAAATAATAACCAATGACCCGCGACATGACTCCTTTCCTCACCAATGGTCGTATACGCGGCAAAAGAAGTGTAAGGCAGGGAGGGGGAGGTGATTCCAGTAAACGTGGCAACACCAACATTTATCGACATATAAATTGCTTTGTCCAGGAGTTGCAAATGAGACACCATATATAAGTACCTTATATATCTAGTATATAAGTGCTTCACCTAGGGGGGTTTACCAGGCTTCAGATGTGTTCTTTCGCTATAAAATATCCATGGGTAAATTTGTTCATTGCATTGGCCTACACCCATTCAAGTTCTAATGTCCTCGTCCAAGAAATGCACATTGGTGTTTAGGATAACTGGAGATTCTAAATGTAGGTGAGCATATGAGTGTGAATGGAAGTTTGTCTCTGTATCTTGGCCCTGAGATGGACTGGCGACCTGTTCATGTTGTACTATTGGATCAGTTGGGATAAACAACATCTCCCCCCCCAACCATCAACAGAGCAGCGACAGAAAATAACTGGCTGACTGACCTTGTATTGTGACTATGTTATATATGATCAGTGACAGATACCTATGATACATTCAGTGACACAAATGAGTTATTTGACCACCCAATGACAATGTTGTTTCATTGCCCCCCCACCTGGTCAAATGAAAAATAAACTTAAAATCATTATGATGCTGCTGTTCGTTTAATTTATATTCTATTAGAGTCAGATTCAATTTGACCAGTTTTGATTATTTCAAATATTTTACTCATGAACCTTGACAGAAACACACTAAAGAGCAGCGTAGGGCTTTTATTTTCTTTATTTTTTTTCCAATCCCAACTTCTTGTTGTTAATGAGTCTTGTGTCTCAGATCCACTGTCTGATGATCGAATAACACATTTATCTTGGTAGTTTGTAAACATAATTGGGTGACATGGCCCTTTAATAGCAACTGAGTGCCTGTGGTTGTGTTAGTCTTAAAGAGTAGTCATTGTAAGCATGTATAGTGAAAAGTAACAATGAATCAACAAAAAACATGGTATGAAGTCAATGCTGCAGGATTTTACTGTTGCAAAGGTAAACTATCAATAAAGAAATTTGACAAATGCACTTTTACAATTTGCCAAGGATATGGCAATCTGAATGGTTTATTACATGTTATGCCCAACACATCAATTATAACATTGATTATTGATTATATTATGTTAATTGAAGTATGTGGACGGTACTATATTTATTGAATTTGTAATGTGTTTTAATGTTTTTTTGTTTTTTTTTAACTTCCCGGGTTCCTGGTTTAATGATTAACTCTTTTCCATTTATATTCTTTACATTTTAACCAGCTTAAAGAGAAGCTTCAATAGTCTCAAATTAGCTGCAATTAGCTTACCCATGCAAGAAAGGAAAGGTGTTGCAACGCTGAGGCTTTTCAAACACCTTGAATTTTACTCATAAAATGAGAATGTGTCTGAATTCCCTCAGATTAAATTCAGGTTGCTCTGCACAAACGCAGCCTTGACCATTTATTTTTGATTGAGAAATAAATAAGCTGTAGTGTGTAACTCAGTCGCACCTTCTCACTGTGCATTTCCTCACTTGGCATGTGATGTTTTGTAACTGGAACATAGGACTGAATGGTTGAGAATCCTCCTGTGCGGTTGTCATGGAATGTCTTGCAATGTCTCGGCAGCCCATGGCTTATTTCCCCGTCTCTCTCTCTCTCTGTCTTAATCGCTCTGACTTTCTCTCTACATTTTGCCTTCCCTTTCCCTTTTTTTGCTCTTTTCTCTCACTCGCCTTGGCTGAGATAAATAGGAGGTATTTTACTCTGATGTGAGAACATAATGTCTCCTTCTCAGTGAAACTATTTGTCAGTGCCACAGCGCTTTTTGCTCCAGGCAATTGTGCGCCATTGTCTTGCAAGACTGCCTGGAGATATTATATTGCAGAACAGGAAGCGGGGATGGTGGGACAGGGGAATTTTGTGCAATGTGAGAATGAAAAGAATGCACTGTTCCAGTATTTGACACATGCGGTGGACTATATGATTGATAGAGTGGTCAACAGATTCTGATGTTTTGATCAAGCAGATCTTAAACATCGTCATTTCTGTTTTGTATGCATGGCTTTTCACACAAAATAAGAATGTATTAAATAAACTCTACTGACAAAGGCACGTATTTCAGAAAAGTACATTATCAAACTGGGTTTCAAACACATGGGTTTCAAATAAAACAATTTAAGCTGTTGTGTGCATTTAATCTGTGTGAGCAGAACATGCATTACTAATTTTCCCTCATAAAATCTAAAATATCTGTATATATAAAATCAAATTTGAACCTTTATTGCATTCACAGATGGTTTTCTTAAAAGCTGCAGTAACTGTGTATAATGAGGACTCTGATGATGAATAATCATCGTCACTTTTCCATCTCTCAACCACTTTATTCCCTAAAACACACAATCAGCACCATAAAGAAGAAAAACAATCAGCCTAAAAAGTAAAGTATCAAATCAGTGGTTACATTTGTACTTAAACTCTCTGAATACGCTTGGGCCCTTCAAATAGCTCTGTGTCATTTGCCCGTGCTCATTCCGCCAATTAGGAGAGACCTATTAATCCCTCCTGATTAGCAGCTAAGGATTCTGTGTATAAATCCTGCATTTATCTTGAGGGCTAAATAGCCAGATACCTCCACTTGTGACATCCATCCGTGGTTCCAGCTACAAGAGCTAGACTGCGATCTGTGTCTTTACGATGGACTCTGATCAATTAAAGGAGGCAGTGCATCGACACATGAAAGTGTACCGAGAGTTACAAGGTTGAGAATCTGATCGGACTTGCTATTATAAGATGATGAAAAGGTCTTCATGACATGAGCCTTCCTGACCAGTAATACAACCACAGCTGACCACCAGCTGTAGACTAATCAGTGGGAATCTACATCCATGTTATGCAAGTCACTACTGCAATTTTCTCAAGTGCAGAAACGTCAAGGGAAATAAATGTAGGCTATAGTTTTCATGTTGTAGACTGTTGTTTTCACTTGGCTCTATATAAAATAGGTGAAAGGTATTTCAATTAGTGATGTAATTTAAAATACATACAAACATAATACAAATTAACCTTGTGAGAATTTAGATAATTATGCAACTTGTAAAACCAAATGAGACATTTCTTTTGTCTTGTTGTATAATGCATAATGTCTTTCCCACTTATGCTCAACATCCTGTGTTTCTGGAGGCAAATATTTAGACATGTAGATGTGAACCAAAGTGCATTCTGGCAGCGAGGCATGCCTTTGTGTCCAGAACTTGCCACCTTCCCAAGCCTCCCGGTCATTCAAATGGTAAACCAGCAGAACCGACCCTTAATTCATTGAGTAGCATTAACAGTCCAGTCCAGCTCTCGCCACTTCAGTCTGACTCACTGTTTCCCACTATTTTCTCCAAACAGAGAAAAAGGAAAGCATTTACCATGAGAAAGGAGACAGAGGAGAGTTAGAGAGCTGAATGTGGCACGCTTAATCTGTAATCAGTCTCTGCCATTTTTCTTTGAAGCATGTCCTGTTTTTTTGTGTCTCTGTGTGTGACATTCTTGAATTCTTCAACGTTGCGTCTCTACAAGTCACCACATAACTCAGTGGAGACTTGAAAAAGGTTTATTGGAAAGTAATACTTATAATTTAAGAAAAGAAGAAGAATGTAAGACAGAATCCAAAAAAGGCACACAAATATACAGAATCTTATTTTGTCTGCAGAAGTATAGCAATAGCAAACAAAAAAACAGAAAATTGTTATTTAAAAAGCAGTTTCATTGTTCTGATGAATGCATGGGAACACGCTGCAATGCAAAGTCCCCCAACTTAAATGACCCTATGTCACTCATCTCTCGCCTGTGATATAATCCTTCATTTGATTTAATGCAACATACTCCCTGGAGGTCAGAGAACCTTTGTTGTCACGGTTACAATGAGGAAGAGACATGGCTGGGGTTGTTGAATAGTTATATATTGGAAATTGCATTTTCCTAAAGATGCAGTTCCCTGACCATGATAGTCTTAACACTTTAACGCCCAGCGTATCGCAGACGAAACCTTTCAGCAAGCACACTTTCCATTATCGTAATTACGCGACAGTTTCTGAAAGAGAAGTTGCACGTCTACACGCCTGTTTTTGGACATTAAGACAAAAACTCACACAAATGTTACTTTAAATATGTTGTATACTGTTCAAATTTCAAATTTAACATGCAAATTATTATTTTCTTTAAATACATCTTTTTGTTTTTCATCATTTAAAATTGTTAATACACTATTTTAACATTTAGTTTATTGTAAATAACTGCTAGATATTGAAAGTTATTCTGGAAAAATGGGCAAAAGAACATTTCCTGTGGCTGACATTTTGAGCCTTATGTGTTAAAGGGTTACCACACTTCTCCCAACACTAAGAAACAGCAAGATTTTAGTCAAACATCTCTACAAACCACGCTTTGTATTTTCAGTGCTTTTTCAGTGCTTATGTCCCACGATTTCGTGATGGGGTGGGGGGCCTTAAAGAACATCTGTCTGCAAACATAAAGTGACTGCAGGAGACGTGCTCCTGGCATTCAACAGCATGTCGGGTGGTGAAACCCATGTTAATATCCAACTGCCTCTCGAACATCCACCTAATTACATGAGATCTCTCTCAGCACGCCCTTCAGCAACATTCAAATTGAAGCATGACGCAAAGACAAGCGCATGTTCTGCTCCAGTGGTATGGGCGATGGTGGGTGTGGGGGTGGGGAGAGGGGCCTCTATACTGATCCAGTATACAGTAGATGACACTCATAGTTGATTTTCATTGTGACTGAAATCCATGCCTGCTCTGTCCTGCAACATTTTGCACACTACCCTGAATTTGAATGGCAATGGATATCAAAGGAAAGGAAAAAGAAACCAGCTCTGATGGTTAATACTGTGTCACTTTTTCATCTATTTTTTAAGCATGAAATGAGCAGGAAACGATGACTTAAGTGGTCATCTTCATGGAGAATTCTGCAGGGCTACAGATGGGTGTATCATGGGTCATGTGTTGGGGTCTGTAACAGAACTCATAGATGTTTCCATACATATTTTATATATAGACTTTACACGCCTCAATAGTTTGATAATACTGAGTGATTGGCTCGCATCTGAGCTGTCATGGAAGTAATTATACTGTAAATAACGTTTGTCCGTGTATGTGTGTGTGTGTGTGTGCGTGTGTGTGTTTATGTGTGTCTGAAGGCGTGACAGCCTAAGGCAGGCAGGCATGACATCCTCTCTGCATAAGCAGCATTAGGGTGAGAGGAAGAATGACTGGGGGGCTGTTGACATATGATGCATCCCGGGTTGATGTTATGCTCTGTGCAATAAATCGTTGCAGCATAGTGGAAATGTATAAAGGAGTGTTTTTATCACCTCTATTTTATTCCTACTTTTGTATACTGTGTAATGTAAAGGAAGCACCTCAGATTGAAGCACTGACATACTAGTGGAAAACATTCATTTGTGGTAGTTCCTTAAAGGAATACTTCACCGATTTGCATTTAGCTTTGTATTACTAGAATAGGGGTAGTATTTTCATTTTTATTTTTAAAATTGTGCTTCCCAGTTTCCTCTGAGTCAAGAAATATCTTCATTCTTTTTTTTTGATATATGCCCACCAGTGAGCCTTGGTCCGAGGCGTGATACTGCAATGCTAAATCCGCACTTTTTAGACGGGACAGGACCTCAGTCCCAGAATGTAAACAGTGTCCGCCATCTTTGCTAACAGTTACGCTAACAGGACCAAGTGTCACTGGTGAGCACGTAACAAAGAAAAGAATGACGATATTTCACAGCTCAGGGGAAAGCGAGGTCGGGAAGCACAAAGCATCAAAAATACTACCCCTATTCTAGTAATACAAAGCTAAATGCAAATCGGTGAAGTATTCCTTTAAGTATTGTGGTCATGTGACTCACTGCTTATACTCATGGATGAAGGCTTGTTGCATTTGATTGATGCAAGCATCTTGGCTATACCAAAGTTCTTTTTAGAGTCTGTAGTTTTGTGTGATTGATTTTGACTACGTGATAGATGTTATGGCAAATGACAAAAGTAAAGAACAGAACATGATGCCATCATTCCAACTTCTTCTTCCCTTTACTACATGCACGGATGAAACATTCCCTTACATTGAAAAACCCTCCTCCAACAATGAGGAGGAAACAAGAAAAAGAGACGTGCCTCTGACATGCGTCGCACCACCGCACCCCTGGTACATTTGGTGATAAATGTGGTGTGGCAAAATGCCCCAGAGCCTGGAAGACATGGGATTCATAGGGTTCGTTGGTTGAGGCTCTGGCATGGCAATTACCAACTCATCAGAGGAGGAGAAGAGAAGAGAAGAGAAGAGAAGAGAAGAGAAGAGAAGAGAAGAGAAGAGAAGAGGACTCTGTCTGGGGCTCTTTACTCTTTTGTGCCATGAGAAAGGAGCTGTTTCCAGCTGGAAGTCACAGTCACTATTTTGTCACACAGGCCTCCTCTGTCTCCATTCATCAATAAATACAGAATTAATTTTGATTGACAAACACCATTTAATTTAAACCTCCTACTGCTGCATACCTGCTTCTGCTGTAGAGCTGATAAAAAGAAAGATAGTCTTTGAATCACTCCTCTCATTCATCTACATGTTGTCTATGTCTGTCCACCCATCAGAGCTGTTACTTGAGGTGGACAGTGCTGCTGTAAATCTTGTATGTGGGGAGCTACACTTGCTCTCTGGTGGCTTTTACATGTAAAAAAAATTCTGCGTCAGATTAAAATAATTATTAATAAAAAAAAAATTACATTATGAATAATTTTGTCACAGTGTATGCATTAATAAATACTTTAAATTCAAGTAAAAATCCTGACGCCGCTGTGAGTTAATGACAGTTTTGATCAAAGCTGTTTTGTCACTGTTGTTTGTCACTGTAAGGTTTACAGTATAACCATGTGTAATCTCGACAAAAGGCTCCTAATGATGTGAAAAATAGGCAGACAAACCAAGTTGCCACACATTTGTATGAAATGAATGCTGTATCAGTGTCTAATATGCTCATTCATGACAATAGATTCTTGTCTTCCATCATTTACAACTAACAGAATGTTGAAAATGCCCTGCTGTAATCAGAGGTGTTTTTAGGTCCCGTCCTGTAATATGGAAACGAGATACTAATTAAAAAAAACCTCTATTGATTTCAATTAAGTCTGTATTGTGTGAAGGAGTGAATGGGGGTTAACATTAAATTAAGATCTTTAAACATATTTTGTGTCGCACAGCACAGTGGATTGAAATGACACGGCGTGTTCAAGATAGATACCAATTCTGTACCACTTGGACGTCATTTCAGATGTGACAAATATGCATCAAAACCCACATGTTGTTTCTGTGTATGTGTGTGTGTGTGCGCGTGTGTGTTTGCGTGTATTTGTATTACAGCCAGGGCTTGGCAGAGTTTGCGTGCAGGCAATTAAAACTGTTCATTAATGCTTTGTTAGACAACACTCCAGCTAATCCCATCATATGGCAGGCAGTGATAAGAGCATTTGCTTCTCTCGCTGACTGTCTGTCTGTCAGTCTGCTGGGAGCAGATACGCTATCAGTGGCCTGAAAGTGATCAGAGAGAAAAGCCATGCAGGCTCACTGATATTCTGATTCAGCTCTGGTCATTTGGACTGAAAGGGATTCTATAGGTGAAGGGAAAATGATTAGCATCGCACATATATCCTTTTAACAGTTGGGTCACATCTTATATCTGCTTTAAGAGACGTTTATGATTCAAACTAAAAAAATAAATAAATAAATAAATACATGGTTTTGGTTTTATTGGATACATTTTGTTTTTAAAATTTGTAATTTAGATTCAACATAATATTACAGTAACCTAATGGTTATAACAGCTTGGTTAGAGAAGGATTACGGTCAAAAATGGAAAACAATGAACAAACAAACAACTTGTCATTGTTTCTGACTGTTAGTTTATCCATACCAAAGCTGATATTAGTAAAAAAAACCTATATCTATTGTCTCCTGTTGCATAACCTCATTGCATCTTTTCTACAAAGCAGCCATGGAAAAACACAGCCTCGCAGCGATATAAGAAGAATAAATATCCCCATCACTCGACATTTTCACGTCGAGTGATTGTGATGCAGTTTGAGAGTCTGCATGCTACTGGGCGCATTAGCCGAGCTGGCTGGCAGGAAGGGAGAACAGATTACCATTTCCACAGTGTGCGTGTTGTTGAGGCCCCGCAGCTGACTCCTGAGCTGCTGCTGCTGCTACCTCTGCTAGACTGGAGCTGCCATAGCTGCTCTGCTCAAGTCTGTTTCATCACCACAAATAACACCTCCACCCTTTGCTGCATGACCACATCTCTGAAGCAAATATCCAGTGTATGTGTGCTCACAAAGACGTAGAATGCACACACAGACTCATCCTCTCTCTTCCCCGACACAAACTACAGATGTGAAGATAACGCCCACTTCTGATTTCCGATTTCCAATGTGTATTTATTGTTAATTCATGGGAAACCACTAAATATACACCAGTGGCACTGGTCAAAATTGGCAATTTTGCTTTTAGGAAGACACACATGTTCCATATGGTAACGAAAGTGGTACTGATGATGATGACGAAGAGCAGACATAATGAAAATAACTGCGCTTACAGCTGTGCTCAGGGTTAATGTGAGCTGCATGTTTCCATCAAAAAAAGGGAAAAGTCATACAAGGACTGGTGCATGGATGATGTGTAAGACCGAGACAATCACCAGTGCTCACTGCACATTTGGACAGGTGTGATTTAAAAAATGCCTGTGGTGACTGTTCCTCACGTGCAGCTATTAAAGATTTCACATTTCTAATGTAGGGTGTGGGGAGAAGCCATTATCAGCTTCTACAACTCTGCCGAGCTGAGCTTGTCGTTTGCCTACAGCCCACAATTATAAGTTCTACATATTCAGTGCATTCACGTTAAAATTTTTGCCACTCGATTCGTGGGACTGAAATTGAGCCGAGCTTGTGAGCTACTTCAGGCAGATAAGTGGAGTTTGCTGCTCCACTCGTTGCCGCAGCCTTATTAAATTCACCGCTTGCGTTACACGTGGATTTGAGTGACGAGCACTCAGCTCACGCTTTGACTGAAAGCTGTTTTAGTTTTGTGCAATAAAGATCACTTGAATCATTTAATTCAGAATTTCTGTCAGCTTTGCTGCAATTTTGCAATTGGATTCAGAGATTTAAGGTGCTATTAGCGTTCAGTTTCAGGGAAACAGATCTGCTCTACAGAGGTTGTCTTACTGCAGTGAACTCAACATTTACTTTGTCCCATTTGTGTCTCTCTGGATGTTGTTTAAAGGGTGAGAGTGAATTTAGGCTAACTGCTGCATTGTGACTGTCAGCCAAGCAATGACTACAGTGTCTGTGCCGACACACCTCACAGTGCAGGTGTCACAAAGATAATGTTGTAGCAAGAACCACTTTGTCAGAAACTATCATCAACAGCATATTCATTATTCTGTAAGAAATTGGGGAAAAGCACAACACGTGCCCATCCAACAACAACAACGCTGAAGGTGTATCGGAAGAGCACTTTTATACCTTTACACATGTGTTGCTCGTGTCCATTTAACAAATAAATCCGGATCTGTTTTTGTTCTCTTTTTCAGTGGCGTTTAAAACAGAAGAAGTATTACATGACACAGGCGTTATAATCTATAGTCTTTATTTATTTTTGCAGATAACATATATTGCAATCATGCTTTTTGATATAACACCATCTAAGGACATTTATTTTAATTATTTTTTTTTACATTGAATATTTTACATTAGGCCCATGAAACAGCTAAAAATATACAAAACAATATTCTCTGACTAGACATTTCTATTACATTATAATTTGTATTATTATTACTCTATGTTGTTATTGTAATTATATATATTTTTTTTACATTTGAGAGAGATATGTGCTTTAGTTTCTGAGATAACAATATTATTGCAGTAAACGGCAAATAATATCACATTTTGTTCAACATTTAAACAAAGTAAAAGAAAAACTCAGGTTGTACGGACATTCACAGATACATGTATTACACAGTTCAGTTTACAACATCATTCAAGAGAGAAAACTGCAGTATGGTAACTTTGTACAAAATTCACAGAACCCTTTATCATTGCACATTTTTAATTCACGTCTTTGAAAAAAAAACATAAATTAAAGAAAATAAACGGGATTCCTGTCGCATGTAGCTGCCACAGAAGTATATTTTCTTCATCTTTCTTCATATGAATACACGGATATCTGTGGTCTGTCATAATATCACTTCCTACAATTCTCAATATTGCCAAACAAAGTTTGATATGTAATAATAGGTTTTCTTTTACCGTATATCGGAGTAGATTCAGTGGTGTTGGCCTGTACAGTATCTGGCTATGTCCTGTTACGTTAACAGTGCTTTGACGGCACCGAAGTTTCTCTCTCTAAGTCTGGAAATCTGCACTTGCCACAGGATAGAAACACATTATGACTGAGTGAGGGCCATCACAGTTCATTTACATTGAGAGAGAGTATGCTATAAGCAAATAGCATATATAAAAAGAAAAGAGGCAACTATTTGGATCAGCTTTCGAGGGTGCCCAAGTACATATATATACCAATTTGTGTGTGTTGTGTTTTGTCGCTGCTCAATGTAGGATTTTGGATAAATTGGAGAAAATGGCAGTAAAATTGACATTGGTTACATTTCTCGTTTTTTTTTTTTGTTTTTTTTATAACACAGCATTAATCATTTCAGCATATAATGGTAGTATCTGAGAGAATTTGGTCACGTCCACCTTTGTTCCTGAGGAATGGGTTACTAAGCAGATAAACAAGTAAACAGTTCCTGTTAGAATAGTGGTAGCTGTCATAGAAATCCATCAAAAATCCAATGCAGATCCCTGAAACTAACTCATTCAGTCTAAAATATACATCTGAATTAGCATTGGCTTATTGCAACACAACTCTTTTGTTCCCCTTAACTGGGTTTTTAGAAGGAAAATCTACATTTTGTGAATAACAGCCAGATATATCATATGCACAGTGCAAACACAGGATTTCTATAATGGCTACTCCCTAATTGTTACAGGTGGTAGTTTACAGATCCAAATTGTGCTTGTAGGCGGATGCTGCATTTACTACCTCATTGTTCTAGAGTGAGAAAAAGGGGATGCTTGATTTAATCCAGTGATATAGTCAGTGGGTCAAATGTCTGCCCCAAACTTTCAAACTTGAGTATGATTTGGTCCTTCTCACTCTCACACATAGCAAACGACCTACAATTATTCTACAAAAAGATTCAGACGACATACAAAGTTATTGTTCTTTAGAAAACAAAGAAACAATTATAACAGTCTCTTGCTATGTAATACTATGGAAGTTATTTTTGCTATGCCACAGGTTTCAGTCGAGGAAAAAAAATTAAAGAAAGAAAGAAAGAAAGAAAGAAAGAAAGAAAGAAAAAAGACCTGGATGCTTCGTATTCCATAACTTGTGCTTTTCAAAGGATGCCCCAGACATGGGTGGTAAACACTTCAGATAAACTGCAGGATCCTGCAAGGGGGTGATCGTCTGGCTAACATATATGTCCTACATACAAGCAGATTTGTCCTAACCTCTTGTACATTGGTCCATATTTAAATTTAATTTCACAAACCTTCAAATTGTATTTCTCCACCTACGACACTGCATTCATTTAACGTATTTATTCATGTACAAGCAAAATGCAGTCACTGATATTTTTTTTTTCTTTGTACAGTAATTGTATTTTTAGTATATTAATTCATCTTCAAAGTAGCACAATACCTACTATGTAATCAATGTGGGCCAAATTTAAATTATATATATTCAAGAGAGAGTAATGTACTACGTTATGTCTCTGTCTGACTAACTTTTTTTTGCATAATGAAATTCATAATATCACAACAACTTTGCTGGATAGTTTGTTTTTCCTTTTAAGTTCCATAATTCTGTATTATACAAATAAACAAACAGAAAAACCCCTAAAAATAACCGTGTAATCAGGTTGGTCTCACGTGTCCCCAGGAGGTAGGTGAATAAAAGCAGACATGGACGTCTGGTGGTCGTTCCCAACCTTGATTACACTTTTCTGTCGTAGAATGCCAGTCTGGCTGTTGACACAGGGAAAGGCAAAGGTTTCTAGATGTAGGCTTCCTCATTAGCTGGGTTCTGACTGTGGTTTTCTGTCTGCTGGTCCGGGCCATTTTCCTGAGTCTTCACCATGACCAAAGGCTTGATCATCAACCGCAGACGCTGCAAGGACAGGAAGCGAAGCATAAACAGGAGATTTAGCACCACAGCTGAATATGAAATTACAATGGGACTGTCATATACCATCAATGGGGACTAAACAGCTGCAAAGTTTGCGATCGAACCCACAGGCTGGAAGAAAACACACCAGCTACACAGCTGTGAGCTTGATGAATGCGTCACCTCGGGCTCTGAGAGCTCTGAGAGCTCCTTTGTATGATATGAATCTATAGCACAGCCTTTGCAATATGGCTGGTGCAGGAAAATAAAGGCTATTATTTATGACACAAACAAAAAGTTTAATGAGCCAAAAACTTAAGATGAATCTGCCGTCGGTGTTCTCGGCGCTGATAAGTGTTGGACCCGTGCACTGCGGCATCGCAGGCGCATGTATGGAGTGTTTGTGAATCTGAATGTCTGCCTGGGTGCATAACGCTAATCAGTCGGCTGATTGCTACAATTAGACATTCAGCGATCAGATGGTACCGCGGGATCTGACACCTGCACATCGTCCCCGACAGCCTCTGTTGTACTGTCTGCAATTATGGCCCATTTATTCTGTCAGTGGTGGCTATAAAGCTATATCTGTCACCACGGGCCCTATAGATGTAAGGTTATTATCCGGGCTCTTTGTGAATGACTGCAAAGCGAAAAGCTCTAAATGCAAATGGAATGCTGCAAAAAGGCATTATCTGCCAATGATTAGGATCAAATGATCAATAAAAATGCGGCTCACTGTTTTGTTGCATACAAATGACTGTAATTTACTGAGACTTCTTTGGGGTTTGAAGCCATTCGGAATTGTTCAAGAGAACAAATTAGAAACTCTATTTTACTAATCCTTTTATCACTGCTTTACCCGACAAGGCAATTTATCACGTCTCTACCCCGCGTGCATGTGTGTTTGCTCATTACAGAGCCATTGAATCACAGTGACTCGGTTTAGGTTTAATGTACAGCGGTACAAAGCACATTTAAATTGAGCAAAACTGAACATTCTCACATTCATCCTAAAGAAACCCTTTGGCTGTGACACAGCTGCACATTCTGGATTTCTGATCACATCAAATTGAAACAGATTATGAATATAAACACTGTCACCCTAAATGTTTTAATTTATGGTTCCCCCCATGGTTAAAAGTGATTTACTGGAATTTCCCCAAGGCGATGAATCCATCTCTTGGAGGCTTGTTTATCATATTGAGTATTTTTAAATTATTCCTACTAAACATTGGCACCTTCTCCATATACAATTTCTAAGAAAAAAGAAATCTGTGATACAAAGTAATTCACTTGAGCCGGAGTCGCTGCTGACTGCATAAGTCAATTCCAAATCAGTGTGATACACATATTTTAAAATAACTTAAATGATGTGCCGTGCAGTGCAAGTGTTTATTATTTCCACAAAACGATAATAACATAATTATTACCAATGCAACGCGTCAGCTATCATCGGGTAGATTCACTGGGATCTTACCTCTTTGTATGTGCCTTTGAGTGTGAGGAACATGTAGCCCATGTAGCCTGGGATGAGCATCATGGAGGAAAGGGCCATGCACCAGCCCACACCCTGACCCCAGGCAGGGAACACATAATCACCCAAGGTGAGTGGAACCATCTGGACTGCACTAAACAAGAAGACTCCCTGTGGGGTCAAATAAAAGAAGAGAGGAGATGTCAACATCATCAACAGAGTTTAAGAACTCTAAAAGCAGGGAGTTTTTCCACATTTCTGTTATATTGACCATGTGGACGCATTTTGCGTAGTCATGGCAACATATACTGTACACCTTCTTTGACCTTTCACTGGTTTACACCTAATTCTAAGCTCTAACATCATTTATTCTTAAATGATCTTCAGCCATATTAAATACTTTTAACCCTTTAACCCCTAAGCCTCAAAATGTCGGTCTAGACCTCTTTGCTTATTAAATTTGAACAGTATAAAATATATTTAAAGTAACTTGTTTTGAGATTGAGATTTTGTCTGATTGGCCAGTTTCCTGCAACAGCTTGAGTGAAATAACCGTGATAACCACACATTGGCTTTGACAGGCACCTTCTCAGCTTTCAGAAACCGTTGGAATTTTTCCTATAACACAACCCCTTGCGTACTTACAGTAATGCAAAGTGCGCTTGTGCAAACGCGTCGTCTGCGATACGCTGGGTGTTAAAGGGTTAAATACTTGATGAGGCTAACGTGTAAATGCTATGCAAATATGAAGCAAACTGAGCGTTAAAATTCAAATAATAATTGTAGTTAAGCTGCAACAGGGTTTAAAATGTACTTTCAGATGGGCTCTCAAAAGCCTAAATACTGTAGGGATGTTAATCCCTCTTTGGTACATCCTTGGTTTTAAACTGTGTTTTATCCATAAATAACACTTACAGCCACAATGAGTGGAGTGAACACGACCCAGCAGGCCTTCCACCACCGACAGGGCCTAAAGCCAACCATTTCCTCAATGTTGTCATAGAATTTGTCCACACCTGGAAGCAAAAACAAGATGTAATGAATCGTGTTTATTTTTTTATCTTGTATCAACAAACTGTAGAAACAGTCCACGGTTCAGTATGTTCTGAAACGTTACGAGTAAACGTGGACTTCAGGTGAAAAATAATCCCGAAGGAGATTACTGGAGCACAAGTGTAGGCTCACCATAGAACCATGAAATTGAGATGCACTCAAAGAAGACGAGGAAGAGCAAGCACATTCCACTGGCTGAGTAATAGTCAAATAGCTTGAATACGTACAGTCCACCCTGTAAAAAAAGAAAGAAACAAGAGTTCAAATTTGATTTGACTATTTTGTTTGCACTACCATATCTTTTTATTCTTTTTATTCTCATCCAGCTGTCTTAAAGCTTGCACCAGCTACGTCTACTTTATGTATAATTTACTATCCTATGTTTTTATTGATAATTTTTGCTTTGTATTTTTGGGAACCTATTTCTTATATATCTTATTCTATGTTGTACATACTTTCTCTATATAACTTTATTCTCCACATTTCTACCTCTTATACTACTAAGACTTCCGTTTCTGGTAATAATGTTGCATTGTTACAGAGTTCCAGACAATAAAGGATCTTGAATCTTGACTGTATTGACACTGAGGCCGTGGCAGGTGAGTGTTAGTGACATTTCATTGATAAGAACTAAACAAGTGCAAAAGCTTCCTTGTGGAAATTGCATTGATAAGATAGCGACAGATCCAGTGTCGACACGTTTCCTTGACAACACTTCTTGTCTGTCCACAGTCAGGTTGTTATAAGATTCGGTTTAAACCATCCACTCCCACCTGAAGCTTGATTTTTATTGATTTATTTAGTTTTATCGCCCCACAGCAGCAATTAGGGTAATTGCCTCATCCTAATTGAAGTGCAGATGTGGTACGATGGGAAATTCAAAGTGTCTTACATGACTTCAGTGTACAAAACACTGAACTTTAGCTACTTCTTGCTGACTTCTTCACATGATTATATATTAGCATTTTTGCTGTACAAAGTTTGTTGCTTACAAATTATGAAAATTTGTGTTGGACATGCTGTATCATAGCCTTAAAATATAAAACCTGCCGTCCTTCAGAAGCACTTCAGCTGATAGAAATGATTGCATGCATGTGCCAAGACAAAGCGTTCATCATTCTAATGTAAAGAATATAAAATAATCTAGATGTTTGTGGGTTATAGTTCATAATGCCACAAGGGAATGACGATAGATCATTGAAGCTGTGCTTGTGTCTCACTGAGCTGAGCTTGCAGTTTAGTAGGTCACACCTCTGTGTTTGGGTGACAAGTCCATGACGAATGTTAAACGGTCCTGTGACAAAGCAAAAGTGCAAAGGTGACATATTGACTTTGGGATAACAGATTGTGGTTTAAAATCACAACAAAGCTTCTTGTAATAGTGACGTGGTTCTTGTCAAGGCCTCTACAATGACTTTTGCTCTAGAACCGGCTAACCAGTAAAGCCTCGGATATTTCTGAAATCACATCCAGTCGTGATGAAGAAGAAGTACATGCCTGTGTGATGTTGGACAGTCCAATAATGTAAGAAACGAGGCAGACAACCGCGATGAAGATCTCTCTGCGTTTTCGGAGAACGTGAGGGAATTCGTCAACCAGTGCAGTGATGAAGCCTTCAACAGTGCAGAACTGGAGAGAGTGCAGAGTCAGGCACACAGAAAATGTCACAATGTAAACAATAGTTCCATTGGCGAGTTTTAGATCTTATAAAAACAAAGACAAAATATAAATGTTTCCACCAGATGTGGTAGAGCTGGTACTTGATCATTTTAACGCATATAATAATTGTCCAAAGGCCACAACTGGGACTTATTTTTGTGTTTTTTACCTGGCTGTCAATTCCCAGCATGAGCAGCATGGAGAAAAAGAGAATGGCCCAGAGGGGAGAGATGGGCAGCTGGGTGACGGCCTCAGGATAAGCCAAAAATGCCAGGCCAGGCCCTGATTAAAAGACACATGTTACAAGTTATACTAATAGAAGATGAGTGAGAAAAAAACTTCACACAGCACAGAGCCATTTGAACTCATAATAAACCTAGAAAACAACTGAGGAAAATAACATAGCAAGCAATTTCAAAGTTAAATTTTTGTACAGTTGGAAATATCAATTCAGCCTGTGCTTAGTGTCACTATTGAGTTTCAAAATTGATTGCAATTACCTGAGGCTGCCACATCAGCGATAGGCCTCTTTGTCACATTGGCCATGAATCCCACGATAGAAAAGATGACAAAGCCAGCGAACATGCTGGTGAAGGAGTTGATGCAGCACACAATGACAGAATCTCTGTAGGGGAGAGACAAAGCACAAGGCAGTCATTGCATTGTATCAATTCCTTATCAACCCGTCACACATTGTTGAGAGGCGTGGGGGGAAGGGACGGAGCCGAGCCATTTTGCATCCTGCAGCAGTGTCGTAGCAGAATACAGTTATATTGACCGGTTGTTTTAAAATGGCAGCGAGCTCCAGCAGTTTGGACTGATTAGCCATAGCTTGACATGTTTTTCTCCTTTTTTTTTTTCATTGAATTGCAAAATATGATTAATCACCTACCTGTACACGTTGTTGTGGAAGGGATTGTAGCTTCCAAGTGCGATCAGAGAGCCTAATCCCAGCCCATAGGAGAAGAAGATCTGAGTGGCAGCGTCCAGCCACACCTGGCACCCAGAGATTAGAAAATAACTCACATAAATTAAACAGGTGTGCACACAAACACCTGCAAAACACCAGATTTGACCGAATTTTGAGCCTGTTGAGCTGGTTACACATGCACAAAAATGATGTGCCTTATCTTGTATCAGAACAAACAGGGAAAGTGTGTGTTGTCTTGTAAACTAAGTCCTAATAAATGCTAACTCCATTAGATGACATCTTATTGTGGTCAGGCCTCATCTCGTGTGCTGCTGGAACATTAATGATGTGGTTCAGTTTTGTATTCAAAGCAACAAACACAGCATAATCTATAATCCTAATCTAAAAAAGGTTTTCACGATCGATACACCCCAGCATTTTATCTCTTTGAGACCTAATTAGTCTGCCTCATAAGAGTGTGTTGCTCTGCTGCTTCATGAAAAAAATGTTTGGTAAATCACTTTTATGGCTGTGACAAATTTGCTCTCGCTGAAATGAAATAACTGTGATTGTTGTATCATAACTGTTCTATTTGTACAACTGGATATTCTGCACAACATTACTTTTGTAATGGCGGACAACAAAAGCTATAACTTACTGTATGTGTTTCTGATATAAATCCTTGTTAACATATGGGGGAACCTTACCTCAGACTCCTTCAGTTTGTTAAAATCTGGTGTGATATAGAAGAGGACCCCATCCATTGCACCCGGTAGAGTGATTCCACGGCAAAACAGGATAAACAGCATAAAGTAAGGGTATGTGGCAGAGAAGTACACCACCTGCAGGGCACAATGTGACAAAATCACAGCTTAACTTGTGCAACAACAAATCTTGTAGAAGTGAAACTTGAGTTCAACAAAGAGTGACTGTGGCCCCGCCCCCACACAGCAGCACAGTGACCTAGTATGATGCCATTCCCCAGAGGCACAATGACCCCGCAATGGTTGAGTTCATGTCACTCCCAGCACACCATTTGACTTCTTATAAGAATTCATTTTACACTTTTGTTATTCAAGTAAAACAAAAAAAAATCAGATCATTCATGATAAAATCTCCAGAGTGAAACTAAACAAAACTGGCAGATAGTTTGTCATCAGCACTGAATTATTCAAGCAGTTTGTTGGGATTTTCAAAAACTGTTTAACCTCAATGACGCATTGAATGATCTTGTTCTTAAATATTGTACTCACAGGAAACTGAGCAACAAACCCTGACCCTGGGCAGTAAATCTGAAATCTTGTGAAATAATAATGATACAATTGTAATTAGGGAATAAACCTTTACTGGTAATTACACAGTGACATATTTCGATGTCGCCTTTGCAAAGCTGTCTGTTAACAAAAATAATTAACAAACACAGACAATGGCTTAAGGATAATAAAAAAATTACAGTCCGTTTCCACACTGGAAACTAAAACTAGACATAAAGGGTTGAGTGATAACAATGTTCCTTGTCAGATTATTAATCCACATGTCATTGTACCATTTGATGACCTTGAGCAGTAAATCAAACGTCTTGCAGATTTCATTTCGTCTCGGATCTGTATGTGTGCTCTTGTCCCACTCACTTTCCCAGTCCAGCTGACCCCCTTCCAGATACAGAAATAGACGAGCACCCACGCAATGGCGAGTGTGATAGCCAATGGGACCCTGACCTCCCCAGGCTTCTCCAAACCATCGGTCAGCTGGTGCATGTTGCGTCTGCGGGCAAAGAATAAAGCAGTCTTACTTCAGTGCACAAATGCGTCCTTTAGCTCATGCATTGAGCACGGTTGGCTGCGTGCACAAATATGCATACAAGTGTGTCTGGATATTCCACCCCTAAAGCTTTTTAAGACACAAGAGGCAAAAGAGCCTACACATGCAGTCACGTCTTCGGAATTTTTCTTCTTTTCATCATTAGGCTTGATTTAGGCCATGTGTTGTATGTCATGAGATCAGTTAAAGGAATGTCAGAGTCTAGTATGGTGATGCTTTTAACAGACTCTGAGCCCCGAACTGACCCTTTACTCTCCACGGTCGGGGAGATGACCTTTCTGTGGAACTAAAATCTGTTCACAACAGAAGCAGTGTCCTTGTGATCTAAGGAGACTCTTATGTTCAGCTTACTCCCAGAACTCCACCACAGCGCTGGTTAAGTTCCTGCTGTCTGCAATGCTGTAGTTGGTAAAGCAGCGCTCAGTGTTCCAGGGATTTCCACAAGTCTGCCATGGCAGGTCCTGGAAATTAAGAAAAAAAAAGAAGAAGGAAAAAATCACACAGACAGCTTTCTTTGCTGGGACCACTCTCCCATCGCCGGGGCCCATTCTCTCCGTCTGTCGAGCAGCCAAGACCATGATACTCATTTGGGACATTGGGATTTCATGGTTTTTTCAGAGGACTGAATGCCTGATCACCAAATGCATTTATCAATACCTTGTGTAAGGCGCTAATTATGTGGGAAAGGAAGTAATAAATGTCATACTCTGTTAAGGACTGTGCACTGTTGGTGCTGGCAAAGAGAATCTGCCACATAACTAAAAGGGTTACTACGTGAAATAAAAATAGAAAGAAATGCTCTGCTTTGTTCTGAATTAAAGAGCCACTTGTGTGAAACTCCTCAGTAAAAAATGTAGAACACATAAAGAGACCCCTCCCCCCAAGTTGAGTATAAATATCAAATACTCACAGCAGTGAAGGAATTATACAGATAGTAAATAGCCCAGGAAATGATTACAATGTAATAGATATTGAGCCAGAAGGACAGAACAGCAGCAGCCAGACCCACACCTGGAACAACAGGAGATTAAAGGCATGATGTTAAATTGTTCTGAAATATGTGCAAGAAAAATGAAAAATTAATAATAACTCATATTTATAGGCTGTCTTTGTTACTGGAAATAAAGTTATGCTCGTTATTACATAACCCTGTGCATGTAACATGGCCTTAATGAGGCAGCCTATTCACAAAACAGTTAACAAGCATAGTTGAGGGCCTATAGTACAATACAATCGTGCCTTTTTACCTTTGAACATGGGAGCCAGTTTCCACACTCCAAGCCCTCCAATAGAAGTGTACTGACCAAGAGCCGTCTCCAGTAAGAACAGAGGCATGCCAGCAAATATGAGGGTCAAAAAGTAAGGAATCAAGAAGGCCCCTGGATGAGAGGTGAAAGGTAAAGCCGCATGAGTGAAATTCATGTAAACCACAAAAACCATTAACATTCAACATAATCCAGTTTCTTGGTAAAGGGAGTGTTTGGTTTCACTCTGCGCTGGGATCATGGCGCAGGCTCTCGCTTGCGCGCAATTACGCACGGCTACCATGGAGGTTGGATGGGTAGATTGTGTACGCTTAAGATTTATTTAAATGTAAGACCTCCGGGAGTTGTTGATGTCGTGATAATTGCACTCCTGTTGTATAGTTATGTGAAAAAAGCCAAGAATTCCTGTTTACCTCCTCCGTTTTTTCCACATAAATAAGGAAATCTCCAGACATTCCCGAGTCCGATTGCGTATCCGACACACGAGAGAAGAAAGTCAAATCTCCCAGCCCACGTTTCCCTCTCCGGTATCTCCTTTTTCTTCTGCACTTTCACCACCAAGGTTTTGGGTTTGTCGTTTGGCGTGTTGGTGGGCGCGTCATTCACCGTCTCCGTTAAGACGTGTCCGTCCGAGGCTTTGGTCCCGTTGGTGGCCATGATCAATGTGCGTGTCCGATAGTCCTGACCAGTGGAGGCGAGGGAGTTTCAGCACCGGTCCAGACAAGCAGTAGCTTCTTCGTCCTGTTCACCCAGCGCCCAGACAGCTGTCGAGCGGAGACGAATAATCGGGGCAGTGGCAGTGGTTAGGGACAGAAGCGGAGGCACCTTAGTGGCGATCCAGCGACCCTGGAAATAGAAACAAAAATGTTCGATTAAGAAAAAAAATCACTGGAAATAACAAGATTACCACTAATAGATGAGATGATATTTATTGTCCACATGCAAATTGTTTTAGATGATTTCTGAAAACAAATGCCACGTCTTAATTATGAGAATTCCATTTGCGCAATTCGACTTCGTCAAATTCGAAGATCTTTTTGGTGATTTATGTATTCATTCTTCTTTTTTTTTGTTAACATAGCAAGAAACATATTGTGCTGATATTTCGCAGTAACTTTTGACATTTTACGCATTACATTTTTTAAATCATATTTATAATACATTCATTTAAAATTTAAATGTACATGATTGTTATTATGCTTCAATTTCAGTTCCAAGACATTTAAATGTGTCTGGCAGAGAAAGAGCGAGAGAGAGAGAGAGAGAAAAAAAATCTAACCCACATTCGCGAACCATGAAATAAAGACTTCTCATGCAACGAGATTTGCTTTTAATTGACTGGAGGTGAAGCATGTTAGCAAGAATTTAGAGCCTCCTCTTGTCCTTGATTCATGATGCTCTAAATTCAATTGCCCACTTCCCACTGCCAAGGTACAAGAGAAGAACAATGAAACACTTTTAGGAGTCAGACGCAACGGTCATGTCTAATGAATCACCTGCAGAGGCCAACAAGTTCCACAGCCTAAATTGACATTTTATTATCAAATATCTACAGAACATAGTAAAGATATATGCAATTTATTTTACTTTTTTTGATATTATTTATTGATATTAATTGGGAAAAACAAGCCGATATATTCCTATTTAAATCACACAATTTTATAAAGTACTATAATTAAATACATCCTATTCAGTTGTATTCATTTTAACTTTTGTCATCCGAAATATGCTAAAACAAATCCACTAAAATATGATGTGGCGCGCAGTCCCCGTCATCTCGGGTGCGTAGTTGCGCGAGAATGACAGGCAACATGATGACATTCAAACATAATTATACTTTTATATAGTTTTAATCACATTTACTGAAAGAAGAACTTTGTGCACATTTATATTTGGCACATTTTGGCACATTTTGGATCAAATACGCCCAAGAATACTCTCCGTCGCCATCAAGTAAAGTGCAGCCCTTCATCCGTGCACAATGCCAAATGAAGCGCATCTGCATGCGCTATGCCAAATTCCTCAATGCTCCAAATTTGGATAAAGTACACCAGGAAACACGAATGAGCTCTTGTTTCTAAAACAAGATAATTTCCACAATATACTTACAATACAATCCTTTTCCTTTCCGGATTTATTTCCCAACGGGGAAATCCGAATTTAATAAGTTTCCTCCCCGCACTTTCACAGATGAAAAGCGGTGTGAAAACTTTCAATCCGACGAAAGCAGAGCCAGAGACATATGATCCTGAGGCGAGAGGATGGCGTGGACAAAATGCGTCTTTGACTGCGAGGTGCTGTCCTTAAAGGAGTGGTGCTGAAAGAGAGGAGGGGAGAGAAGACGGGGAAAAGAGCTGCCGCCGTCTCAGCTGAAGCGAGCAGGGACGTAATATGGAGCGCAAGATCCTCACTCCCATCTACACAGCGTCAATGTCACCTCAAAGTCGACCCTCCCCAACTCCAACATTTCCACCACTGAGATGGCTGCAGGTTTGAAAGAGGAGCATCCTCTTGTCTCAAGGTTTTATATCCTTACTCCCGCAGTTTTTTTTTATAAATATATTAGCAATTTCTTCACTCTCTCACTCTCTCTCTCTCTCTCTCTCTCTCTCTCTCTGTCTCTCTGTCTCTCTGTCTCTCTCTGTCTCTCTCTGGCTTACTCAAGGCCCAGTAGATGCACAATAGCTTAGGTTACATAACATTGTGAAGATTCCATCAAGTTGTATGTATGACACTCTCCTAAACGTCCCTCAATCCAAATGTTTTTAAATAATGAAAATAAAATTAGCCTGTTTTCTTAAAGGTTCAGTTTTTTGTTTTTTTTTGGATCAAAATAAAGAGCTGCTACATCAAATGCAGCCGCACTAAAGTTGCAGATACAGTGGATGATGCTGGAAATGGCTGCTTTAGCTCCTGGCAAAACACGATAAGACAGTCTTAGCCAATGAAGGGAGTCAGGGTGTATAAGATAAATTGAAAACTGTGCTTATAATCGTCTTAGCCCGCTGTCTTCCAAAATGAAATACCCTTGTGGAACATCCCAAATGAGCAGTCTTAAAGTCGATTTTAACCCCCACATCTGTATAAATTATGCAGGCCTCACTGGGTAATTCCACTCTTGCAAGTTTGAATTGTGACAGACAACTGATTAAACCAATGTCAGTATATAAGATAGTATTAGTATAGTATAAAATCAGTATCATTGTATTATGTCTTTGGAAATGACAGATGTGTGGTTGATGCACACTGCAATATGGTCATTATCGTGACTTTTTATCATTTTAGCTTCATTTTAACGTCAGGTCACCTCAGTGTTTGACAAAATGTTTTTCTCCCGTTCAACTGCTTAAATACTTCTCTTCTTATTTATTCTCTCTTCTCAGACCTCTAGTTCTCCTCTCGTGCCTAGCTTTCTTTGCTACGCCATGTTTATCTTTGCCAAATCTTTTCCTTCCCTCCTTTATTGTCTTTGTCTGCCGTGCTGTATAGGCTCTGCATCGCTGATACAGTACTACTGAAAAGCCACACCACTGAGAGGGGAGGAATAAATGCCCAGATGGTGAACCAATGAGGGGTGAGCTAACCCTCTAATGATACAAAACGAAATTTAGCATTTCTAATCCCAACTGGCTGATTGGCCTGCAGGCTGTGGCACCTCTGATGTGCAAAAAGCCTGCTGTTGGCCTGCAGCTCTAACATGGGGGTATTTTCAAAATGCTACAGACAAGAGCTGGTGGTGCTGCTGTGTTCGTGGCCCTGGCCCCACCTGATTGTGAGCCTGTGTGCAGTGGAGCTTGTAATTACAGAAGGAGGTGGTAGTAATAGAGAGTAGAGTACAGGCAGACACACAGCCAGACAGCTGTCCCCCTGCCAGTTTCACCGCTCAAACACAGGGGACAAAAAAACGTTGCTTTGAGACTGTGGCGCAGATCATCGCTCATGTGAGAAAGACAAAATGGTGATGCAGATGATAATAGAAGTGATAATGATGACAGATGCGCGTCGTAATGCAAGCGTATTGCATTTACAGGAGTTCAATATGGTGCCTCGTACTTTGCATGCGTACATGCCGAGACTTTGTATGTAACAGTACCGTTCCAAAGGTTTTAGGCCACCATTAGCTTTCTTGTTTGGACAATGTTATAATGAACATCCATCAATCCACCCATCCATCTTCTACCACTTTATCCTCCACATGAGGGGTGCGGGGGCTCTGGTGTCAATCCCAGCTGACATAGGACCGAAGGCAGGGTACACCCTGGACAGGTCGCCAGTCCATCACAGGGCCACATAGAGTCAAACAACCGTTATAATGACCATAGAGTATAATTATTTCTCAATCACTTTATTGGAATTTATTCAGGGAATGTATATGCAGTGCTAAAATAATAAGAAAATAATCACTTCTACAGGTTAAATTGTTAAGTACTTGAATATTACGACACAGGCTCTCTTAAAACTGGAGTGAAACCTTACTTAATGTTCTTTAAACCTGTGTTTGTCCCACTATTTCATGTCGACAAATATCTGTCTATTACACCAGATTTATTCAAGACATGCTTGAGCATGACAGACACGTGTTGTATGAGTGCATCATCATTTCAATCCAAATGAAAATGAAAGCTTTGTGACACTTTTAATATAGCCAAATGTCTTAAAAGCACTTTCAAATGTATTATTTTGTGACTAAGGTTCTTCTGATTAATTATAAGAGACACCAACTTAACAAATGAGGCAGCAGCAGTCCAGCAGCTCCTGCGTCTCCATGAGCTAAAAACACAGATTTTCTCAATGAGCTTTGGTCTGGGAAGAGTGAGTGGTTTACAAACTACAAAAAAGGCCATTGTAGACTAAAACTGTCATACTTTTTGTCTTTTATTGAGTTGCTAAAATGTGTTTTTTCTTGAGTCCCTGTGTTTCTCTTCATCAACATAGTTGTTGTGTTGTTGTTGTGTTGTGTAACCATACAACCAAGACCATCTCTGAACCAGTGGGACATGCATGAATCATCTGCGGCCACATTCCAAATTAATTTCAAAACCCGCTAATCAATAAATAGTGCATCAACGCATCTCAAATATGACCTAATTATTATTTTTTTGTTTTGTAAATTGCTCTATGATGGCTTTGTACTTGAGAGCTTAAGGAATTAACGTGTGCTTGTGCATGGGGAAGAGAGATAAGGGCTAACAGCAGGAGCTCTATGCTGTCGCTTTACCATCTCACTTGAAGCTGTAAACCTTCTCTTCTTTTTGGGTGTGACATTGCAGAGCCATTTAAAATGTGTTTGCCTCTTCACTGGTCAGTTAGTTAGATAGGAGGACACTGCTTAGGCCTCTCCGGAAGAACTGTAGCGTGGCATTTGCTGTGAAAGGATGGAGACCAAGTGATGAGTCTGAACCCAGGGTGCATTTCTTTATGATAAAGAGAAAATGTGTGGAAACACAGCAGCAGCAAAGTAAAACAAATACTCACTTCCCTCATTCTTTTCACATATTTGGGGCGACATGGAAGTTGATGAGTTCCTGCCTAACCATCTTATTTATACTGTACTATACAGACCTCTTAATGGACATTTGATTTTAAACTTTTCCTTCAATAATTTACCATTAAATAAATGTCTTGTGCCAAATATCAGAGATGTGTCATGACAGATGCATGCGCTGTAAATGGGGCAAATTGTTTTGAGCCCTGTTATGATTACAATATCATGGTAGCCCAGTTGTAGAGCGATTTGCCTTTGAACTGGAAGGTTGTAGGTTTGATTCCAGGCTTCACTAGTCTACATGGCGATGTGTCCTTTGGAAAGACACATAACTCTAAGCTGCTCGACAGGGTATGAAAGATGTGTGATAGAAAATGTGCTGTGTGAATGGGTGTGAATGGCAAAACTGTAGTGTAAAGTAGCTTAGAGTGGTCATAAAGACTAGGAAAGGTGCTATATAAATACAGAGCATTTAACATTTATCATTAGAGACTGAGGGGACAAAGGTTACCAAAATGTAGCAGATAAATATGCAAATGTCATGTCATTCATAATGTATGTGGTAAAAGGTCAGTTAGGAATGAACACTTTGTTTCCATGACTGATATCAACGATGTGTACCAATGAATTCACAGGGTCATTGTGGACTACATGTAGCAGGAAATTATTTTAGCCACGTTGCATTTATAGAATGACCCGCAGGTGCAGGTGTAATGTTTACCATAGTATGTCAGCTCTACATGTTTGCTTGCATTTGCATTTAGCAAGATATTTTTTGCCAGTTCCAAAAGGCAAATCACATAAATCGGTCACAGACTAGAATGACATTAGTGATGCAGATATATGGTCCCAAACTAATTTAGTGTTTAAAAATAAATCAGACTTCACAAAGTCAACCGGATGAATGTGTGAGTGTGCCAAATTGTACAAATGTTTATCCAGCATTTGATTAGCCAAAGTCAACATTATGGAAGCACCAAAGTCATGGATATAAAAAACAGATCCCTTCAAAGGAGACACTGTTGTTGTTTACATGTCTGTGAAGATTGTTTACAGTCGACCTGTCCAGCACAAATAAATCAATGAACCTTGTGGCTTTTAAAGCATTTTCTGTGCATTCCTGTGCAGTATTTGATTAGCCAAACTCAACATAATGGAAGCACCAATGGAAAAGTCAACATGTCCATGTGTCATTTGTCCCTAATATGAGCCATAGCAGTGAGCAAACAAGAGCTGTCATCAAGGTAACAATAAGTAACACATGTTTATAGTTTTTTAAAAAATGTAATCACATCTACTAGTAATAAAATATATTTTAAATACCCTAGATTATTATATATCTCTCACTTTAATTGATTGTCTGTTGACAAAACTATAGGAATTATTGATTTACCATTAAAAATCAAAGCAATGCTACAGTATACACGCTGTACCCTTTATCCAGAGGGTTCGTTGATTGTACGATCAGAATATCAATATGCTTTGGCCTCTGGTTATATGGTTATTTCTTACAGAAGTCCATTTTTATGCTTGTAGACCTGTAATAATGTCTCACATCAATCTACTCTTTTGTACACTGTCACTTCAGACCAGAGTGGGTGGGGGGGGGGCATAAAGATGCTGGGTGACTGAGTCTGATTGGATTGTAGCTGTCGAAGCTACAGAAATAGGAATTATAGAGGGCACAAAGTCTTTGAGAGAGAACTCGCGGTTGGAGATATAACATGGACGTGTAACTTGGTTTCAGTTGGTTTGTGTGTTGTGAATCTCATGAATTTGAAATAAAGACGCTCGGCTTTGACTTACATTTGCACATAAATGTCATCCGTCACACACTTAATGCTGTGCCATTATTATATCAATCTACAGTGCAGTGGAATTGGGAGTTATTCTGTGAGGCTCGACTCTGCCGCTACATGTTTTTGCCCTTAGTCGATGTAACTGAAGCAGACAGAATGCGATCCACTCGTCAGGACTGATATTTAGACTTAATGGCTTTGAGAGAATCTGCAACCTCCACCACCTGCACCCTCATCACGTGGCTGGCACATATAGCCTCCGCAGAGAACAGGGAAGAGAAAAATGGGGAGATTTTAGTATCTCTAACTCCTTTTTTGCCATGCACAAACATGCACAGTTTGGAGAATTGTAAATTGTAAATGTAAATTGAGCCAATTATCAGAAATATTGAATGATGTCATTCATTTTTTGTCAAAAGTGAAAAGGCTGGCATGTTTCATTTACTTTTGAAAACAAAAGTGCCTCTTTTAACGCAACCAACTGGAGAAAAGTAAATTCCTCCATTTCAAAGAACCGTTTTAATGCAAATTCCTGCTGTGATTAATGAAACAGTCACTGATGTGTTGCTAGGCAACACATCACAGCAGCAAGCTGATTTCCTTGGTTGGTCTCAGCCTTTTGCTACATCTATATGGACCACTTTGAGGGTAAAGATCATTGACACGGTCACCTCAGGAGGGTAGGCCTGATATTATTTGTTAGGGAATATCTTGGGAATATCCCTTTAATCATTTTTTTTAAAGATTCCAGAGCATTCAAATATGTTGTAGTTCCAGGCACAGTATCATGAGGTTAGAGACTGTATACTATTTGAGAAGATAGGTGATTGAAGAAGACAAAGCCTCACGTACAGCTACAGTCATAAAAACACAAAAAAACACTGACAGATGACGGAATGAGTGATGTTGAGACTTTGCACCAAAAACTGAGGCGAAGTCTGCGTTGTGGGGCAAAGGGGTAAAAGGTCTGAAGCAGAGAAGTGGAGGCTGTGTAGTGTCAGAGCTGGTGTGAGCTCCTCGAGCTCCTGC
This sequence comes from Solea senegalensis, assembly GCF_019176455.1. Lineage (NCBI taxonomy): Eukaryota > Metazoa > Chordata > Actinopteri > Pleuronectiformes > Soleidae > Solea > Solea senegalensis. Next base: position 21,726,803 of record NC_058024.1, on the reverse strand, counting down.
GGCAGCAGCTGCAGAAACAGGCCTCATTAAGTTTTATAGAATGCAGATCATGCATCTTTAGATGAGGTTTCCAGAGGTTAATTTGAATTTGGTTTGCTCCATCAAATGCTTCATGTTGTTTAAGCCTGTAGCTTTCACGGTGTCATGACTGCCTACATCAGTAGCACGAGAGTCCACATAGTCTGAGAGTCCTTAAAACAAGGTGTTTATTGGCATAAAACCGAGAGAGGGTTTGTTTAGGTAGGAAAATACAGTATAAATGTTCTCCCCGTGTGTGTGTGGGTTTTCTCTGGGTTCCTCTATTTCCTCCCACAGTATAAGAAAATGAAGATTTGGGGATAATCTAACGTAGGTGTGAGAGTGAGAGTGAATGGTTGTTTGTCTCTGTGTGTCCCTGTGATGGACTGGCGATCTGTCCAGCGTGAACCCCGTCTATCTCCCTATGTCAGCTGAGTTTGGCACAGCTGCCCCTGCGACCCTCATGTGGAGGATAAAGCAGTAGAAGATAGATGGAAGGATATTCAAATGTTAAAAAACAAGGACTTCACAGTGAACATTATGAACGACATGTTACCAAAGAGGCCATGCATACATATAAATGTAAATATGTATGTTCCTAATGGATACTTTAAAAACTGTGTTTCCTAAAATTCCGGATATGCAAAAATATGAAAGCACAAATAAATGAATGAACCTTGTGGCTTTTAATGCATTTTCTGTGCATTCCTGTGCAGCACCCTCACACCTTACTTGCCTTGTTATCCTGGCAGGTCCAGGAGTTTGCTATTCTGATGTCTGGTGTAGGTTAGTTCAGCATAATTGATTGTGTAATGATCCAATCACACACACATTCTACACACCAGTAACCTCGCCAGTAAGGACTCAGAGATTTCTTTTCCCTGTAGCACTGCTCCATCCGAATATTTGGAAAGGTGACATGTACGTATGTGTAAGATGACATTGAGTTTAAACATTTTTCCTCTGACATGTTATCATGCAAATGTTATCATGGTTCCTGAATAAAATCAGGTGAAAAGACTTCCTGTCTCTCCTGGCAAATCATGACACAAACTGATCCACTGTATGCGAGTGTGTGTGTGTTTTGCTGCCATTTTTCTCCTGCTTGAGAATAATCAGTAAGTCTACGCAAGGTTTAATTATTAGGCTGATAAAAGTGTGTCAGTGTGTCAGTTAACATTGTTCCAAGAACTGTACTATTATTACTGGGTGTCCACTACAGTATGTACATACACTACACTCCCTGTTCACCTTCTGAATCTCATCATTAAGGTCTAAGTCAGTCATGAACCAGAGACAGGGACCAGGGACATTCAAGAGAACCAATATGTCAATATGGTAAGTGTAAAACTACTGAAATGTGTGCATTATTAAGCAGAATATGATCTATTCTAGACGTCTCAAACTTGATACTTAATTGACACTTAATATCAAGTCATAATGAATTATTTTTAATTTTTTCTTAATATACATTTTGCATCATAAATCTGTTTATGTTGTGAAGTATTTGTTGTTCCATATCAAAACAAACACTTTTATTGTGAAATTTCATATCATAAAAAAAAAAGAAAAAAGTTCAATGTCTGTTTCTTAAAATGTTAGACTTTTCTTTTTCCATTTGACCAAACTAGACACTCAATTTGAGTTTCAGGCCCCTGATCTGTTTTATTAAAAAGAAAAAGAAAAACCATCAATTTCATCAATCCCCAAAACATAAACAGTGCAACTAATATATGGATAAATAAAAAAAATTATGCAATCTCTTGCAGCTGTGCAAGCTGGTAAAAATCCCATGGGAGCTGTAATTTATTTGTTTTTTTCTGTCCCTAAATGTAGTCCCAGTTTCTTCATGTTTTATTATGTTTTTGAGCCATTATCTATGCTTATCCTTGTGCCGCCCGTGGCCTTGTCTGAGTCTGTTTTTGTGGATGTGTTCTGTTCCAACTGGGCATGAATTTTATTCACCCTCGGTTGTCACAAGTCAAAAAACCTGTAAACGATCTCTTTTTGCACCCTTTTCACTTCTGGCCACTGTCTGTGCCCCAGTACATTCTTGTACTATATCCTGTTTTTTTATGCCTCAAGTTCACAATTCTGTCTGCCTGACAAAAACCCAACATTAATTGGAATCACTCCATTAAGATCCAGCTTTAGACATTTAACTATTCTCACCTCAGTCCAAACCTTAACCTCAGTTCCCTTTATACTGATTTCTTGTATCATGCATTCAAACCCCAGGAATGAAAATTCAAGCCGTTTGTAAGGAACTTTGCAGTATAAATGTGTGCGGTGATAGGAAATGGAGGAGAGCAGGTGTCAGCAATCTCTTCATGCTCTTCTACTTATCCCCTATTCACTCAGGCTGTTTCTATGGTGACAAATGAATAGGTTTGCCACATGGATGATTGCTGCCAATCCACCAGTCATTGCCCTCATAATGGACACACACTCAAGTATATAATAGTGAATTAAGACTGAGCAAAAGCCTTGTACATTACTAAGGAATTTAAAACTTCTTTGTATCCAGTTGACACTGCAATTCAAACTTAAATTAAAGAGCTGCATTAAAAAATGTAATAACTGGAGCATACATGTTTACCTGGGGTAATGTCTGTATTACATATTCATCAATTAATCACCATGCAGTGGGAATTTCATTAAGAATTAGTGCACAAAGTAGGATACTTCCACATAAACCCTCAAAAAGGGAAAAAAGAAAGACTTGTGTTTCCTTACACTTGTAACCTTGCTAAAAACCTCTGTTTATTTCAAGCTTCATGCTTAGTAAGCTTGTGAATAATAGTGTGCTGTCACCCACAGTAGCTTTCAATTATAAAGAACACACAGATATACTTTTTTAATCCATTAATGCATTTGCTATCAGCAGCCAGAAATACATTTGTGATTCAGCAGCATAACAGAATTTATGTTGACACTTAAGTAAGTGGCATGATAGCAAGCGAGTTTAACCTCTTAAAATAAATGCACGGAACAAAAACAAGCTTCTGTGCACATGTTTTCAGCACCACAGTGAAGTGGACAGCTCCACTTCAGGTTGGCCAGGGTTACACATATAGTCGTGAAAGGCCACCATTGGTGTTTTAGCAATAATTATCATAATAATGACCGTAATAATAATTAACAATAATTGTTTTTCAATCATTTTATTGTAACCCATTCAGAAAACAAAACAAACAAAAAAAACAGCTCAAGTGTATTATTTAGTATTTAATGTGACCTACAATTACACTGAAACAATAGCACGACACTGGCTCTCTGGAGTGGCACCCTAATTTATGTTGTTGGTAAAACCTGTGTTTGTCCTACTCTTTTATGTCGAGAATTAGAATTATTTAAGACACGTTGTATGCATTACTTTACATACAACTTTCAGTCTAAAGGGGGCATGTGGATTATTGCAATATCATATATATTTTATTCAAATAAATTTTATTAATTTTACATAACCAAACAAAACAACAAACAAACAAACAAAGCACATATATTGCCCCCAAGTGTAAGATTTTACTTCGATTTACTTACACAAATTGCACATACGTCTAAATTACATCATGTAGCCTACATACTTATAAGTACTATGACCAAGGAAATAAGTAAATACATAACCAGATAAATAAAATCAAAAAAGTATGGTTGCTCTTTCTGTAGCAAGCCAACAATATCATATGTTGATCTTGTGTAGGACAAATAGGGTATTGGAATACATTGTAATTTAAGAACTATGCAAACCATTATGCCCTCGATTTTGACTTTTGCATTCAGAACAGGGGATTGCAGTGGTCTACACTAAATCACTGTCCTTAGTGTGACAGCATGTCTCTGTCAGCATATGTGACAATTAGAGTGTTTCGACTTGAGACAGATGCATGACTGATGACTATGCCAGCATGTCTATTATGGCTGAAACATGTAATCACCAACATCCAGCCATTAACAGATCAATCCAAAAACTCTGCAACTCAACTTTAACCAAGTGGTGAAACACAATCTTTAGTAACTTAATGATGGTGCATAAATATGCTCTCTACTGTATACTGCATCTCAGGAACAACTCAATTGTTTTTAAAAACACAGAACAAATTAACCCAAATCCACACTTGGAGATTAGGAAGGAAATAGTCTTATTAAAGAGCTCAGCAGCTACAGGCTACATCTCACCTGATGAAGACAATGGATGGTGCTGTCATCTACCTTTTTATTTCTCTTGTGCTTTTAAGACCATAATATAACCAGCACTTCTGATTGACAAACTGGAGGAGGCTGGAGTAGATTTCCACCTCACACCCTGACCAATTGACCCAGGTATGTGAGGACTCTAGATTGTGTGTCAGACATGGTTCGACCGGCTCCATTCCTCTTCACCCTGAAGATTGCAAACTTCTCCGTCAGCTCCCCCTCCTGTTACCTGCAGAGATTCTCTGATGACTCTGCAAATGTCCGCTTCATCCCGCATGATGACAACAAGGAGTACAGAGAGTTGATTCAGGACTGTGTGGACTGGTGCCTGCAGAACATACTCTAGATCTATGATCTATGCAGGAAACCTGAAGACAACCAGTGGAGGTGGTGGAAGAGAGGATCTATGATGGACAACCTCTCTCAACCCCTCCAGGACACCATTACAGAACTGGACAGCTTCTTATTCATCTTATCTTATGCCATAAGTAATGTGTGATCAAAGATGATCATATACAACAGTCTGAAGGCAATGAGATATCACACACAGATAAAGGATAATTGGTGTGACAATGTGTGTCTTTGAACACCACGTTTCTGCTCTACTTCCAGACTTAGAGTCTTAAAAGAGGCTAAACTGAAAGTTCCAAATTAAATTCCATTATATAGGCTGTAGTCACCAGACATGTTCCTGTGCAGGATAGGTATCCATTACAGAGAAAACGGAATTTATTGTGTAACAACTGGGAAAATCAATCACAAATCAGTTTAATCAAGGACATTTTAGAAAGAGACATTAGATAATAAAAAATTAGGACTGAAATAATGTTTTTGTAAGATTAGGTCAATGATATGTAATTGATTCCTGTGCAGTAAATTGTAGAATAGAATAGAATATTGTTTAAATAGGGACCATACAGTTAATATAGTTCCAATACAAATGATGCAACTCATGTGCTGTACGTAGAGTTCATAGCTATTGCTAGTTTGCAACTCTTGTCCCTAGTTAGACTTTTACATGATCAAACAAGTTTAAACTACACTAAAGCACAGAATTACATAGCACATTAAAATGTAAATGCAAATACACACCAACTACAAGCTAAACTACATTTACACACAATAACAATTGTCAAATGATAAATATGAGACAAAATCAGTACAATAAAATATGATAAAACTTGCTAAAATTACACTTGCAAGTCAAATAAACCTAATGTACTGAAAACAAATAATGGGCACAGCTCTGTTTTTTCTTTTAGCCTGCACTTAACCTTACCATGTAGCAAGCACATATATATATTATTTAATCTTCAACAAACCTAATGCTTTTATTTATCAGCATCTTAAAAGCAGACAACTAATGAGTGGAGTTAATGCTCATTAAACAGACAAAAAAGGACATTTCTTCACATCAGAGCTTCTAAATAGACATTAAGTACAAGGAGCAGATATGTAATGATGTGGCTCTGAGGATTGTTTGTCTGTCTGGCTAACGTGTGACGGTGATCGACAGTGACAAGTGAAAAAGTTCCAGTGGGTGTTTTTGTGGCCGAGACAGCCGCCGAAGCAGAGCACGCACACACAGGGACTGAGTTAACCTTGCCTGAAGAACCTACAGGCCGATGAAAAGATGTGTGACCCACTGTGACATAATACATCACTGAGCCCATTTCTTACATTTCCACTTCCAATGAATCAAGTGACTTTTAAAATAAATTGTCATCGTAGCAAGACAACATCACGTTGTGAACAAACAAGAGGGCATTTTAAAGGGGCACTCGGGGCAAATATAGAGAGAGGAGTTCACACATCTATCAGGGTCTATCAGTTTATCTGGATCCCCTGCTAAAAATATTAAGCTCCAGTGAGAATAATTACCTGAATAATTACAATCTCCTGTCAGACATACAGAGAGAGAGAGAGAAACTGAGACTGAGCAACCAACCTGTCTTTTATTGCAGCATTTCTGTATCCAGGAAACTTGGAGCTGTGACGTGCAGACACAGGTAGATTGGCACTGGCACAGTATTTAGTTTTCAAGCGAAACGTGTAATCATGATTAAAATACTTTACTCTGAGCAGTAGAATCCACTTCTGAGACTTTGTGTGGTGTTTTCAGCCATCGTCTAACGGAAGGAAGCTGGTGAAGCCGGTGTTGTGTGATTCTTCTGCCTCACCTGCTTAGTCATGATGTAAAGTGTGCAGCACAAGAATGTCATCAGAGACATGATAACAAAACACAGAGAGAGTCGTGTGGAACTGATCGGGCTTAATCAGCATTGTGTGACAAACATTTGAATGTAACAGACGTTTATTTATGTTTAGAAGCTGCGTACTGCAGCTTTAATGATGATATTCCTTGAGGCCCACCCCCTCTGCGGAGTTTCATGGAAAATTGTCTGAGAAGGAAGATCAAATGATTTCATCATCACGTGATTTTAAGACACTTGAACCACACAGAGCTTCACTCAAATCATGGCTTGAATAAAACATTATGGGGATTTGGTGAAACAGCTTAAGTAATTTATCGCTGATAAAGGGGAAGAACTGAAAGAAACAATCGTGATGAAATAATATTTGGATATAATGATGATAGTAATGATCAATTAGAATAAAAAGAAGAACACATTTTATTTATTGCTGCCTTTAAAGAATTAAACAACAATATGTATGTAATATACAACAAAACAGTTTATAATTTGGATTTATTGGGAGTTGATCCATATTCTAAAGACATTTCTGGGGAATTAGCAAATACCAGAAAAGTGTTAATGTCTATATGTTGTGCTGTTGAAGTAAATATGTTGTTGTTAACAGAGATTAAGGAATGTCATTTTCAGTCGCTCTGCAAAGTCAAACACAGATGACGACCATAACCCCAATGTTAGGTGTATGAAATGTGCAAAATAAGGAACTGGGGAGGAAAATACAACATAGCAGAAAAAAAGAGAGACAAACATGGGACCGAAGAGACGGTAAAGAATGCTCATGAAGAGATACAGGAATGAGGATAATGGAGGATAACAGGGAATGGGAGGATTGGTTAGAGGGGAAGAAGCAGTTGAGAATTAACATAATCGAGGCGCTGCTTCTGGCTGAACAGTTGCATAACTACATCAGAGAGACGTTGCCATGAACAGTGACAGTTGCCTACTAGGCTCTGACTGGCATGCTTTAGTCATAGCATTGGGAGGGAAAAGAAGAGGGGGGTATAATGTGCAACTAGGAGAAATAAAACAAGGGCAGGTCAGACAAGACAGAATACAACAGGAGAAAAGAGGCATAATAAGGTGTTTGAAAGGAGGGGTAAATGTGAGAGGAGAGTTATAAGGAAGAGGGTGAGATGATAATAAATAATTGTGAAAATAAATAAAATGCTAAAACAGAAAAGGGGGGAGAGAGACAGAGAGAGGGGAGGGTAACATGGGCACAGATGATGTGTGATGCTGAGTCATCCTGGAGTCATAACTCACATCATGCTGTGATTTGGTAAGAAGGTAAGAAGAGGACAGTCGACCCAGGACTGACCCTGAATTACAAATAAAAGTAAAAAAAGAGACAAACCTACGCACATCTGTAACTGTCATGTCTTACATTTGAAGTGCATGTTTGGGTCCCTCTGACATCCAAATACACCTGAAGCCCTAAGTTTGTACATTGACAACAAATGGCTAAAATAAACTATAGTTTCCATTGGCAGTGATGTCTTTACATGATCAAAAGTTACAATATTGTTGCTTTTATTTATTTTTTTATCTGTAGCTTCTGGATTCATTGTTCTGTGATAGACCTTGATCAATCCTTATGTTCCCACTTTAACAGTGGATTCATCTCACATGCTTGGCAGGGACAGTGTGTCGTATGCTGGAACTTATGATTGGATATTTGGTTCTTTCTTTCAACCATGAATGGATTCTACCATGATTTCTATTCCCAAAATCAATGTCCATGCTTCATAAACCTATAATCCTAAATCATATAATCTATCTGTACTGTGACTGTGAATGATTAACTTCTATACTCTCACTTTATTCCACAAATGCTGACATAAAGATTGTGGGTTCTTTACAAATTAGTTACAGCTAACACAGTAATTGACAGATATGTATTTAGTTTTTTCTTGTTTTTATCGAAAATGTAAGTGTAATAGAGAAGCAACCATGGTTCACAGAGTGTGTCCATAAGCAAAAAACGTAGATTTTTTAGCCTTTACTTTTAGTAGTAGCAGCTCAGGTACTTTGTGAATTCAAACATGTTTTCAAATCCTGTCAGGTCACTTGTAAATATTTGCATATCCGACAGAATTTGGTTCCTCATGAGAGTGAATTGAATCATGATGCCAAGAATGACACTCATGTGCAGATGTAAGATTCTTTAAGTGCAACCTGCAGTCCTGAAATAACAAAGAACTGATGATTGGATCATTTGGAACATTTTCATTAGTGTGAGGCTTAAATATCAGGCCTTTTTTTATTTTTAACCATCAATGTGCCAGAAAATATCCTGTAAATATCCTGTGAGTAAGTGCTTTTGCCAATTTTTCCAGAATACCTTTCAATATCTGACAGTTATTTACAATTTACTGCATGATAAAATGTCCAAAAACAGGTAAAAAATTTCAACTAGGTACAAGCATTTTTCCAACTCTTTCCTCTGACCACCGTAATTACGATAATGTGTCTTCATTATGCTCGTTGTTAAAGGGTTAAGTTTCATGCTGTTTGGCCTTTTATTTCTCATGACTCCAAATATGACAATAACTACATCTCACTGCAATCAACCCCAAGAGATGAGAGCTCATGAAGAGTTGAAAGTATCACTGATACTTATAAGGGGCCACACATGAATGAATGAATGAATTACTAACTATGTCAGATAAGGTGCAGCAAAAACAAGAAAAACATACTGTCCACCGTCCGATGAAGAGATGTGAAAGGATGTGATGTTGGCGCTGTTTCCACAGGGTCTAAAATAGATTTTCACCATATTCTACTCACAGCAGAGGAGAGGCACTTTATATTTATATATATATATATATATATATATATATATATATATATATATATATATATATATATACACAAGAACAAAACAGATAAAATCACCCCAGGCATCGAATTAGGGCCAAACCATCCTCCTGTCGTCTCCCCTCGTCTTATTTCCGTGCAGCCACTCATGTCATATAAAACCAAATAATCCAGTCATTATCGCGAAGCACATCATTATACATTAATAGTCTATCTATGTTGACACACCATTAGGCATAGGGAATTTGGATAATGTGCTATAGTACCGCTTGTAGATTCATAAGCTGCTCCTGCATCTCAGGGGACGTATGTGAGAGCCAGTGAGAAAATGAGGAGAGTGAAAGTGAACTATACATGCAATGCTATTTATAATGACTACAAAAATGACTAATAACCATCATTATTCTGATTTGATTATGATAGGTGAGTTGTTACATGACAGGACCCTGTTTATGGGGCAAAGATGGACCTTTTCATTCATTAAGAGAGTGAGGAGAAGAGAAGAGGAAGGATAGATTTGGGGAGAAATGAAAGGAGAGAGAAAGAAACAGAAGAAAAAGAATTTATCAGTATCTAGAGCAGACACGGTTCACAGCACTGAGACTGGATCATTTTAGACCCGCATAAGTCAAGTTAAACTTATTTTATTTCCAGGCAGGTAGAAAATAACACGGTTTTAAATGTTTGTTTGTTTTTTTAACATTTAACGTGACTTTCTTTTGCCATTCACCGAATTACCTTTCCTCCTCTTCTCATTAGTGTTCCTACAAATAATCAGGTCCACAGTCTCCCTCACTTTCCTATAAAACTTAAATTGTGTTTTCTTTTCATGTACAGTATATATGTATGAATGTATATATATATATATGTAAATATATATACATACATATAAATTGCTCTCTAAAACTCAGCTCTGGTTTTATTATTAAATATGGTTCACAGTATGTGTGTCCTTCACAGTGTTTTACATATGAATAAGGTGATGTAGATAATTATATATCTGCTGAACACAGCTATGGGAGGCACTCCATTTTCAGCCCTCTCTCTCTCACTCTCTCTCTCTCTGTCACTCTTTTTTTCCAGGTAATAGTTGGATTATACACAGACACTGTGGGTGGACAGAAACCTAACTGACTGAAAGCCTTTTTTTTACTCATTATCTGCCAGCAGACACAAATTATACCCTTAAAAAAGATATTAAAATGTTACAATAGTACATGGAGTTTACAAGGAGACATAATACATGTGCAAAAGTTAATTAAAAAAGGCTTTTAGTGAGACCAGCTCTTTTATTTAGCTGCTTTTGTAAACTGTTCCAAGCAGATGGAGCAAGCAAAGCTGAACATTTATTTTCTCAATTCAGCGTGGACGTTTGGGACATTAAATAAAAATAAGCCCTTAGAGCTTATGGGTCATAATTTCCACCACTTCTAGAGATAATGTAGGAGGCAATAAGTATGGAGTTTTGCCTGTGTGTATCTCTTTTGGCTTCAAAAGAAAGACAATATTTAGAAAAAGAAAAAAAATATGAGGAATTATTCAACTGAACTGCTGAGTATCATACTCACAGTAAGTACCACACACACACACACACACACACACACATCACAGAACATTCCTAGACCTCAAGACAGCTGTGACCCCAAGGAACCACTTCATTTATTTTTTTCCACTGCTGGCTTTACATGGTGACCTTTCTAAGTGATAGGTGTGTTGCATAGGGTCTGTGTGAAGGAGCAGTGACTCACAGGGAGGGAGGGAGGGAGGGAGGGAGGTGTTGGCGCCTGCAGCCAAACTCATTGACATGCATGTTTTCAAGTCCCTGTTCTCCAGAGCGTGTGTGCATCAGTCTGATTTTTTCTTGTCATTTAGGTGTCAGCCTTTTTTTTGTGTATAGTGCCGTCTCTGTCAAGTTTTACAAATTGTTCAATCCTTTGAGAATAAAGTCATAATTATTATTCTGCAACCTGCATCAATATCAGGAACATATTATCTTTAGCATCAGGTCTTTGAAAAGATTGTGAAAGAAACTGAGTCTGTTTGGAAGAAAGAATCACACAGACTTGGCAGAAGAGGAGGAAATGGCCACTAGTGGTCGACTGTAAGGATAACATTGGTTACATCTGCATTGCTATTTAATACTAATAATAATACATTTAATTAAAATAATGATAAAACAAATCACGTTATTCTCATAATATTACGACTTTATTTTCATAAGCTTATGACTTTATTCTCGTAATCTAACTACTTTATTCTCTATAATATTATGACTTAATTCTCATAATCTTATGACTTTATTCCCATAATTTTACGATTGAATTCTCATAATATTAAAGGCGACATAGAATGCTTGTATCACACATCTAGTTAGTTATGGAGGTATACTTACATGTATTAACTTGTTTTCTATGATTGAAAACCTCCTAATCGCTGCAAACGAGCCGATCAAAATATCTCCTCACTGACACTCTCGTCAGCCTCGCTGTCAGCTCTCAGATACACAGCTCTCCCTCTGGCCCGGTGGATGCTCTGCAACGAGAGTAGTTCTTCTTTTTCTGCGGTTGAATGTATGCAACCGGATGTGCCCGGACTAGTGCCCGCACCGGGAGGCGCTACGGTGGTGAGGATTTCTGATGACGACATCAAATTAAGGAAGTGCCGATCCGCTTCGCAGAGCCCAGGAAAACAATACAACACTATTTTCTCAGCAGTGGCTGAACTGTTTGTTCTGAAACTTTAGGGTTTCATAAACGAGGTAATGACGCAGATACACACACACAAGAGCAGCGTTAATTGGAGCTTTAAGACTTTATTCTCATAATTTTACGACTTTATTATCACAATATTCTGACTTTATTCTCTATTTTTTCTCTTCAGTTTGTCCCTACAATACTCTGTTTTGTAGTTTTCTAGCATGATGCTCCTGCTGCCACCCACTGTTCTCTCGAGGAGACCTGAAAGGTGGATGTTTATGATGTCCTCCAGGGTGGGGAACTGGTGAGAGGGAGGCTAATGTGAACAAGGTTAGTTTACAAAAAATGTGATGCATCGGATAATGTGGATATTTATAGGAAACGCTAAACTCTGAGCACTGTTTTATGTAAGATCAAGAAAGAGTGAGATGGTAATCACAAAACCTGCCATTAATATCACTCACTTCAGACACTATTTCATTTTGTTAAAGTGTTGTACTAACCCTCCATGTGATGATCTCTGTCTGTGGAAAAGATTGAATACACTGCCTCACATTACAGGCTGTCTGGACCCTGAGATAAGAATATTCAGACTGCAATGGCTTTTAATAGTTTTTTTTATATATAGTTTAGCAGGAAATGTTGCAACACAAGCATCAAAAAGGTCAAATAAAACTGTTAACCTCAATTATCCATGTGCCTTACAACGGGGGCAAGAGGTCACCGCCATGGTGATGAGTTTCGTTTTAGAATTGCCAGAGGTGTTTTTGGTCAGATAGTGGACAGAGGTGGATTGGGTTAGTGGCAATTCAGGTAATCCTTCAGTTGATGTTTGTGTTGTTTACAAAGAGCTCAGATTCGTCTCAGCAGCTGCAGACGTTAAACCTCAACATGTCTTCACTATTTTGTTTTTTCCTGCCAGTCATAGCGAAATGGATCTTTACCCGGTGTCGTCACTCTGACAATTTAATTAAAGCTTAATGAAGAGCAAAACTCACACTAACCTGACATTGTGTGTGTGTGTGTGTGATATTTGTAGTCAAAAATTACCCAGTGGCTAGAAGAATGAAAAAAAAGACAGCACTTACAATGTGGTTGATTCAGGGTCCAACACAGTTCAATGCAAAACACAAAGGGATGTGAACGCACAACCCTTAGTGTTCACACGGTATGGAGCTGTGCCACAGGCGCACCCTCGGTAAATTGCCATGGGAACAATACACAACTCCTTATGTGTTGTTGAGTCAAACTTATGATTCATTGTATATTGCATTTTTAGTAGTGTTATAAAGTAGCAATAATTGTGTCAAAATAGATCGTTTTTCTTTTGTTTGCGTTCATAAAAAAGTGAACTGAAATTTCACAAATTCAATCGAATTGTGCACTTTTTGCTTTATGAAAATGAAAACAAATGTCAGATTGCCTATAGGTTGTTCTGACAAAAGTATCTAAGACACTCTATATTGCACATTCTTATAACCTCTGTATATACTGAGCATTTTAACATGGAAAAAAGCAGCTGAAACACTTTGTGTTCTAAGGGTTAATAGTAGATGCATGATTCATCAGCTACACCTTGAGTGGACTAAGTTACTGAAACAAGTTTACATAACAAAATGCAACATTACCACTTAATAAGTTTGAATCCCCATAATGTAGCACCCAGATTTGAGTTTATATCAATATAAATTGTTTCTATGTGAGTGAGTTTGGTTTGACCTGCGATCTCTTGTGTTTTCCTACACATGTAAATCAACTGTTCAGTTTCAGGTGTTCGATCTAAACAGTGGAAGAGCAGTGGTTTGTTAAAAGTGTAACATCAATTTGTCAGCTAAGGTATATAGATACTATACAACTATACGAGTGGTGTTGGTGGAAGACACCTTCATATCCAATACTTGGTCACAGCTGTTTCAATGCCCCTCTGGAGAGTGGACAATGGAACATTAGCATCACCATAAAAAAGAGCATTAGAGCAGTAAAAGAGGGCAAGAGTTATTGGTAAATGTTAGGACTGTAAAAATGTGGAGAGGTGCGCCGCTAACCGTGGAGCAGTTCAAACTGTGTGTTCACATTATTTCCAGAATGATTTGCCAATGTGAGCAGCAGTGTTTTGACAGTTGGCTGCAAATCTCATTCACAAACTCACAGTCATGGTCAGGTAAGTTATAAAAATACAGGGCTGGATATTTAGGTTGGTAAGAACAGAAGTTTCATTAGGAGGAACAGTCTGTGTTCAAGCACATGGAATCAGGACAAACAAGAGATCAGTGATCAGTAAGATGCAGAGAAGGTTTACACTCAATCCTCAATCTGTTAACAAACCAACCAACGAAGCAATCCAGGGTTTCTGAACTACTGATTGTGTCGTAGGTGTGAAAACAGTGATGCCACTTCTGAGAGAGTATTGACTGTGTCAGGAATCAATAACAGAAAAGTGTGGAGAGTGGGAAGCACAGTAAATGTCGCGGAGGCAGTAGAATCAACTCTAATGAGCATCTTATACTTCTCTCTAATAATTATTTAAGTGGTTCATGTTTGTGACACTGCTTTAAATAGTACAAATCTCTCTAAAACTCATTTTGAAAGGTGGACATCCATAGAGATTCACAGACAGTTCACACTGGAGAATGCACTCAGGTTGCTTTATTTTACTTTGCTCACAATCAAACAGAACAAAAACAACACAACCTCTTGGCAGATGTGGTAGTGGTGTTATGTTATCCCATGTATTTAAGAAAAGATTAAAATGTCCAAACAAATCAGTGACCCATTTAAAAGGTCCAACATGACCTGACAATGGCACAGAAACAGTGTCAAACGCTGATGAAACTGAATAATAGAATATATAGAAAATAAGTTGTGTTTGCTTTTTTCCACTGCATGTGTGTCTGTTCTTACATGTGACACCTGCACTGCAGAAGAAGACGAGTTTCCCAAGGTCAGGGATAAATCAACAGAAATTACACAGCTGCCAAAACCCATTACTGCAGAACCATGCAACACACAGTTGAGTCTACACCAATGCGTGTCACACAGTAGCACACAGCACTGAGCAAACAAACACATTCTGTGTGTGCTCTTTGCACTAAATACACAGACAAAGATGGACAAAAGACCACATGTTATAAAAAGAAACACAATGATATTCTCGCACTATTCATTTCACTCAGTATTTATTGTGGAAAGGTATTTTTTTTCATTTTTGCCTTATTCATTCAACTAAAAAATGTAATTTAAGCCCATGAAATCTGTTGATGGACTATGAATATGTAAATAAATATAATGTTAAATGTACAAATAACTTAACCAGGCATGAGAAAAGCAATGTAGTCAGTCCTTAAGTGCTTCTTTCTTTCTCTGACCGACAGTCTGTTAATTCCCTCAGTCCTAAATTCTGAAATTGTAACGTCTATTAAACTATGAAATATTTCTGACAGTAATAAAGCAGAATAAAAGATGCAGAAAGAAAATTGTTTTTCGTTTGTTTGTTTTTTAAATAGCGTTAATGATTATGTAATAATAAACACGATCAGGTTGCATCAAAGATCCTCATCAAGGTGATGATGGATGGCGACATCGTTGAGTATTCCAGACTTCACCTCGTTTACTTCCCACTGAAGAGGAGAGCGAGAGGACGATGGAAGGAAAATAAAGATGCCTGGAGTGTCCTCAGGCATCGTCGTCTCCCATGACCCATGATCTGAGGACTCAGAGAAGGTGTCACGTCGGGCCTGGTTTGGTTTGACATCCTTACCACTCTGACACACACACACACACAGAGTTAATGTGTGCTGCCGTGTCATTACAGAGAAAACACTGACATGTGGGTCAAGGTTCAACATACAGTGTAATAGCTTTTCATTGACTCTTTATAATGTCAGTGGAAATGAGCGTGTCCATTACAGAGCATGCCCAGCAACAAGGACAAGTGAATGAAAGAATAGTGTAATTATCTGAATACATTTCATGATATTGTGTCGCATTTATTAAATGCACAGTAGAATGACCGATTGATTGATTTGCTGGTTGAATGTCTGATTGATTTATTTGTATAAAATAGACTGACAATTGTACATGGATGTGTGTATATATCACCTTCAAGTCTCCTAAATTGAAGGAAATTGAAGCCAATGTGGAAGTGTTTGAAACCTGTGGGCCTTTCTTCCCTGGTTGAATAAAGACATTTGTTTTTATGTATTTGAGAAAATGACCCTTACCTCCCACTTGATGTCCATTCTGTAGAAGAAAATATAGACAACAGAAGAACTGCATGGACTAAGTAGTATTCAACATCATTGAATATTATTCTATAGACACCGGGTTGCTAAGATGGTCAGTCAGGCCCACACACTATTTTCCAAATTTGGCCAAAATAGTTAATACAGCGCTCTAAAGCAGGAGTTCACAAATTAATAAGTGACGTCATGGTGGGTTCATGTGGTTGGACCATCATGTTTCTACAGACAAACCACAAAGTGGCATTTTTTTTATATTGTTATCTGTAAATTCTCCTACAAGCCTGGAAGCTCAGGGTGAGTCAACAGTCAATGTTTTTCAGTGCAATATACAATTTCTCCATTACATTGTTTAAAGTCCTGCACATTTAAATATTTGTGTCATCTTTTACAACATCTCCTTTAATACTGTGGTTCTGTATTTCTCGCTGCAATTCCATTTTGATCTGTTTATAGGCTGGTAAAGCTGTGTCTCATTTCTTTTTCCTGGACCATTCCATGTGGCAGATACACGCAGAAAGATTCTGTAAATGCTCTTTCAAGTCAAGCTTTTATCAGAGCAATTCAGGGTGGGACTTTAATTCTCTCATGGCCCACTTTCATGTTTGGTTTGCTGTGCCTTTGCTCTTCTTATACTCCCACAAAGATGTCAGACAAATGTAACACATAAAATACAAAACTAATACTAATAATGAAATGTTTTTAACGTATTAAATAGTGAATTTCGGTATTGATTGGATATTCTTATGGTAAAAACAACAACAGTGGAATGCAGGTATTTGTCATCAGCTGTCATTGGGAGCAGACTCTGGTGATTTCATTCAAAGGACAATGGACATTGTTACCCTTTCATGACCTCCAGCCTTTTCACTACCTTCTTCCTCAGCAGGTACAGAAGCCATTTTCTCTATGTTGCCTCCTTTCATTACACAAAAGATTACTCTCACTCGTGCCCCTTCCTTCTCCATTTCCATTTCCACTTCTTTTTCCTTTTTCACTTCACTCATCCATGATCATCCAATTTCCATGTATCTCTTATTCTGTCCTGACGGGGTTTGGTGTCTGCAGTACCCTGAGGTCGCAGTATTTCACCCCCCAAATGAAAAAAAATGAGGAAATACTCACTCACTCAGGCATATTTAATGCTTTTCGTGGGAAGGGTGAGTGCTAGGATGACATACGCCTTTACATGACGTCATGTCAGGTGCTGTGATCACACAATAACAGACATGTACAGGGAAAAACATACAAATATATCACTGTGAGACACACACACACATGCATATTTACTCATGAAAACACATGTGATCACATGCTGTGTTTGCACACACACACATTTAGAAGAACACACACCGTGTGCTCTTTGCGTCACCTCTGGTGTCATGGCTTTTTCAGTCATGTAGTTTGAAATTTGCTGCCCCCTGCTGAAATTAAAAGAATAACCAGTTTTATGTCAGAGCCTCAGGGAATCAAACATGAAGCTAAGATTGAGAATACTCGGTGTAGGCGCAGAATGGATATCATGAGTGAGCTTGGGCTGGTTTTAATCATCACAGAGTCAGATTCACAGTACATGAGATCATTTCATGAACTCCTGTTATATCACAGGTTTGGCTATTCCCAATCTAGCTCAAAATCTCAAATGTGTTTGATTTGTTCAGTTAAATGTGAAAACACTGAGCACAAGAATCATATTCATCTTATGATTCTTAATCACATGCTGGCTTCAGCAAATTAATTGGGATTATTTTCAGGGCGATTTAGCAACACTAACTTTATTTGCACATACAAGGCTTGCTCCTCTCTCTGTCTCAGATTGCTCCATATGCATTTGAGTTAACCTATTACGATACTTGTCTCCACGTCCCTCTTGCTGGGTGCGCATCAAGGATGCGAGACATCATTTGCTTTGGATTAAAGCCAAAAAAACACAATATGATATTCACAAAGCTGTCACACCGGGCAAATGTGCTCAGAGAAAATGTTTGTGTGTTATGTGTTTATCTGTTTGATAAGAAATCAGTGTTATGTACAGAGTCATGAATGTATAATTGTATATTAACTGTCCTGTATGTTTTTCCATTCCATCAGCATCAAAAGATCAGGGTAAGAATCTTTAGGCAAGACCGACTTTTGGTGTTGTGGTGCCGGGTCTTGGCTCTGTCCTGAAGCTCTGCCCCAGAACACAATGCTTGAGTCACCTCATCTGCTCTGCCTCATCCATAACCGTAGAGAAGAATGCAAGTTCTCTCTCTTCCTGTCTTCCTGACTGCTCTTTATGTGCTCGGCTTTCTCGTGGCATCTGTATCAGCTTTTATGTAAACCTGCCTGTTCTGTGGGATTTTATAGCAGTTACTGTATCATATGATGGGACGCCTTTCCTGGTTTGTCATAGTCTGTGTGTCTATCAGCTGACACACTGTCAGCTTATTATTAGCGACTTGTGATGGATGCGTTCAACCTTAGAGGTGTTCTCTTGCTTAAGAGTTAAAGAGTTTTTTTATACTCATGGTAGAGAAAGTGATTTAGAATCATAAGCTCAGCAAGTGTTTCTAAATAAACATGAACAATGGCTGTGAGCTGGTAATGTCTCTCAGGAAGCCACACATTTGTGCCAAGGGAGTGAGCATTCACAGTTTTAGGACTCTGGTACCTAAATGGAAGTCATTCATAATTCATTTTCTTATATATAAAAAATAATATATTCAAATATTATATGAAATATAGTCACAATATATAAATAAATACAGTCTGTGATGGACCAATTGTGTGTATTGGACTTTGTAAAATATCTTAATTTGTCTGATCATATCATTTAAACTGCACAGCTCAATGGATTAAGTTAAAATAACAATTATAACTAGAAAATTCTGCAGCAAAATTTCGAGCGTGCCTGCTGTTCTTGTTGCCGATGTTGTTGGATGCAGGGCTTGTGCTGGTAATGGAGTAACATTTGGGTGGATTGAACCTTTAAAACTTGAAGTATTTTGACAAAGTGGTCATTTGGTGGAATCACCCTTTAAAAGAGACTAACTATTAAGCTGTGGGGATCCACATTGGGCTGGGTTGTGATTATTTCGTTGATCATCTCCCATTTATGTGTATGTGGAAATTATTCTCAGTTTTTTGCAATTTTTTGTTACCATGGTTGCTCGAAATTCTCGATCACAGCACGTTTTGATATATGATGACTGACTTTGGTCTACTTTAGTATGTCATCAAATTTTGACAAAAACATCATACTTTAGTATGTCATCCAAGTTTGACAAAAAAGTCATAGTTTAGTATGTCATCCAAAATGGATCAAAAAAGTCTTAGTATAGTATGTCGTCCAAAATGGGTCAAAAAAGTCATAGCGTAGTATGTTGTCCAAAATCGGTCAAAAAAGTCATAG